>NC_080388.1:30435801-31035801 GCF_028751815.1 Salvia miltiorrhiza | reverse complement strand
CCAATTTATCATTGCGCACGACTGTAATCCCTCATTTCTTGGGCACGACATGCACTGGGCTCACCCACTCACTGTCGGCGATAGAGTAGATAATCCCTTCGGCCAGCAGCTTGAGGATCTCCTTGCGCATGACTTCCATCATAATAGGATTCAGTCGTCTCTGGCCATCTCGCTTGGGTGCAGCTCCCTCCTCGAGGTTGATTCTGTGCATGCATGTGGCTGGACTAATGCCATGTATATCCGCTAGACTCCATCCCAGCGCTGCCTTGTTTCTCTTCAACACCTCGAGCAGCGCTGCTTCATGCTCCAGAGCTAAAGTAGAAGATACGATCACTGGCTTCTCATCTCCTTCTTCTAAGAACACGTACTTGAGATTGGCAGGGAGTTCCTTCAGTTCCAACGTTGGCTTCCTGGATCCCACCTGTTCATCCAACTGCAGCTCTGTATTGCACGCCTTTTCAGATCTGGACAGTTCAGAGCTGGCGAGTTCAGAGCTGGATTCTGCAGAGCTGAACTCGTCAGCTTCCCGAGCTAGCTCCTCTATATCTGCCGATCCTGCACAGACTTCCACACACTCCTGCTCCTGCACAAATACCTTCTCAACCAAGCCATTAATAGAATCTATATATGAGCATTCATTAATAAAATTTACAGAAGGCATTGCACGATTTTCATGCACCGAGAAAGACACCGACTCCCCTAACACTGTCATTTTAATAGTTCCATTTTTAACATCAATCAACGTGTTAGTGGTTGCCATAAAGGGTCTTCCTAACAAAAGAGTGTGATCTCTACCGTTCTTGTGAACATCCCCAATCTCTAACACTACAAAATCAACGGGGACAATCAATCCCCCGACTCTGACCAGAATATCCTCTACTATCCCATGAGGATACCTAATGGACCTATCAGCAAGTTGTAGACACATGCGAGTAGATTTTAAATTACCTAACTCTAATTGTTGAAAAATAGAGTAAGGCATCAAGTTAATTCCCGCACCTAGATCTAACATACCCGTGGCTTCCTTACCGTTCCCCTAAGCAATATTAATAACAAAACTACCTGGATCTCGCTGCTTCGGTGGTAAGGACTGCTGCATGATCGAGTTTGCTACTTCCGAGACCAGCACTTTCTCATTCTTTTGTTGGATGCCAACTCCTTGAAGAACTTCACATAAGCAGGGATATTTCTGATCACGTCAAGAAGAGGCAAATTCACGTTCACCTTGGCCAACATATTGTAAAAATCCTTGAACTGCCGGTCCTGCTTCTCATTCCTCAATCTGCTCGGAAAAGGGATTGGTGGTCGATAAGGTGTCAAAGATTTGTGAAGTTTAACCTCCCTTCATTTCTCCATCTCTCCATCTTTTGGCTGGCTCTGCTGCTCTGCCTTCTCTTCTTCGCAAGGGCTCGTCAGAGCTGAGCTCGGAAGAGCTGAACTCGGCAGGGCTGAGCTTGTCAGATCTGGATTCTGCAAAGCTGAATTTTGCAGAGCTGAAGTCTGCAGAGCTGGATTTGGCAGAGCTGGATTTTGCAGAGCTGAAGTCTGCAAAGCTGGATTTGGCAGAGCTGAAGTCTGCAGAGTTGGATTTGGCAGAGCTGGATTGATCAGCTCTGGCATTCTAGTCTGCTCTGGTATGCGAGTCTGCTCTGATATGCGAGTCTGCTCTGATACATCCACTTTATTATCTACCATCTTACCACTGCGAAGAACAGTGACAGCTTGAACCTGGTGAGTCTGCAAGGGCTGGCCATAAAATTTTCCGGGTTGCTGCTGCAATGTGTTCAGAGTGCCCGACAGTTGCCCCACGGTGGTCTCGAGTCTTTTTATGGTGGATGCTTGAGACTCCATATTTTGCTTGCTGATCTCCATGAAAGCTTGCAAAGTCTCCTCCAGCGACGTTTTCTGCGGTGGCATCTGCTGCGCATTCTGGAAGTGTTGTGGCTGAGAGTTCCCTTGCGGCATGGAGTACTGCTGCTGGTATTGCTGCCGGTACTGCTGAGGATGATAATGCGGCTGTGGTGAATAAAACGGTTGTTTACCTTGATAGCCCATCTGCTGCGTGGGTTGGCGGAATTGGTTATTATGATTTAATCCTGCCCCTTGGCCAGGAGCTGAATTCCTCCAACCCAAGCTCTGCTGCCCTTGATTGTAGAGAGCGCATTGCTTGTAAGGCAGTCTTCCCTGGTATCCCTGTGCCACATAGGCTTCGGCTTGTCCCTCGGGTGTGAACTCACCCATCCGGTGGCATTCATTTACTCCATGTCCGAACTCACAGCAAATCCCACAACTCTCAACATAAGGCTCTTGGGGCCGAGGTGTATCCATTCTCCCCATCTTCATCTGCTGCATATCTCTCATGATATCGGCTACTTGCTTCTGCAGCTCAAACTAATTCGCCACAGCGCTGGCCTCAACTCTCCTTCCACAGACTGATTTCTGCTGGGAGCTCTCGGCTAAGGTCTTGAATATCTCCTTTAACTCTGTTGCCGTCTTCCTAGCAATGTTCCTTCCTGCCAGCGTCCACCATAAATTGGGCAGTTTGTACTAACCCATCATAGAAGAATTGTATCAACGTTACATTGGTAAATTGATGTTGAGGGCATTGGTGAATGAGTTCTTGATATCTTTCCCAAGCTTCATGTAAGGGCTCGTCCGATCCTTGGGTGAATTCCATGATTTTCGTTCTGAGCTCTTGTGTTTTGTGGCTGGGATAATACTTTAACATGAATTTCTCACAAGCTTTTCCCCAAGTAGTGATGGAGTTGGGCGGCAGAGTGAGCATCCATGTCCTTGCTCGATCTTTAAGTGCATAAGGGAAGCACTTGAGCTTTAATTGGTCCTCCGTGAGATTCAACAATGGGATGGTTTGCACTTGCGTGCAAAAATCGCAGATGAATTGCAGGGCGTCCTCACTCGGCATCCCATGGAACAACGGTAGCAAACTTGAGTCATTCAGCTTTAGATTGTAATTTCTGACTGCGGTGGGGAGCACAATAGCCGACGTGTTGGTGTCTCCGATGACGGGCCTGGTGAAATCTCCCATGTACTCCATGTTTTGCGCCATCTCTTCTTTGTTTTTATTCTGCTCTGATCGGTCAGAGTCAGAGCTAGCTTCCTCCTTCGTATCAATGGTGTGCTCTGTAGGCTGTTCTTCTTCCGTAGGCTGCTATGACGAGTTAGAGTCAGAGCTCGCGGGTGGTTCTGGAAGCTTGTATTCCTCCTCTTCTACGCTCTGCTCTGGTAGGTCAGAGTAGAAACAGTCAGCTTTGTCACGTGCTTCTCCTTCAGAGCTAGACTCAGAATCGTCTGCTCTGTCCTCAGCGAACACTCCCTTGCAACTGTTCTTCCTGAAAATCCCTTCGCTCGTACTGTGCAACGGAGACACAAGTTTGCCTTTAAGACTATGGCATCCCTGCATGCACAACACTAAACGAACGGATCAAACGCACCGGTGGGAGGAAAAGTAACAAAAATGAGAAAAAACTGAAATTTAAATAAAGTAAGTAAAAGCAAAAAAAAAAAGCGACACAACTAAAACGCCTAAAACCTTCCCCGGCAACGGCGCCAAAAATTGACTCAACCTAAACACTACGCTAGATCGACTCGCAATAGGACGAGATCTATTGTAACGTGTAAGCTAACCCAAGTCGTCTCTCAAGGAAGATCTTAGAAGGCTTTTAATTATATCGTAAGAAAATAGTAAGGAAAGCAGTAAAGGTTTGATTTAAAAACTTGTAAAATAAACTTGAACGTAAATTTAAACTTAAACTTAATCTAGGCAAGAAACTATGAAAACCCTAGGTAAGAATTAAACAACTTAAAGTAAATCTAAACTTAAGAATTTAAAGACGATTAAACTATGAAATTTAAAGACTTGAATTAAAACTTCTAAACTAGGCATTAAACGAAAGTGCAGAATTTAAATTGCATAATTGAAAGGAAAGCATAAACGTAAAAACAAAGCGTAAACATGATGAAACAAAGTAAATTGAATTAAATACGAAATACCATAAACTTCTTGAACGTGCAATCGCTGTCACTCGATCACAATCCAAGAATAAACTAAAAACAAACTAAATTGAAATCTAACTAAAACAATGAATTCGAAAACTTGAAGAAACTAAGAAAGCTTGTAAAACGCCTAAGTCTTGGTTGCCTTGCGGAACACTGCTCTCAAGGTGGAACGAAGATTAGGGCAAAAGGATTAATTTACATTGAATAACAAAGCCCTATTTATAGACTTCAATCCAATCTTGATCACCATCAAACTTGCCATGCAAAATTGGACTCTTAAGGAAATAGAATCGTGCAAGGGAAGGAAAGTCCATCTGGATCGTGCTCTGCAAGTCATCTTCACTCTGGCGAGAATTGGCTACTCTGGAAGTTCGGCTCTGGAAAGTAGAGTGCAGAGCTAGCGAGTCAGCTCTGGAAAGTTCAGATCTGTCGAGTAGTGCAGAGCTAGCGAATCAGCTCTGCATAAGTTGACTCTGGCAAAATATGTTGGCTCTGTCGATCTTCGCTCTGCTCTGCCGAATTTACTCTGGCGCGTAGTCAGCTCTGATGTTTTAGCTCTGCTCTGTCGAGTTTAGCTCTGCTCTGGAGATTTCAGCTCTGATAGGGAAGTTCAGCTCTGGAGATGTAAGCTCTGACTCTGCAAGTCAGCTATGCTCTGCAAGTTAGCTCTGCTCTGCATTTACGCTCTGCTCTGCGCGCGGGCTTTTAGCTCTGAACATGGGCTTTTCAGCTCTGGCACGGGCTTTTCAGCTCTGAACACCAGAGTGCGCCAGAATACACATTTCTCATCCAAAATCTCCAAAATTACACTCTTCCATCAATAAAACCTAAATCTCCTGCAAAGCATAAAATAAACCATAAAACGCACCAATTTTCATAATATTTAACTTAAAACATGCACATGCAAACCCCCCAAATTAGAACAATTAAGCATAAATCAATAAGCATGAAGCACTAGTCGAACCGCGTTTGTCCCAACGTATGTGCATATCGAGCATATAGGCGTAGGAATTCACTAAGAGCTTTTGGATCCAATACAACCAGTTTCAAGCTATCAAGTGCTTGAAGTATTTCATCCGATTTTCCTCTCCCGAACCTTCATAATATCCGTATCCAAAAAATTGTATCTTTATAATTTTTGTTGCTCCTTCTAAATCTCTAGAGAAGAGTCTTTGACAAACAACTTGTTCTTCTTTTGGACAACGGTGTTGCTCCAGAACTGTTTTGCCATTCCAGCAAAACTTGCATCAAAGACTTTGATAAATTCATTTTTATCATAGTCTATAGTTGCAATCGCAATCTTCATTGCAGATGCCAATTTATCAATGAGCAATTCCCAATCTTTGAAGCTTGCTTTTGTCAAGATTGAGAACTTCCCAACAAGTGTATTGGCTCTAGTGTCACCTTCCCAACAGGTGTATCCTACATCTATTCATATGGATGGATTGGCTCTAGTGTGACCTTTCCAACAGGTGTATCCTGCATCTTAGGTTTCGGCCTTGTTCTTCTTTTGAAGCCACTTATTGGTTATTGCTTCTTCGTGCTCTAATGGACCATATACGCCTGGTCTATTTGGCATAACCGATGGATTTCCTTGTGGTGGGATTTCGACTTTGGACTTGAAACCTCCTTGATTCATCTTCAGATCTATCATGTTTAAGTTAGCAAAGGATTTGGCTAACTTTTGTAGATCCTCCAATCTCGTTCTATCCAGGTTATTCAGGATCTTTTCCCTTCAAGAATCAAATTGCCTCATTCTGTTGCAATCTTATTTGTTGCATCAATCGGTAGGGGATATGTAGGGTCTTTGGACTATGTATTTTTCTGAATTTTACCATAACATGGTTGTTGCATATCTATCTCTTTCTCTTTTTTCTTGACATCTCGCAAGAGGATTAAGATTTCCTCTTGCTTTCCTAATATCTTGCTCATCTCCTGGGGTAGGTCATATAACTTATTGCCATAGTATTCTACTATTCTTTAAATCTAATGTAACTCTATGTTGACAAAAGAGTTTGGCTTGATTATTTGGAATGCGCGGGGAAGACAGTTTCTGCTTTGTTCTTATGCTCTATCAGTTATGCGGTGGATGGATGTTGGCTTGAATTCGTCTTATTGCCGATTGGATCTCTAGGATGTGTTTTTGATAGAACTCAATACTCAGTGATGATTTCACGAATATTCTCCTCGTTTTTTCCTTGACGAACATGTCCCTCAAGGCATCATTCGTACCATTGGAGATTGTCTCGTAATCTATCTCTTTTTTCCTCCAAATTTTGGAAAATAACCCTGCATGCATTACATCTGAGACAATTGTTTAGATTCATAATTTTTCTTGGAGTCTCCTTCCTCATAGGATTAATTACTCAATCAAATAAATATAATATAATTTCTCAATAAAAATTTGCTTTGATACTAATTTCAAAGCACAGATTGATGTATTAAATGAAGAAAAGAGAAATTTCTTAAAATTACTTGTCCAAGATATTTGAGAGTGAAAATAGCAATTTTAAGAATAGTATTTCACCAAAATTTGAGTAAATTTATTATGAAAATGGATATGAGTATTTCCTATATACGTTGTGGACGTAGGTATTTTACCCTATTAACACTTAGGCTGCATTTACTTTGATGGATAAATTTATCCATGGAAAAGAATGGATAACAAAAATTTATGCTTTAAAATATCTCATTTCTTTTCCAATATTGACTCAAAAGAGATGTTTACCATTTTTCCTTCCTTATTTTCACTTCAAGGATGGATAATATTATCCTCTCATTTTTTGAGTAGATAATATTATCCATCCTTGAAGTGAAAATAATGAAGAAAAAATGGTGAACATTTTTTTATGTGTCAAATGTTAGAAATAAAAGAAGATATGTTAAGACATAAATTTTTATTATCCTTCATTTTTTATAAATAAATTTATCCATCAAAGTGAACGCAGCCTTAGAAAAAACGACAGGTACATCATCAAATACTGGGAACATCTATACTATATTAAAAATGGAGTTTCTAATTTGAAACAATTTCAATGGCGATTTTGTAATTAAAAGTTTATTTAAGAGCAAGAATTTCAGCAGTAATGTGAACATAAAAAAAAACTGCCGTTTGGTGATAAATCATGTGTCCCGCTACTTTTTTTATCATCTCACAACAAATTTTAAAAATTGTGAATATATAATATTAAATTTATATTCATCATAAGCTTTGTGTTCCATTTATAAAAAGTGAAAATATAGTAGTATTGTTTTATGTTTTGCTATTTTTTTCTCTTATGAACCATTATTTTGCTCAACGTTATGCTATATTTTGAAAGACAAAAAAATGCCACTCAATCCTCTCAAATTAACAATGTTAAAAATTTAAATTCATTTGTTTTTAGGTAAGGAATATATATAATAATTCACAAAGTTGAAAATAAGTTATATAAGCCCACAAATATTAACGTCTAAATTATAAATATATTATTTATTTATTTTCACAATTGTGAAAAAAAAATAGCCAAACATAATTTAACTATATATACATATATATATATTAGGTAATGACAATTGTAAATAATAAACAAGGTTTATACATTAAAAATTCAAATAATACACTTAAAATATATTTTTTCACACGATGGAGTAATATTCTTAAATGTCCCAACATGATATTAAAATAAAGTAGAGATAATCAAGTTACATCATATAGCTGATATTTTCTTACTTAATTAAAATGAATACTTAAATATTAGTTTTCAACTTTGCATTATGATTAAAAGATTTAAATAAGTTACTTATTTCATATTTTAACTTGACTACTTTTTTTTAATATTATTACAGTTTAATTCTGCAATCAATTTAAATAGGGGAGATAAATTGACTAATTTACTACAACTACAAGGAATGGTTAGATATGATGAGTGCGGGCTACGTACATTCCTATTTATTTTATCTTTTGAACAGGACTACCTACTTCTATGATTTTATTTTGTAGGAGTATAATTTGATACATAATTCATTTTTCTTTAGCCTCTATTTAATTAAATAATGAAAATAATAATGAATGTTATAAAATTATGCTTTCTTAATACCACTACGTGGATTTAGACGTTTTAATATAAATTTTTAAAATTACATTATTTTTTACCATTCATAATTTTACATTTATGTATTTGTACATTTTAATTTTTTGTGTTATTTTTTAATACTATAATATAATGGCCGTGAATGGCACGGTGGACAAATGCTAGTTTACTTGAAGGAGTCACAAGTCCTCTAGAAAGACAAATTAATTCCAATATTATAATTTCTAAGTAAACGCTGACCAATAAAGGTCTTTAAGTCCACTTGGGAAATTTATCCTCAGTCCCCACTTCACTTACTTCCAAACCGCAACAAGCTTATCTACTTCCAACTACACGACATATGGTCAAATCCGGGTTCCGGATGAGATAGTGTCTTAAAATTTATTTAAAAAGAAAAAAAATTAAAATTGTAAAAATTTATATTATCATAACTTTTAATTTATCAATCTATTAATAATTAATGAAAGTGAAATTAAATGATAAAAAATGATTTTATACCCTAATTAATTTGAATAAACCTTAGTAAATAATCACAAAATTAAACTAAAATATATATAGTTGAAATTAATATATATATATATATATATATAATATATAAAATTGAAAATGAAATACAAATGGGGACATCAAATATGATACACTGAATTTCAATCCGATCAACACTATGTGTCAGCATAATATATAAGCAATTCAAATCAAATTCAATAATTAAGGATTATTTATGTGTAAATATATACATAAACTTTCAACATTTTCTAGTTTTTCCCATCAACTTTATTTTTTGAATATAATTACACAAACATTGTATTTATCTAATTTTTCCCACGGCGAGCAATTCCGATCAAATTGTAACTAACTTGGCTTTTACGTGGCATATTACTGTCTACGTGGCGTACACGTGTCAATTTTTAATTTAAGTTATTTACAAGTAAATACACGAACTTTCAGCCTTTTCTAATTTTTTTCCACAAACTTAATACTCTCTGATTTTTCTCACGAACTTAATACTCTACTAATTTTTCTCACAATTTTTTTCCCCACAAAAATCATTTCCCTCGTATAGTTCAATTAATTTGTGTTGCAATATTGGTTATTTTCCAATATTGGTTCATTAATTTTTTTTTATTGTATCAATAAATTGAAAATCTTTAATATAATATCTGGATCCATAAAATTTATCATGACATATTTCTCAAAGAGTTTGTACTTAATTAGTTATGGTTAAAATGTTAATTTAAATTTTTTATTGTGTTAAGAAATTGAAAAGCTTTATGATATTTGGATCAATTTTTTTTATCATTGAGTGAGAAATAGGGGGAAATTAATTTCGTGGATAATCCTTTACAAAAACATAATTAGCTGTCAACCTGAATCATAATTCTATGTTTGTCTATTGAAAAATAAAATAAGAATTAAACTAATTTCAGAAAACAATTGGAATATTTATTTTCTGAAATGATTTTTTGAAGTTATTTTCTCCTAATTGACGATATTTTTTTTTTCCGAGTGATTTCAAAGAAAGAGAGGCGTGGAAAAATGCATGAAGAAACTGGTAGTGCTAGACTTGTTCATTTCCTTCCTTACTTTTATTTACACTCATAATTCCATATCCATTATAATTAAACAACATCCTCATCTTCTTCTTCAGCTCGATTTACAGAAACTTTTCGTCACCATGTCGTGTTCATGGTTTCGCTACTTATCTTTCTTCTTTCTCTTGGCTTCTATTTGCACAAATCATGCCTTTTCTAAATCCGGAAACGATGACTTTTATTCCAAACACTGTGCTTCTGTACTTCCTCCTTATGATACCACCTCACGTAGTCGTAGCTTGGACGACTCTCTACCTTTCCTCTCCACACCCTACTTCACCGGCGGCGGCAGCCTTCTACGCGTGGAACCAAACCGGACCTACTACTACGTGCAGAAGAATCTGAGGCTCCGACTCCAACCGAATTGCTATCAGACTACCGCCACCGGCGTCTACAAGGTCGATGGCTTCCTCTACATCCGATCTTCCTACTCCGACGACGACGTTCATTCCAATTACAGCTACAGCGGGTATAACCGCCGGAGGAATCGATCAAACGGATCCATCAAGTTTTCGATGTCCGGATTCTGGTCGAAAAAATCGAGGAAGCTCTGTATGATCGGATCTTCTCTGTGGAAAGGCGTCGATCGTGACGCTGTTCTCAAGCTCAAGTTCGACGACGGCGAGAATCCGACTGTGTATACCAGCGTTGTAAGCGGGAGTTTGGAGAGCACAGCTTCTGCAAATGATCCGCGCTACTTCGCCCCCATTCTGATCTTCAGTTTTCCAGAAGTTTCCAATTACAATTACTCGCTGCTCAAGGAAGAGGTCTGGGGAGCGTTTCCGAGTCGGAAAGGCGAGTCACTGAGTCTGGACGCGGCCGAGTTCTGCTCGGTGATGAGGCGGGGGCCGAGATCTCTGGAATTGGAGTATGTGCCCGACTGCACGAGGCGGCGTTGTTCGCCACTTAGTGATGGTGATGGATTTTTGCCTGGCTTTGTCTCTCTGATTTCAATTCAGTGTCTCGAGGGATCAAAAAAGGCGAGATTCATCGCAAACTTTTTAAATTATTCGAGTTATGGTTATGATTATGATAGTTTTGATGTGGGGTCGACGGTGATCGGGGAGGCGTCGTGGGAGGATGACAGCAATAGAGTGATCGGCGTGGCGTGTGGAATCTTGAATCCTTCTCATGAATTGGGAAATATTGTGGGGAATTGCACAACCAGGTTGATTCTGAGGCTTCCTTCTGTCCTCACTATGAGAAATTATGCCAAAATTGCTGGACAGATATGGAGCTCCAAAGGCTACTTCACACAGATTAATCTCACCACTAGCCATCAAAATCATGTGGAGTCTTTACCGGAGCCGAGATATGAATACACAGAGGTGGATAGAGCGACAAAGTCTTGCACCAAAAAGGCAGCCAAGAAGGGGGATTTGTATCCTGATGGGCAGTCCCCAGATATGAGATTTGATATGAACATCAAAAACGGCAAAGGCCAAGAATTGGCATGGGCATCTGCTACACCCCTTTGGGTTGGAAATGATTCATACCAAGGCGGCGATGGATGGGGCAATCTTGTTGAAGTACAACCCATTGAAGCGGTGTCTTATGCAGAATCCACGGCGGTTCGGAAACGAGACTCCACCACCTTTTCGCCTACAAAGATTAGCTACAACATAAGGATCAACCCTTACTATATTGCCACCTCAAGTAATAATAATATCACATCACCGAGTCTCGATTGGCCTGTGGATCCTTACAGTAGAGTGGAGATCACAGCGGAAGGAGTGTATGATGCTACAAATGGACACCTCTGCATGGTGGGGTGCAGAAAGCTTCACAACTTGACATCTAGCACTTTCAAAGACTGCAACGTTGTGGTTGAATTCGAGTTGCCTCCGTTGAATAGGGAGAGAGGAAGTCTTACAAAGGGTGTCCTTAGAAGCACGCGACGAAAAGAGGATCCACTTCACTTTGATGATCTCATACTCGACTCCTATGCTTACTATCGTGGAGAAGCTGAGCGATCCATATGGAGGATGGACTTGGAGATCGCGATGGTGTTGATATCCAACACGCTCTCCTGCATCTTCGTGGCTCTGCAAATCTTCCATGTCAAGAGGAACCCTGAGGTACCCTCTTCTGTCTCACTCGTCATGCTTGTAGTACTCTCTGTAGGGCACATGATTCCGCTCGTCTTGAACTTTGAGGCCGTGTTTTTGGGAGACCGGGATAAGAGAACGCTGGAACTTGGTAGTGGCGGAAGGCTTGAAGCTAATGAAGTTGCAGTTAGGGTGATAACAATGGTAGCACTGCTGCTGCAACTTCGCCTTTTCCAATTAGTTTGGACTGCAAAACAGAGTGAGGAAAGCTCGTGGAGCGGAGAGAAGAAGGCTGGTTTTGTTTCCTTGACGTTGTACATTTTAGGTGCATTGCTAGCTTTACTGCTGAATTGGATAAGGAAGACATATATTGGTCGGAGATATTCTGTTTGGGGGGATTTAAGGTCTTATGCTGGTCTGATTCTTGATGGCTTCCTTGTTCCTCAAATCATGCTCAATGTGTTGAGGGGCTCAGCAGAGAAGGCCTTGTCTCATCCATTCTATGTTGGGACAAGCGCGGTTCGACTAGTGCCCCATGCTTATAACCAGTACAGGGCTCACAACTACCCCAAGTATGATCTGAATGCAACATACTACTACGCCAATCCAGCTGCAGATATGTACTCCACTGCTTGGGACATCATAATCCCTTGTGGGGTTATCGTGTTGGCTGTGATTGTGTTTGTGCAGCAGCGGCATGGTGGCCGCTGCATTCTTCCTAAGAGATTGAGGGCTTTGGAGATGTATGAAAAAGTGCCTATATCCGACAATCATTGAAGAGTATCTACGCTGAGTAGTATTTGAAGTAGATACATATGTTTGTTTTCTTTGTCTAGTCCTTTTTCTGAATCAGATTATGCTCGTGCAACTTGTATCTTCACTTTAAAAAAAAGATTTCAGTATATAACTTGCTTTGAGATTTCTCTTGTTTGAGTCGACATTCACACTTCAAGTATACGTGATGGTGTGTAATTTATGTGTAAACGAATGAACCATACTAACTACTAAGACAGATTTAAACTCAAACATTAAAATAACATTTGATTATGGAGTTCCAAGAAAGTTGTTTGTAGCATGCTCGCTATGTTGGTTGTATCAAGGAGTCAAAGAAACAAGGAATTCTGAATAGCTCAAAGAAGAAAAATAAGAAACGAAAAAAAAAAAAAAAAAACGAGAGAAAACTGAATTTAAAGGTCATTAATTTTATAAATTATCTAAAAATTAAAGTCCAATTTATTAATTTTATTAATTATTTGAAAATAAAGGGAATATGAACAAATATCGAACTTTGATTTTTATGTAATTTATCAAATAAATGAGCTCAATTACAATTTATGAAGTATTAGAATAAAAGTAAGTGTCTAAAACAAACAAAAATAATGCTAGCGAATGCTAAACGTGAGCGGTGCTCACATAAGGAGCTCATATAAGATATGCAGCTTAACTCTTTCTCTCTCTCTATATATATATATATATGAGTGGACTAAACTAAAAACACCTTTTAGAATATAAAATAGGAACTATTTTCAATCATTAGATTATTTAGACCTACGGTTGATTCATCACTTTATTGAGTGAATTCATGGTTTTGAGTTAATATTTTTTGAAAATTATATAATTATTTTATTTTACTTTTATTTATTGTTCCCTTTATATCTTGAAACATTCTAAAAAGAAATAAAAGATTATCAAGTGAGACTGATGAAGAATATTTTAGTAGAAATTCGATCCAAATTCTTTGTTATATATATATATATACTAGCATTTTCACCCCGTGCAATGCACGGAAAATATTTTTATATTTTTATATATAAAAATTGATACCAACTCAATTATTATATTTATAAATATAAGAAAAAAAATTATTTTTCACTTAATATATTTGAGTTGAATATTAAAAAAATAAAATAATAAAGAAAAATTCACAATAATAAAAATTGATATTGTGAAAAGGCATAAATAATAAGTAAAAAGAATAAAATAGAAAAAATAGATTTATTCAAAAAAAGAGGAGAGATGAGAGAGAATTTTTAAAAATCATCAATCTTTAAATAAATAGAACTCTCCATTTTAAATCAAATATTTACATAAAATATATCAAATTAATGCTCTTATCATGATATTTAATTTGATATATTTTATAAATAATTTTAATTTCACAATTTTAGAAAGAAATAATATTAAAAAATAAGAACACAAAGAAAAAATTATATTGTACAAATAAAACTTCAATTTTTTATAACTACAAAAATGCCACTTATTAATTTTGAAATCAATTTGAAATTGAAAATGATCTTCTTAATATATTATAAATTATTATATAAATATAAATTTATAAATTATTTATAACCAATGCCTTATAAATTGTGTATATATACACATATAAACATATAATTCATTATGGAATTATAAACGTGGGTTATGCAATTTTTCTTTTTAAACGTGGGGTGTGCATTTTTTAAAAAATTATGGGTTATGCAATTTTAATTGAGTTAGTTACTTAATTTTTGAATATATACAATAAGTCATTATTTTTGTAAGAAATCACAAAATTGTCATTGAAATTGAAATCAATTTCTAATTGAAAACTGTTGTTTTAATATAGTATAGATATATATATATATATATATATAGGGGGCCGCTCCAATGAGACCCCCTAATTTTAGTGAGATCTAGGACATGATTTGGTGCGTTTATTTTATCAATCTTATGGCTGATATTGTATCTGGAGGGTGATTTTTTTTCGCAGGGTTCGAATCCTGGAGAGAGCATAATATTTTAAATTTTGTTATTCATCAGTATATACTGCATTTTTCATCAGTATATACGGCCCTGTTCATCAGTATATATGTCTTATTCATTACGAATTTTTTAAATTTTATTTTTCATCAGTATATACATCTTGTTAATTAGATATACGTTTTGTTCATTAGTATTATATGTCTTATTCATTGTACTCATGTTACACGAAAAATATGGAGTCTCATTGGAGCGCGCCCCTATATATATATATATATATATATATATATATATATATATATATATATATATATATAGGGGGAGGCTAAAATAAAAACACATTTTAGGCTATAAAATAGGAACAACTATGGGCCCTTGGATTTAAAATATCACACGGCCAGAATTAATCTTATTTTTAAGATCTGAAATTCACGCCATTATAGTGTAGGAGAGGATGGTAATTTTATTCTTTAATATTCCGTTAATCCTTAAATTTGGGGATTACATAATTTACTTTTATATTATTTTCCATATCTACACAAATTTATGAAATTTGAGATTAAACTTAAACATTAAAAAATAAAAACATTACTACATTCACAACTTTTCACATGCTGCATCATACAGAAAAATATGTTTATTCATACAGAAATCTAAACTGATTCATACACGAACATCAATAGATGCATTTATAAATATCCATTGAATCATACACATGCTGATTCATATAAGGTTAGAAAAATCATTAAACATAAAACTAAATACTCAAACCAAGAAACATATTTATTCATACAAAAATGAAATTGGATCGTACACACGTTGATTCATACAGCACCATCATCAGGTTCATTTTAAATGAATAATACACATGTTGATTCATACAGAACCATCAATAGGTTCATACACAAATTAAACATTCTTCCATTTATATAGAAATATTTAAGGGTTCAAATAAAAGTGAATCAAATTTATTATTTAAAATTATGGGTGCAAAAATTAAGAATATATTTATATGGGTTTAATTTGGCAGAAAGAAAAAAAAATGAAATTGGATATCATTCATTGAATTATCGCGATTTCAATACATATTAAATTATGACAAATCTGTACAGATTCAGAAAACATTAAAGCAAAATTTAAATTTCCTAATTAGTGAGTGTGAATCTCGGAAATTAAGGGGTTGCTAATGGAAAGTCAAATTTGTGTATAATATCAATTATGTCCTTCTATTAAATAATCGGATGAATTCTACTAGAACTGTTATGAATTGGGACGAATCAACAAAATTAAATCCAGGCCGTTGATAGAGCCTAAATCTATGGTTCAAAATCATTCCTATTTTATAGTCTAAGGACTGTTTTCATCCTAGTCCTCCCCAATATATATATATATATATATATATATATAGGGGCGCGCTCCAGTGAGACCCCCCCTTAAGTGTTAGGATTAGGGTACAATATAAACCATAGGATCTTATAGATCCAACCGTGTAGATTTATTTGGTATTTTTTAATCTATTTTTTTATTAAACCGTCTACTTTTGCATTCACACTGCTAAAAGGATTGTTCAGTAATTTGCTCCAAAATGCGTCTGAACCGATCCCTTGAATCTCGGTGGCTAATTAATTGCTGAAAATTACATTTTCTCCCTCATGCGGCTCTGTTGTAATTTTCAGCTACATTAACTTTTTTTTAGTTCCTTCATTTTACCTTTTTCTTCCTTATGCGTTTAGATTTAGGGTTTTGACTTCTTTTTTTTCGTCGGTTGATTGTAGAAGAAGAAGAACTTGGTGAATAAAGTCGGCAAAATAAAGAATAGGTTTTTTTTTCGTTACTCTTTTTCTTATTAGTAGTATATATAATCTTTGAGGATTTTGTGGCGTCGATGGTTAAAATGGGGCAGATCGACGTGTTGAACGATTTCACTGGTCAGATCAAGAGCATATGCTCTGTAGTTAATTAGGTCATATTTGTGGAATTTGGGGATTTTTCTTCTTGCATAGTTTGGGTTTTCCGTTTGTTTAATTTCAGTTCATTTGTTGGGAAATTATGAGTGAGTCATGATTTGGTGTTTTGAGCGCATAATTTTTTTTTGGTTTATCAGAAAATATTATTCATTTTTCTTTACAAAATTTAGATTAGGGGCAACTATAGGGATTATTCTTAAATGGTGTTGACAACTTACAAAGAACAATGAAGAAAATGTAGGAAATTGTTCTTAAATCAATTTGGTGGTATTGGCTGATGAGCTTCACTCTTCATGAATGCTAGAAATCAATTTTTAAGTTCTACATATCACTTGCTCGACGAATTGCTTGATAGAATTTCTCATTATCTTTAATCTTGTTTTCTTCAAAAAAAAAAAATTGTGTTCCTGATTAAGCTTCTTATTTATGATTGTAGGGGAATGAATTGATTGAAGTTTAACTTTATTCATATTGAAATATTTTTTATTCATCAAAAACGTATTTTATTCAATATATTTTGTTATCTTATTTTAACTTTGTATGGTGTTAGTTATAAAACGAAGTGAAAAATGAGATCTATTTCTTTTATTCTTTTATGCAAATGAAATTGTGCAGGCTTACGATTGTCAACAAAGGAGGAATGAGAGGTAAAGATTTCTTGTGAATAAACTTGTTCATATATATTCTTCTGTTGGTATCTGTTTAGGCTTATTAACTATGATATCTCTATTTTTGTTGTTGATATACAAATATATTAGTTGCAAAACAGTGCTTTATTTTTTATTTCCAGAACCTGGTTAAGGCAAAGTCGATGCATCACGTATGGCTGGACAAGGAAAAAATAAGGGTAAAGAAAAATTAATCGAATGTGTGTTATTTGTCAGTAGTTTTTTTATATTCAGTTAAACTTATGTATTATGCATTAGAATAACATGTAATAGTAAATGCAGGTGAGTGTTCTAATGCGATTGCACGGCGTAAGGACAATCTAGGTTGAACGATAATGTGGAGAATTTGTTAAATATGAACTTGTTCTTGTGAATTTATTTACAGATGGATTTTAATGATGAAAACTGGTATGATTTATTTTATTTTATTTTATTTTTTTGTAGTTTTTTAGTACACCAAAATTTAAATTTTATTCATCAGTTGTTAATTCTTATGCGATAGGATATGAATTTAATGCATCTAATTTGTTCATGAACATATCTCATATTATAGTAAATGTAGGTTGGATCTTTCATCACTTGGCCATGATATGCGACAGACTTTTGTTGTTGGTGTCATTAAGAGCATTGAGAAGAAGGATTTGAGTGGTGCCAAGGTTACCAAGTGAATGGTGTTGGCTTCGACTTTTACTGATGTAGAAGTCTATTTGTTTGATAACTTGAGTTGTAAAAACCATTTAAATTTTGTTACTTGTTCAGGACATTTATTCTTGGTGTGCTGTAGTTTTCTGCGTTCGACATCGCTTCACTATATATCATGTTTTATTTTAATTAATGTAATCGTTATTTATAATTATAGTCACATAAAACACAAAAAAAATTATTTATATTCACTACATATTATGTTTTATTCTCATGAATATATGCATTATTCATTAAAGGGGTTAGTGCCGGAAAATATATGTAGTTTGTTAATTTTCTGGTTTATAACATGACCTTATAATTTGATCAGAAAATACACATATTTTCAATTTAATCGTAATTATAACATGACTTTATAGTCTGACCAGAAAATACACCAAGTTTTAATCGCAATTGAAACTTGGTGTATTTTTTGGTCAAATTATAAGGTTATGTTATAAGCCAGAAAATTAACAAACTACATGTATTTTTCAACAATAACCCCTGCATTAAATTATGAGCACGTTATTCAATTTGGGGAAAGTCTTATTTATAAATATTTGTTATAAATGTTACAAAGGTACACAATGATTAATAATTTGTTCATTACATATGATGTTTTATTCTAATGAATGTAATTATTATTCATTAATAGTTATTCATAACTGTAACCACATAAATATATGAATAAATAAAATTATTTATATTCACTACATAGTACTATGTTTTATTCTCATGAATATATGCATTATTCACTAACTACTATTAGCAGATCAGCATAGTGTAAAACTATTCTCCGCAACTTAGTTCTATTTGTAATCGAATTGAATGCGTAAATCTGATTTTGTACATCATGTATTATAATCTTATTCAGTGTGTATTATACATTATTATGACACATCACATAATATAAAACTATTGAATGAGTTCCATCTGGTGGATAAATAATATTATTGGATATTGTATTTTTAAACAATACATATGAACAAGCATGGCTGCATATTGAATAAAATATAGATTTCTATAGTTGCATAGAGATTAACTTTTTTAAAATAACAAATAAAAATGTAACAATCGAAAATGAACTAACATAAATTCATTCAGTAGACTATAAAAAATTTACTGATAAAATCCATAGTCGATGCCAAACAATCCATAGTTAATGCCAAACAATATTTTATACTGACTAATTAACAATTACAGAAGCTCTGTTAGTACATAAAATTATTAAAACTCAATTCAAACTAGAAAATTCATATAATATATAAACATCTAAAATTTAAAATTATTAATGCGACTGTATGGACAGCTAAGGGGTCAGGCTTATCCTCAAACCTTCACGATTGCACAAACACCACCTCTTGCAAATCGTTCCATCCTTCGCTCGTCTGATTGTGCTTTTTCTAGTTTCAAATCCACAATAACCAGCATAATCATCATAAAATTTCTCTCCTACTTCCCAAGGTAGGAAACACTAGACCAATCCGGGGTTTTAGAGAATCATCCCATTCAAGAAAAAATAATTCTTCATGCGAATCATTTTCGGAATCATTAATAGGCACTACATATATAAATTATAAAATAGTATTAAAAAATGTATTGAACAATACATGGTTTTACTGAATAAGACAACAAATATTACTAACTATGTTAGCAAAAATTAATATACTGTATTGGAAATTAAGAATTTGATAATGAAAAAATGCGAAAGAATATATATTAGGGTTTTTGTGCAAAAACAATTACTGAACAAATACAAACTCAGGAAAAAAATTAATTGAACAAATACAATACACTATACATTATAAACTAATGTAAATTCTGATGCATAATATCCAAAGCATAATGAATAAAATCAAACTATTGACAAATAACGCACCTTCAATCAATTTATCTTTACCATACCCTTGTCTTTTACTTGTGCAACGGTATGTGCGGCCTCTTCTTTGGGAGAATCAAGTTCTGCAAAAAAAAAAAAAAAAAAAAAAAAAATAAAAAAAATTAGAAGGCGTGTGAAAGGAATACAGATTGCAAAATAAAGAGAAATCAAAAAACGAAAACTACGAAAACTATTAAATCTTAAGATGATCCAAAAAAATTATGCAAAAAAAAAAAAAAAAACAAATTCAAAAACTTACCGGAATTCTCCATGAGAGGTATATATGAGCAAAGAAGATTTTCGATTGCAAAATATGAGCAGATTAAAAATAATTACTTCCCACGTCAAAGATATGTATGAAATAAAAATTAACATAAATAAAAATAATAATTAAGATATGAAAAGGTGTAAGATACGAAAAGAATCTAATAAGGATATGGAAAAATTAACAATGACAAGTCTAACCTTTATGGAATTAAATAATAAATAAAATCAAAAAAAATCTAGCCATAGGATTGAAAAAATAAACGCACCAGATCGTGCCCTAAATCTCACTAAAGATAGGGGGTCTCATTGGAGCGGCCCCCTATATATATATATATATATATATATATATATAGTATCTATATATATATATATATATATATATATAGGGTGTGTATCTAGAGAGAACTACATTATTTGTGAGAACGGGAGAACCATCAAATCTAATGCATCCACTGTGAAAATTAATGCATTCGCTGTTAAAATTAATGCACTAAAAAAATTTAAAAAAATGCTCCCTTCAGGATTCGAACCCAGGATCTGCATTCATCCAACAAGATGATGCATCCACCGTAGATCTTGATGATCGAATGGCTGAAAATGGTTCTCCGGTCTTCTTTTATTATGGTTCTTTCTTGAACCTCTCCCTATATATATATATATATATATATATATATTTATATTTATATATAAATTGTTGTTAATTAATATACGTTTTATTAGCTCGTGAGCAAATTCGTAGCGAGTCCTTTTTTTTTCAAGCGGATTAACTTGATCTTAACTAAGTGTGATTATTAGTGTTGGGCGAATCTGTTACAACCGCGGTTCAATAATTCGTCACCTCTCTTTTTTATCTGTCATGATATATTCTCTTCGTCTCACAAAAACATGAATATTTGTAAGTGGTTCGAGTTTTATAAAACGTTAGATAAAAGTGTATTATGAGTGAAAACTGAGTTTCACTTTATGAAAAATAGAGAGAAAAGTAAATAGATTGTGGTAAGGTAGTTTATAATAAAAAAATATGTATATTTTTTTTTGAGACGCCCAAAATGACAAAATATTCATGTTTTTGTAGATGGAGAGAGTGTATGTTATAGCATGCATCGCACCTCCATCTCCGTGAGTGATTCCCTCTAAAAAAAACCTTGCAAGTATATATTCAGATCTTACTGCAAAGTAGGTGCAAAATTGTCGACTCGTTAATTTTCATAGTCTATAAAATGACGATGGTTATTGGGAGAAGACTTGTTCATTTCTATACCAAATAAGTGCAAAATTATAGACTCATTAATTTCTAGTCTATAAAGTGATAACAATTATTGGGGGAAGACTTGCTCATTTTTATACCCTACCAGTATCACAACCGTGTGATGCACATGATGTACATCTATTTATTTTCATTTATACTAAAATTAATTATATTTTATGTTTCTAACTTTCAACGTTTCCTTTAAAAATATTTTAAATTTTCATTTGTTATTGAAAAACTTCAACTTTCAGCGTTTCTCATTAATGTTAAGCTTTGCAAAATTCGCCAACAGAACCAGGATTCACCTTGCCGAATTTTTAGGCTGAACAATGTTATTTTATTAGCGAGGTTGAAAAAAAGTTTCCACATAATAACACTAAGAATCTGGCAAGGTGATTCGTCATTGTATAGCCAGATTTTGTACAACGAGATATTTTTTGGACAATCATTAATGATAAGGGTATTTGAACAGAAAAAGAAAGTACGAGATATTTTTTGAAAATTTAAAGCTGAAAGTTGGAGATACAAATATGATTAACCATTTATCTATACATATTATAAAAGAGTGTTGTTTTACAAAATTGGTTTGCCTATTATATCCTTATGCTTTAATTTATTTTAACGGCGACAATGTGATATCATATATTGTCGTTGTTGTTTTATGGAGGGTGATGTCAGTCACGTTTGGATCAACATACACTAGCAATCTGAAACCACGAACAACGTTAGAGCCCTCCGAGGAGCACCAATGGGGGTGTCGATGGAAGGACCTCCGACGTTTAAATTAATATCGAATTAATGTGTTATTCGCCCAATAAATTATCCCAACCATTAAATTAATATTCTTTAAGCATAAAATTATCATAATAACATCTTCGATCTAAACAAAAAAAAGTAATAGTGTACGCCAACCATGTATGTAAGAACATGCATAAAAGTTTAACAATTTTCATACCTTAGGTACTATTCTTGAATCCTCAACTTCAGATTAAAATTCTATCTTACATTGGCAAATCATGGATGAATTAATAAACAAATTTTCGGGAGTGTTTCTAATGCATTTTTTTGTGTTTCTCAATTTAAGGTTTTTGAATGATTTGTGTTTCAGCAACCTTAATCAAAATGAAGTTCAGAAAAATACCTTAATGAATGCGAAATGTACGATCCAATAAATGAACTAAATGTTTGTTGTTGAGATTTGATTTTATTCATAAATGTGTAGTTGTGTAGGGAAAGTTTTTGCCAACCAATTTATTCTCGATTGATTTTTTTCTTTTTTGTTTTTTTTTTTATTAAAAAGTCACTCAACAAGTACAAGAAAATAAATGAGAAAAACTTATATATTTATCCAAGTCAATATCAACACCTTTTAAGGATATTTTAGACTTTTCACCTTAAAAACTGGCTATCAAACTTATAGTTTATGAAGGTTGATAAAAAATTCATATATTTTACCAAATAGGCTATATTCTTATGTATTGACTCTTTATGACAGAAGGGTATGTAATCACTTGACATTTTTTTAAAGGGACTATGTAAGCCCCCACTTTCTAACCCAAGTAAAAGCATATCTCCATTATGACGTGAATCTAGTATAACTCATCAAACTTATACATTTTAAAATTAATATTTTAACTACTATAAATAGGAATGCATTTAATTGACATATTCGATCAACATAAAGTCAAGGTCTTGACTTGAGTACAATATTTACCTATTTTTACTAAGTTATATATATATAGATTCCACCCGCACTCATATACGTATAATTACATTGTATAATAACTATATTTAAGTTTTTTTAATTTTTCATTGTTATATTTTATGCGACTAGCTTTTTTTTATCTAATATTGTTGAAAAAAGAAAGATATATTTAAACCCTTATGTTTTGATGATATCAAAACCACCCAAAGTTACACTCTAGCTAGCTGATGATGCTCCTATGATCTTAACTGTCTTAAGTTCTTTGTATAGCTTGAAGGATCAAGAAAATTGAAATAACTAAAGACATCGTCTCGACTGAAGAAGTGTTTGACAAAAAGACTCCACACGAGTCTAGAACATGCGGAAGATGCAGACTCAACTAAAAGCTCCTAACTAAAGGAAACTGCATCAAGAATGACTGAAGAAAGAAAGGCCACATGAATAAATTCCAAGACATGCCGCAGTCAATGAAGAAGTCAGAAGCATTGACTTTATAAGAAGATGTCCTTGTACCTGAGCCAGAAAAGACTAGTTGGTATATTACAATACCCCTTTTTAAAAGAGCGAGAAGAGTGTTTGTAATCGAGCTTGAGACTTAGACCAAGCTCAGTGGTTGTTTAGTACCAGTAAACTAAACAGTTAGGTTACTTAGCACCCGCAAGCTAAGTGTGTAAATCCAACTCAATGAGTTGGTTGCTGTAAGGAGTTTCTTTTCAGTATAGGTTGTTTTTCACCCGTAAGCATTGCAGATAGGTTTGCGTTGCACCCGTAAGCATCGTGGTTAGGTTTGTTGTGCACCCGTAAGCACATGCCCATAGTGTTTGTCAGACTAATCATCTGGCCGTGGATGTAGGAACGTTGTTTTCCGAACCACGTAAAAATTCCTTGTGTTCTTACTTGCTTTTATATTTAGTACTTGCGCATATCTCTGTTTCTCTAATACTGACTATCTGAAAAGAGTAACTAATGGATTCTCTGTGAAGAAAATCTTTCAAGGCTATTTCACTAAGTTTAATATTCCGCTGCTAGAGTTATAGGTTTAACTGATCAATCTTTAGATAGTAAGTTAAATAAGTAACTCTACTCTGTTTTACTTACGACTGAAGCTTTACTTGGACTAAAGTTAATTGACCAGCTCAATTAACTGAAGTCACCCACTGAACCTTTGTTTCAATATCAGCTGCCACCTCTTGTCAATTGAACCGCAAACTTTCAAAGCAGTAAAACTGTCTTTCAGTACAAAGGTGTTTGTTTTAAGTAAACATTTGAAAAATAGCCTACAGGTGTATTCCCCCCATACACCTGTCCTTTCAACCCTCAAGGATCTAATACTGTAGCAAGTACTGATATTTTTGTCGAAAATAGGAGAGGACAATCGTATATCCAAAATTCAGTTATAAGATATTTCATACTTTCATCAGGACCTTGTAGTGACAGTGAGCCTTGATGCATAGCTTCTAACTCATGACAGGATTTTGAGGTCCATTTGAGGCAGGTCGTGAGGAGATTTTGGAGATGAACGCTTTCAATGCTCTCTCAGAACCTTCTAAGTCTTTTGATACCTGATTTTATGTGAATCATGTTGTTGGATTCAACCCATTATTTGGGAGTTGATATTATTCCGTATCAATAGTTTTTAGCTTTTTTTGCAGATTTTGTATCATTTTACTATAAAAGGAAAATCCAAAAACTAAGTTATAAACTAAACAATACTCGAATTAAATATGTAAATTACACGAGCATAAATCTGATTCCGAAAATAAAAATTACTAGGGAAAGAAAGAAATACAAATATCTCCTTCAAATGAGCATATAATGTTCAACAAAGTACTCTGTAGTGATTATCAGTTATAGGCACATTTTCATGCATCTCCAAAGCCCTCAATCTTCTAGGAAGGATGCAGCGACCACCATGCCGCTGCTGCACAAACACAATCACAGCCAACAAGATAACCCCACAAGGGATTATGATGTCCCAAGCAGTGGAGTACATATCTGCAGCAGGATTGGCATAGTAGTATGTTGCATTCAGATCATACTTGGGGTAGTTGTGAGCCCTGTACTGGTTATAAGCATGGGGCACTAGTCGAACCGCGCTTGTCCCAACGTAGAATGGATGAGACAAGGCCTTCTCTGCTGAACCCCTCAACACATTGAGCAGGATTTGTGGAACAAGGAAGCCGTCAAGAATCAGACCAGCATAAGACCATAAAACGCCCCAAACAGCATATGTCTGCCTCATCCTATTCAGAAGTAAAGTGAGCAATGCACCTATAACGTACAACATCAAGGAAACAAAACCGGCCTTCTTCTCTTCGCTCCACGGGATTTCCTTACTCTGTTTCGCGGTCCAAATTAATTGGAAAAGGCGCAGTTGCAGCAGCAGTGCTACCATTGTGATCACCCTGACTGCAACTTCATTAGCTTCAAGCCTTCCGCCACTACCAAATTCCAGTGTTCTCTTATTGCGGTCTCCCAAAAACACGGCCTCAAAGTTCAAGACGAGCGGAATCATGTGCCCTATAGAGAGTACTACAAGCATGCCTAGTGAGACAGAAGAGGGTACCTCAGGGTTCCTCTTGACATGGAAGATTTGCAGAGCCACGAAGATGCACGTGAGCGTGTTGGATATCAACACCATCGCGATCTCCAAGTCCATTCTCCATATGGATCGCTCAGCTTCTCCGCGATAGTAAGCATAGGAGTGGAGTATGAGATCATCAAAGTGAAGCGGATCCTCTTTTAGTCGCGTGCTTCTAATGACCCCCTTTGTAAGACTTCCTCTCTCCCTATTCAACGGAGGCAAGTTGAATTCAACCACAATGTCGCAGTCTTTGAAAGAGTATGTTGAATTCTGAACAAGCCTTCTGCACCCCATCATGCAGAGGTGCCCATTTGCAGCATCATACACTCCTTCAGCTGTGATCTCCACTCCATCATCAAGACTCACCGGCCAATTAAGAATGGGTGATATGATATTATTGCTGGAGCTTTGTAGTTCAGCTTTGTAGTTACGGTTGATTCTTATTTTGTAGCTTATCTTTGTAGTTGAAGAAGTGGTGGAGACCAGTTTCTGAACAGGTTCAAGAACCGCAGCAGATTGAGCAACCGTATAAGGCACCGTTTCAACGGGTTGTGCTGCAATAAGCACATCGCCGCCTTCGCCACCTTGGTATGAATCATTTCCAACCCAAAGGGGTGTAGCAGATGCCCATGCCAATTCTTGGCCTTTGCCGTTTTTGATGATCATATCAAATCTCATATCTGGGGACTGCCCATCAGGAAACAAATCCCCCTTCTTGGCTGCCTTTTTGGTGCAAGACTTTCTTGCTTTATCCAACTCTGTGTATTCATATCTCTGCTCCGGTAAAGCCTCGACGTGATTTTGATGGCTAGTGGTGAGATTAATCTGTTTGAAGTAGCCTTTGGAGCTCCATATCTGTCCAGCGATTTTGGCATCATTTCTCATAGTGAGGAAAGAAGGGAACCTGAGAATCAACCTGGTTGTGCAATTCCCCACAACATTTCCCAATTCATAAGAAGGATTCAAGATTCCACACGCCACGCCGATCAATCTGTTGCTCTCATCATCCCACGACGCCTCCCCGATCACCGTCAAGCCGAGAACAAAGTTATCATAAAAACCACCCAAACGATTTAGAAACGTGGCCATGAACCTCGTGTTAAAAAACATGTTATCATCATAGAAGAGAGAATTTGTTTCTTGAATATTGTTCTTGTATTTCTTTTTCTTGATATTTCCTGCTGATACAATCATCCCCTTTTATAGTGTTTAGAAAGGGAGCTGATATTCTACAACATCATGAGGAACCCTACAACATCATGAGGATTCCTACAACATCATGAGGATCCCTACAACATTATGAAGATTCCTGCAACATCATGAGGATCCCTATAATTAAGGGATCCTTGATTATCTTTTGACTAACTTTATCTTTTGACTAACTTTTTTTATTCTCAACACTCCCCCTCAAGTTGAGTGACGGGATTTCCGATACTCAACTTGGAAAGAACTTCTGAGAAACTTTTGAAATCTACAGCTTTGGTTAGGATATCGGCGAGCTGATCTTCGGACCTCACGAACGGGAGCTCCACAATCTTTTCCTCAATCTTTTCTTTGATGAAGTGCCTATCCACTTCGACATGTTTAGTTCTGTCATGTTGAACTGGGTTCTCAGATATGCTGATGGCAGCCTTGTTGTCGCAGTACATTTGACACGTCTTTGTTGAGTGAAGTCCTAATTCCATCAACAATCTTCTTAGCCAAAGGACTTCGGTTAACCCACTCTTGATCCCTCTGAATTCTGATTCTGCACTTGAGAGAGCTACCACCTTTTGTTTCTTACTCCTCCATGAGACAAGATTCCCTCCGATGAATGCAAAGTATCCAGCTGTTGACTTCCTGTCTACTGGGTTTCCAGCCCAGTCAGCATCTGTGTAAGCTTGTACCTCGAGGTGTTCAGTCTTCTTGAACAGCACTCCATAGTCAAAAGTCTTCTTTAAATATCTCACAATTCTGAGCGCAGCTTCCATGTGGTCAGCCTGTGGTTGGTGCATGAATTGGCTAACAACACCAACAGCATAAGCAATGTCAGGTCGAGTATGGGAAAGATAGATAAGTTTCCCTACCAGACGCTGATATTGTCCTCGATCGGCTAACTGAGCTCCTTCCACAATTTGTAGCCCATGATTTACGATCATAGGAGTTTCTGCTGGCTTGCAATCTAGCATCCCAGTTTCAGCTAGGAGATCTAGAGTATACTTCTTCTGGTTGATGAAGATCCCCTTCTTTGATCTGAGAACTTCAATTCCGAGGAAGTATTTTAGTTTTCCTAAGTCCTTCATTTCGAACTCTTTGAACAAGCTTTCTTTCAACTTTTGAATCTCCTCTGTGTCATCCCCTGTTATAATCATGTCATCAACATAAATAACCAAACAAGAGATTAGATCACCTCGTTTCTTTAAGAATAAGGTGTGATCTGAGTTGCTTTGCTGGTACCCAAACTTCTTCATGGCTGCGGTGAATCTTCCAAACCAAGCTCTAGGAGACTGCTTGAGCCCATATAAGGTTTTTTTCAACTTGCAAACTTCACCCTCTCCAAAATCTCCTGAAAAGCCTTGAGGCACCTCCATGTAGACTTCTCTCTCTTCTTCAAGCTCTCCATGTAGGAAAGCATTTGTAACATCGAACTGATGAAGATCCCAGTCCTTATTAGCAGCAATTGAGAGGAGCACTCTGACAGTGTTCATCTTTGCAACAGGTGAGAAGGTCTCCTCATAGTCGATTCCATACATCTGTGTGTATCCTTTTGCGACCAATCGAGCTTTGTAACGCTCAATAGATCCATCCGGTCTCCTTTTGATTGTGAAGACCCATCTGCATCCAACAGTTTTCTTCCCTTTTGGTAGTCTACACTTCTCCCATGTATGGTTTCGATTCAGTGCACTTATTTCTTTCTTCATGGCATCTCTCCAGTGTTCACTTTTCAGAGCCTGTTCTGCTGTTTGTGGTATTTCTTCATCATACAGGGCCGCCTCATAAGCTGCGGCGGTTTTGGATATGTTTCCTTTTGCTACATTCCCAATTGCGTACCGAGAATTCTTCCCAAACTTTTCCGGGGAATACCGTTTGGGAGGGATACCCCGAGTACTCCTGGGTGGTAGAACATATCCCTTTGTACCTCCATTTGCTGTATTCTCCTCATGATCCCTTTCAACAAGGCATTGATTCTCTCCCTGATTCCTTTCAACATCTTGAGACATATGATCAGTGAAACCATAAATCTCAGTGGTAAGTTCAGGGGTGTTTACCTCAGATACCAGCGGCGGAGGAGATATTGACTGAGGAGGCGGACTAGGCGGACTTTGTACAGTAGTGGATGGAGTTTGCTCTGTGGCAAGGTTAACTTTTTCTGTTGGATCTGCTTCCGGGCTGTTTGGCATTGGTAACCAACTTAACAAGTCAATCTCACTCTCACTCTCCCCCTGACTGGTAAGGTGGTTATTGTAAAAATACTCAGTTTCAAGGAAATCACAGTTCATGGTGGTGATAATTTGACGGGTTTTGGAATTGTAACACCTATATCCTTTTTGATTAACCCCATATCCTACAAACACACACTTGACTGCACAAGGAGAGAGTTTGGTGCGTTCATGTTTAGGAATGTGAACGAAAACAGAGCACCCAAAGACCCGTGGTTGAAGTGTAAGGGCAATAGGTATGGAAGCCAGGGTAGACAATTTCTGTAATGGGGTTTTAAGTTTAAGAGTCCTAGTAGGGAGACGGTTGACAAGGTAAACCGAGGTTGCCACAGCCTCGGGCCAAAACGAGGAGGGAACATGAGACTCAATCATCATAGAACGAGTCATTTCAAGTAAAATTCGGTTTTTTCTTTCGGCAACTCCGTTTTGTTCAGGAGTGTGGGGGCAAGTAGTTTGATGAATAATCCCTTTTGTTTGACAAAAAATTTTCATGGAATTATTAACAAATTCCCCCCCATTGTCGGTTCTAAGGGTTTGTATGTTTTTCTGAAACTGAGTTTGAGCCATAGTATGGAAATGAGTAAATTTTTCAAAAACTTCAGATTTGTGTTTTAAAAAATATACCCATGTCATCCTAGTGCAATCATCAATAAATAACAAAAAATATTTAAAACCTTGTCCCCCTATCACGGGCGAAGGACCCCAAACGTCAGAATGAACTAAAGAAAACATAGAGTTCACTTGTGTATCATTTGATTTGAAAGATTGTCTATGGCTTTTAGCTAAGATACACGTCTCACAAGAAAGAGTATCACTTTGGAGTAATTTTGGAAATAAAAGTTTAAGGTATCCCGTGGAAGGATGTCCTAACCGACGATGCCAAAGCCAAGCTTCCCGGTTTGCAGTTCCGTGAGCCAGCATCACATTGCCTTTTTGAGCAATCTCATCCACATAGTACAGTCCATTTTTCTCAGTGCCACGCCCAATAATCTCCCCCGTCCTGATATCCTGAAGAAAACAGAAGTGAGGATGCATTAGCATGGTACAATTGAGTTCTTTGGTAACATGACTAATTGACAACAACTTATGAGATAGGGACGGAACATATAGACAATTGGATAATCGCAAGGTTGGGGTAATTTCTATATTTCCGGCCCCTTCTACTTGAGTTAAGTCACCATTAGCAGTTTGCACATGAGTTCTAAAGGATTTTGATGACTCAAGTATATCTGATTTATCAAAAGTCATAGTGTCTGTAGCCCCACAATCAAAAATCCAATTTTTGTTCCTACTGATTTGTTTATTTGAGACTTGACATGCAGTAGGGGTTTTTTTCGAATTTTCACAAAGTTTAGGGTCAAAATTAGACTTTTGCATAACTGTGGGGCTGTTTTGAATAACATGGGGTTCATTCTGGGATTTCCCTAAACTTGAGGGACTAGACTCAAAAAAATGGGGTTTCTTTTGCAATTTTCGAAAAATAGGGGACTGAAATTGAGAGAAGGCAAAAATGGGAGGGTTTGATGGATATTCATCAAACCCTATACCTAATATTTCCTCCCTTTGACCGAACAATCTCGCCTCTCTCTCCCTTTGACTGGAATCAGCCGCTGATTCCTCCTTTCCTCTCTCGGTTCCGCCTCCATTAACGCCGGCATAGGCTCCGGCAGTCGACAGCCTGATGTTTCCTCGGCCATCTCGGCCTGGGAAGGCGGTCGCGGTTACGCCTCTCTCGGCTCCACCCACGGCGGAAATCTCGGCTCCACCCACGGCTACCGCCGATCCGGCGGTCTCTCGGCCATCAACGCCGGCCGCTGCCTTCCCTTTTGCTTCCCACCATTCGGGGTAGCCGATGAGTCGAAAGCACCCTTCTTTGGTGTGCCTCGTCATTCCACAGTTTGTGCAAATGAGCTTCGATTTGTCCTCCCTTTTTGGTTTCGAAAATGGTAAGCCGGGACCTCTGCCGCCGGAGGTGCTGGCAGCGTGGGGTGGTCGGCCGCTGGTTCCAGAGTGGTGGCGGGAGGAGGCGAGTCCAGCCCCTATTTCTCCCGATGATGAGCCTTTATTTTCGGTAGAGTTGGTTGCCGGCTGCAGGATCTGTAGCCGGGCGGCCTCTCGTCTTACTTTTGAAAAAGCCGATTCGGCTGAGGGAATGGGTGTTTCTTTGAGGATGTCTCGGCGGATGTTATCGTATTTCCGATCCAACCCAGAGAGGAATTGATAGAGTCTCCGGTTCTCGATTAATTTCTGGTATTTATTGATTCCTTCTTCACAACACCCGAGAGGATCCGGCTCCCTTCGATCGATGGTGAGCCAAATCGCCTGCAGTTCGTTCCAATAATCCTCCAGAGTAAGTACTCCTTGGCTTACTTTGTTGGCCTTAACTTCAAGGTCGTAAATCTGAAAAGGATCGACCCCGCTTCCATAGGTGATAGCGAGGCTATCCCAGACAACTTTTGCCGTTTGGTGTTGAGCAAAGTTCACCACTAACTTTGTTTCCATGTTTTGTATGAGCCATGAAAAAACTGATAGATCTGTTTCCTCCCATTTGTAGTAGTCGGGATCCGTTGTTTTTGGAGGTGGTGGTCGGCCGGTGATGTGGCTGGATTTCCCTCTACTCCCTATGGCCACCTTCATGAGACGAGCCCATAGGGCGTAGTTATTGCCATCAAGCTTGATTCCCAGCGAGATGGTGTTTGAGTTTTGCACTAAATTTGCAATCTGTAGTGATAATTCTTGTGAGGCTGTTGTTTTTGGATCGGTAATTTGGGTTTCTTCTGACATGTTTTGTTTTGTGGTTTGTTTTCAGGAGAAACAGCGTGAGATAAGAACAGGTTTGATCGAAAAAAAAAAAGGTTTGAGTAAGGGATTTGGAAACTATGATGATAATTTTCTGAGTTTCAAGGATTTAACCTTGCTCTGATACCATGTTAAAAAACATGTTATCATCATAGAAGAGAGAATTTGTTTCTTGAATATTGTTCTTGTATTTCTTTTTCTTGATATTTCCTGCTGATACAATCATCCCCTTTTATAGTGTTTAGAAAGGGAGCTGATATTCTACAACATCATGAGGAACCCTACAACATCATGAGGATTCCTACAACATCATGAGGATCCCTACAACATTATGAAGATTCCTGCAACATCATGAGGATCCCTATAATTAAGGGATCCTTGATTATCTTTTGACTAACTTTATCTTTTGACTAACTTTTTTTATTCTCAACACCTCGCCTTTTTGGATCCTTCGAGACACTGAATTGAAGTGAGAAAGAGAGCGCGAGGCAAGAATCCATCACCATCACCGAGTGGCGAACAATGGTGAGGCTGAGGCCCCGCGCAGTCCTTTGCATACTCCAACTCCAGACATTTGAGACGCCTCATCACCACCGAGCAGAACTCAGTATCGTCGAGACTCAGCGACTCATCTTTTCGGCTGGGAAACACTCTTCCGACTTCCTCCGTAACCAACGAGTATTTGTAGTTGGAAACTTCTAGAAAATCGAAAATCAGAATGGGGTCGAAGTAGGACGGATCATTTGCAGAAGCTCTGCTCTCCAAACTCCCGCTCACGACACTCGTATATATCGTCGGATTCTCGTCGTCCGCAAACTTGAGCTTCAGAACAGCGTCACGGTCGATGCCTCTCCACCAAGTGGATCCAATCATACAGAGCTTCCTCGATTTCTCCGACCAGAATCCGTTCATCGGAAACTTGATCGATCCGCTTGCTCGATTTCTACGGCGACTGTATCGGCCGTCGCTATAATTGGTAGTAACATCATCGTAGTTGTATGGAGATTGAATGTATAGGAAGCCTTGGACCTTGTAGACGCCGGCGGAGGTAGTTCGATAGAAATCCGGTTGAAGTCGAAGCCTGAGATTCTTATCAGCGTAGTAGCTATTATGGTGTGGATCTATCCGTAGAAGGCTGCCGCCGCCGATGAAGTAGGTTGTGGAAAGGGAAGGTAGAGAGTCGTCGCTGCTGCGAGCAGTGATGTTGTAACGAGGAATTATGGCAGAACAATATTTGGAATATGAGTCATCATCAGTTTCGGATTTGGAAAAGGCATGATTTTTGCAAATACTAGCAAAGAGAAACAGGCACAAAGAAATGCAAAACCGCCAAGACTGCATTGTAGAAGCACAAGGGTTGAAATCTTACGAGCTCTGCAACAAATTACGACAGAAATTAAGAAGAAGAAGAAGTGGTCATAGTCAACTCAAAATTGCATAATCTATGCGACCTCCAATTTGGTGGCAGAATAGTTGAATTAATATTTCACATTTCATAAGTAAACTGCTAATTATTTAATCCATTTAGCAGGCTGAATGAGGACACGAAACATATTCACACCATTTCCATTGTAAAGTAATACGACCACATTCATGATTCCGACGCAAGCAAAAGATTCTATTTGTTCAGAGTTGTAATTTAATCTAGCCTGTTCAATGGATTAATTTATTAGCAGTTTTCAAGAAAAAACAAAAACAAAATGATTAGGTGAATTCAATTTATTCTGCCAGCAAATCGATGTTGATAAACGATGCAATTTGGAGTTGACTATGAGCACTTGTTGTTCTTCTTCATCTCCAGTTTGCTGTATGTAACTATTCGCTTGTTGCAGAGCTTGTGTCATTTCAAGTTTTCAACCCTTTTGCTATTATGCAGTCTTCACGATTTTGCATTTCCTTGTGCTTGTTTCTTTTGGCCTTTTCTTCTTCTTCTTCTTCTTCTTCTTCTTCTTCTTCTTCTTCTTCTTCTTCTTCTTCTTCTTCTTCTTCTTCTTCTTCCAAAGCTTCTAAATCCAGCCCCGCTGTTAGTGCTGACGAATTACACTCTACACTTTCCTTTTTCACATCTTATTACACAGGTGAAGAAGCACTTATTGGCAAGTTTCCACACAACACTACACATTACTACTTTACGAGGAAATATGCAAGATTACAAATCCAGGAGCACTGCAAAACTAATTCAACGGGCGTCTACCAAGTCAGAGCTTACTTGCTCATCCAATTTCCATACTGGTATGGCGGCGATCCTCCTTCAACTCATCATAACTACGCTGCATCTCGCGTTGCAAGTAGAGCACAAGGGCTGATCAGATTTTGGCTGGAAGGTTTGTGGTCCGACAAGTCCAGGCAGCTCCTGATGGTCGGATCTGCTCCTTGGGTGGTTGAGGGCAACCCCATCATTCTTGATGCTGTTCTTGATCTCAACTACACAGCCAAGAATAATCCAATCCTTTATAATTCCTACATTAGTGGGAGCTTAAAGAGCACTGTTGGTGCCAATGATCCTGGCTATTTCGACCCTTTATCTATATTCAGTTTCCCAGTACTTCCAAACTACAATTACTCCCTTCTTTCACAAGTAGTATATCAAGGCCGCACGTTTTCGAGTGACTCTGATGTCGCAGGAAACTCATGGCTAACTAATGAGGGACACGAGTATTGCTGGGTGATGATGAGAGAATCGATAGTTTTGGAGGTTGAGTATGGAGCAGAGTGCAGGGAAGCGCATTGCTCTCCACTCGATGGATCATCGTTGCCGCGGTTGCTGCTCTTCACTCCAATCCAGTGCTCTGCAGCTGAGAGAAAGCTGAGGTACATAGCCACATTTCAGAATACCAAATATGGTCAAGCCTTCGGCCTTAATTCAACTGTCATTGGAGAGGCATCGTGGGACGATGACAAGAAAGAGCTGTTTGGCATTGCTTGCCGATTCCTTGATCCATTGAATCGCTCTGCAGATGAACAACTGGACTGTACAATGAGGCTGAGCCTCAGCTACACTTCAATCTTCACTGTCAGAAACGAGCCCAAACTCGCTGGCCGATATTGGAGCACGAGACACAGACATAACTCCACCTACTTCCCATATATGAATCTCACAAAATCTGATGGGATTGGCCTCATCACTCTCCCAGACGTGAGATACGAGTACACAAAATTGGATCAAGTGAGCAGAAGTTCATGCGTCGCGAAAAAGCGGGTGAAGAAGGGGAGGAACACATATCCTGATGTGCTTTCTGGTAATATGAGATTTGATCTTTCTGTTGAAAACTCCAGAGGCCAACAAATCAGTTGGGGCTCCGCTTCACCTCTTTGGGTCGGAAATGATGCGTATATGATGATCTCTGGTGGTGAAGCTCACCACACCAACACCAACACATCCCACTCAAAAATCAGCTATATGATAAGCTTAAGCTCTTCTTCAGAGATCGAGTTTGGTTCTCTGTTTACGAGTCTCGACTGGTCAACCAATGGAAATTATGAAGTGGAGATCACAGCTGAAGGAGTGTACGATGCCGAAACCGGGTACCTCTGCATGGTGGGGTGCAGAAAGGTGGAGCCATATGGAAAGAGCTCAGCTCATATTTCCGGTGACTGTGAGATTCTTGTGACACTCCAGTTTTCTCCACTCACCGGAAAGAGAGGCGGCCGTACCAAGGGGACCATCACGAGCACGCGAGCCAGAACAGACCCTCTTCACTTCCACGACATGATAATGAGCTCCGCTGGTTATTATGTCGAGGAGGCTGCACGCACGGTATGGAGAATGGACATGGAGGTGGCCATGGTGTTGATATCCAACACCCTCGTCTGCGTGTTTGTAGGGCTGCAGATAAGGCACGTGAGAAGGTATTCCATGGTGCCATCATCCATTTCACTCTTGATGCTTCTAATACTCTCCGTGGCGCACATGCTCCCGCTAATATTCAACTTGGAAGACGTGCACTCGAGGAGACACCGCGGCAACGGTGGAAGGCTTGAAGCGAATGAGGCGGCGGTTAGGCTGAGCTCCTTGGCAGCGCTCCTGCTGCAACTGCGCCTCCTCCAGTTAGTTTGGACTGCCAAACAGAATGGAAGTAGCCCGTGGGGTGGCGAGAGGAAGCCCGGGTGCGTGTTGGTGTCGTTGTATGTTGTAGGTGGCTTGCTTGGTTTGGTGTGGAACAAGTATAGTGTGTGGGGAGGTCTAAGGTATTATGGTGGTTTGATTGTTGATGGCTTCCTTGTTCCACAAGTGGTGCTGAATAATGGCTTCCTTGTTCCACAAGGGGAAGCTCTGGTGTGGCCATTTTATGTGGGGATTAGCGCAGTTCGGGTGGTACCTCACGCTTATGATGTGTACAGGGCACACAATTATCCGGCTTATGATGTTAAGGAAACATACTACTATGCTAATCCAGACTTGGGATTCTACTCGAGGCCTTGGGATGTGGTCGTTCCTTTTGGAATCATCGCTTTGGTTCTCATCATTTTTCTGCAGCAGCGCTCTCGTGGCTGCGGCCTTGCACTTTGAATTCACTATTCAGACTTGCTTCTTCAAACTATCCTAATTCATTGCATGTGTTTTTCACTCTTCCATCTAAATTGATACTCTTCACAAATAATCAAATTCTATTTTATCAGTTATTTTCTTGATTACTCCATGAGTGCTCATTATCTTTTCCAACTGGATTTTCAATTAATCAACTCATAACCAATAAACAAATCCGAGTCTACCTACTTTACTAGGTCACATGAATGAATCCGGAATCGAAATTTACTAAAATTGTTCTTAAAAATATTTATAAATGACAGTCTTGGTTGATTAGTGTGTATTTGGTAGCAACTACCAATAATGTACTATACCCATCAACTTGGCCTCAATTTGAATGGCTTAAAGAAATAATGCAGATTCCTGAATTGTTTAGTTTGTCAAACATAGAATCTAAAGATTCTGATATGGTAGTAGTACCACTTGACCTACTTAAACCATATCACAGCCAGGAAGACTTCTGGGAGTCTTCATAGAAAATAAGCATTTCTTATAGTAATTGTCAACGCTAATAAATTTGTCTTCTCTCGAATAATATATCAACAAGTCAACCGCTCCTGCCTGCCTGCATGAGTAGAAAATTATATGCTAATAAGATGTAGGCATAATTACATTTTCATGAAAACCATCACTAATATTCATGAATATTATTAACTGATAATACACCTTTCTTAGTTTTCTTCTTCTTGATTTTCAGTTTTCTGAGAATTTGCTGTTTGGTACTGAACAACGTCTTCATCCTGGATTTGCATCACCTTTTGCTTCTTTGTTTCCTGCCTTTTCTACTTCCATAGTCCCTAAATCAAATCCCACAATTCGTACTAACAAAGACTCCATACCATATATATTTACATCTTTCTTCATAGGTGGAAATACGATTCTTGACCTCAAACCATTATAAAAGAACTACCACCTTGTTGGGAAAGTATCCCAAAATTCATAATCTTCCAGATTACCATGAAAGAGTTTGCTCCGTTTGATGAAAATGAGCAACTGTTGAAAGCACGCGTCGTGCTTTCCTCCTTTTTTGGTTTGAATCTAATCAAGTGACAGTTACACTTGTTTATGCTTCTTTCTTGAAATTATCTGCATATGTCGTGCTGTTTCTTGGTCTTCTTGTAATACTGTTTTGTATATGTAATGGATCCTTGTTAATGTACAACTCTAGATTTAAATGCAACAATGATAAAGTTACACAAAAATTTGTTGAAACCTAAGTCACTTATTATAATTTTACTAAACTTGGATCGTGTCTAGATGGTGGATGGGTGATGCATAAAATAATTAGCAGTCAACACCATGTGCCTGCCAGGAAAGAGAGGACTAAATATATGCAATTTTTGAAAGACTTTAGACTTTAAAAATACGTAACAGTAAAACCTTCTTCTTCTTCTTCTTCTTCTTGATTTTGGTTTATTTGAATTTTCTGTGTTGCTATACAATGCCTTGTTCATGGATCTACATCTCCTTCCTTTCCACTTGTATCTGCACAGTTCATGCCTTTTCTTTCTCAAATTCCACAACTGTTTCCTACACAGATCATTGCTCTTCTGTAGTGCCTCAATCCATCCCAAATAACTGCACTTACAAAAACTTTATACCGCGTTTCATCACACCTCATTTCACCGGTGGAGAGAGCCTCATAGGCAGGAAAGCAGGGAACCAGCCCAATCAAAATCTTGCCAAATCTCTCTTACTTGAATTTCAACCAAAATTCAATGGAACTGCTGAAAATGGCATCTACAAGGTCGAGGCCTTATTGCATATCATGTATGCATTCCCGTTTTATCACATCCCCGGATACACAGGATCTTATTACGAAACCACTAGAGATCAAGAGGCCATCACATTCTTGCTGGAGGGCTTCTGGTCCCAGATTTCTGGGAACCTTTGTATGGTTGGATCTGCTTATTTGGAGCTCGAGGGGGGCTGCTGCGTCAATCTGGATGCTGTTCTTAAGCTGAACTACGCAGCTGAAGATAATCCGTCTGTGTATACTAGTCTTATAAGTGGGACTTTACACAGCACTCTATTTGCTGGTGATCTAGCTTACTTTGATCCAATCTTGATATACAATTTTCCTGTTTTTCCCAACTATACCTACTCCCTGGTCCCAAAAGAACTCAATAGCATGTTTCTGAATGATTATGTCTTCCCAAAAGATCGGTCCCTCAGTTTGGAGTCGTCTAGTTTCTGCTCGGTGGTAACAGCAGGACAGGCTTTCTTGGAGTTGGAGTATGCAGTAGAGTGCTCAGATTCTCAGCATTGTTCTCCACTTGGTGATAGGTTCTCTCAATTCTTGCCTCCCTTTCTTTACATGCTCCCTTTGCAGTGTTGTGAGGATAAGAGAGAGCTTAGATACTTGGCAAAATTTCGACATAACAACTTTGCTTACAACAAAACTTTTAACCTTGATTGGACTCTGATTGTGGAGGCATCATGGGATGATGAGACTAATCAGTTGTTTGGTGCCGCGTGTCAGATCTTGAATCCGGCCGACCATTTTGGGAATGCCGTGGGAGATTGCACAATGAGGCTTAGTCTGAGGTACCCTTCAATCTTGGATATCAGAAATGAGGCCAGAATTGTTGGACAAATTTGGAGCTCCAAAACTGCTGAGGAGTCTGGCTACTTCAGAAGGATCAGCCTCACCGATACTTCTGAGAATCGCGTGGTGGCACTGGGCCACAGATATGAATACACAGAGATGGATAGAGCGAGGGAGTCGTGCCCCGTGAAGAAGTTTGAGAAGAATGGGAAAACATATCCAGTTGGGAACTCTTATACTATGTCTACAAGATTTGATGTTTTTGTTGAAGGCCAAAAATGTGGTTGGGGTTCTGCTGTGCCTTTTTGTGTTGGAGCTGAAATTTTTGAAGTGGATCCTAGGGCACAGCCTGAGCCTATGATCAGATCAGAAAATGCCCTTTTCAATATAAGCTACAAAATAAGCATCAATCTGTATTCTGAGGCGAAGTGGCCCAAGATTAATCCCCATCGCGAAATGATCATCACAGCTGAAGGAGAGTATGATTCTGAGACTGGATATGTTTGCATGGTGGGGTGCAGAAAGTTGAGGCCACAGATTCAAAGTGGCTCAACTTATGCAGCAGTAGACTGTGACATAGTTGTGAAGTTTGAGTTTGATTCCTTGGATAACAATGGTGCCTTTCTTAAAGGGAGCATCGAGAGCACAACATCACAAGCAGATCCTCTCCATTTCCCGGATTTGAGCCTCCTGTCACCCTTCCCTCATCATGACTTTGAAGTGAATCTACCTCCGACGTGGAGATTGAACGTAGAACTGAGCATGCTCGTGACATCCAACGCGCTCTCTTGCCTCTTCGTGTGGCTGCAGATTCGCCATGTGAGACGACACACTGAGGTGGCCTCTTCCATTTCTCTCCTCATGATCCTAATTCTGTCTCTAGGCCACATCATCATATCAGTAGCTTTCAACTTCAAAATCCTGTTTCCCAGCAACCAAAAGGAGCAGACATTCCAAGATAGCTTACTAAAGAATGATAAAGTAGCATCAATGGTGATCTCCGTGATAGAATTCGCTCTGCACATACGCCTATTCTACGTCGTTTGGAATGCAAAATCAAATCAAGGAGGCTCGTGGATACGTGAGAGAGCAGCCTCGCTCGTCTCAGTGTCGCTCTGCATTTCTGTGGGCTTGCTCAGCTCAAGGCCGTATGCAGGTTTGATGTTGGACGGATTTCTTCTTCCGCAGATTCTGCTCAGTATTTTGGGAGATTCAACAGAGAAAGCTCTGTGTGCTGCGTTCTATGCTGGCATGAGCGCAGTTCGATCAGCGCCCCATGCATATAACCAGTACAGGAAACACAATTATCCAGCTTTGTCCAATGTTGATCAAACTTTCTATTATGCAAATCCAGCTGCAGATTTTTACTCAGCAGCTTGGGATGTGATCATTCCTTGTGGTGTTATCGCTTTGGCTGCGATCGTGTTTCTGCAGCAGCGGCATGGCGCCCGCTGTCTTCTTCCTCCAAGATTCAAAGCTCTGCTCCAGTGGAAATATGATTCGAGACTCATGTAATGAAGCAGAACTTAATTTTCGTATACATGTTTGATAGTGGGGTTGTTGAAAATTGGTTTTGAGTTGATGAATGTTTGTGCAATTTTTTGAGTAACAAAAAAAAAATAATTTACTAGAATTAAATGGCATATATAGGCTCAAACTAGGTTTTTGAATATATGACCGTAGTATATTTATCGGAGGTTTGCAAAAATACCCAACTTCTCAAAAGTGTCTACAAAAAATACCTAAATTTTATATCATCTACCTCCTATATTCGTTTCTCTTTTTTAATAATTGTTGCTTACACAATGTCATAGAAGAATGTGGCGTGCTGTCGAGAACAAATAATTACATAGTTGATTGTACTTAGATTCTATTTTAATTATCTGTAAATATGCGCGTGATGTAATCGATTATGCCCCCCGCATAATAAATTATGTGGCGACAGTATAATGGACAATCCCGGACGATATAATGGATTATGTCGGCGGTATAATAGATTGATACATATATGCATAAAATGAGTTAATTTATTTTTAAAATGCGCACAAATTACAGTTTGGGTTGGGTCGAATGCCTTCCCGAGACTTTATCAGTTAGCCGCCAATAAGAGAGCAACTATTGGGGAGTGGGGGAGATGGGAAGAGGGGACTTGGGAGTGGGAGTTTAAATGGCGTAGGGAAGTGAGGGATAGTGAACAGGAGGTTATTGACAGATTAACCAATTATATTGGTCAATGTTCCCCTTGTACAGGTACCAACGACACTTGGATTTGGCTGGTTGCACCAGACGGGAATTTCAGTACCAAGTCGGCATACACAACGATCAAAACCAGAAGGAGTGAACCAATTAGGCAGGTCATTGACGCAAAGACCCTCAATGCAGTTTGGAAGGCTAAAACTCCACATAAAGCCTCGATGACAGCATGGAGAATGCTGAAAAATCGTCTCCCGACATGCGATAACTTGAGGAAAAGGAAGATTCCGGTGAGCGAGGAAGACTCGAAGTGTGGAGAGTGCGGTGGGGTGGAAGAATCGATCAACCACCTTTTTCTTCTCTGCCCAAAGACGGAGGAGGTGTGGAATGAAATTCAAAAATGGCTTGGCATCACAACAGCTAGGCCATTCTCCATCGACAAGCACCTTGGTATGTTTACGAGTTTCAGAAATGATAAGAAGATTCAAAACTTGCTCTTGGCTATTTGGATGGGATGCATTTGGATTTTGTGGAAAAAAAGAAATGAGAGACGTTTTCATAGTCAAGATTGGGCGACAAAAACTTTTGTTTGGGAGATTAAGACTAGAGTGTGGTGTTGGAATAAGATTTTGAAGATCGTTGACAAAGAGATCGAGTTGGACTCATGGTGTTCCAACAATTTGATTTGTAAACTGTTGTAAGTTCTTCGTGGTACTGCTGGTACCTCCCTTAATGATATCATTACTTTTTCTGATAAAAAAAAAATTACAGTTGGAAAAATACGATTGGTAGATTCAAAATGTGCAAACTACAGTTGAAAGTTGAAACAATCGTCAACGGAATTGTAAAATGCGGAAGTTCAGAAATAGATTATGCGTCGGTGGTATTAATGGGAGGTTTTAGTACAAAGACATGATTATTGTTAGTGGGGTCGGGATCGGCAAATCAATGTAGAATCTTTGTTAAAATTAAAGGTAGTCAAATTTTGGCTGCAAAGTATACTTCAATGTCAGATTTTGTTCCATGTGTGTTATTTAACAAATATTTAAATAATATGATGGATATGTGGTGTAGATGTTTGAAAAAATGATATTTCTTGTAGATAGTTTGAGAAAAGTAGATAGTTGAATATATGGATAATTGCATGTAATATCACCACCTTTAATCAAAATCCAATTTGTCCATGACCTTTGAATTTTCCAAAATTTATCATAACATTTCATTATTGTTCAATTTGCCCATACCAAACTTTTTGACTTATTTAGATTTTCCCCAAATTTGCACAAAATTATACAACAACCCCCATCTTCTTTGATCTTTGAATAAATAGGAAAAGGACCCCCAACATGAATTAAGCAAAATACGCTTAAAAGTTTTCTAAAATAAAAGAACAATAATCAAATTAATAAAAGGCCCAACATGCTTCCGTATCACTTCAAAATTAATCTAAACATAAACCAATTTCATACCTTTAGTCGAATGGTCTTCTTCAGGAGTCAGTACTTGTTGCGTTTTACGGACCGTCTACCCCCTCGGCTCCGTCCAACCACGCACTTGCAAGAGATGGTTGCAACCTTCCTCCTTCACTAAATTTCGACGTAAAATATTTTGTTGAAAAATGAAAGAAAATTCTTACTAAACCGGAAAGTTGAGCAAAATAAAAGCGTTCATAGAGGAATTATAGAATATTTAATTTATTTCATAAAATCTCCCTTAGGGAGGAGATAAACTTGTTTTAGCTACTCATTAGTAGCTAATACTTGTATACATAAAAGAAACTAAAAACTAGAACTTTAAAAACTTTTAAAAACAGATAATTTAAAATTACAAAGATAATTTCTAGAGAGAGTGTGTGTTGTGTGAAGGTGTTGTGTTTTTCCGGATGCCTTCTTCTCTCCAGAGCTTGTGGTTTTATAGAGGTTTGATGCCCTCTATAAGTCTTGGTGGTTGGCCTCGGATTCCTTTCCATTGAGGCCAGCTCATGGATTGTGACTGCCACCTTCTTTTGTCGGCCATGATTGCCGACACTAGTTAGTGCCTTCACATGGAGCTGAACCTTCCTTTTATTATATTGTGATAATTATTGGTAAGGGCCAGCTGCTTTTTCCTCCACTCAGCTTTGTTTTCTGCTTTTTGGTGAGTGGAGCTTCTGTAGGATTACCCACTTTCGTCTTCAGTGGGTAATTAGTCCGCATCCACCCATTTTTGTCGTTTTTCTTTTAGTGAGTGGTCCTCCTGTTTCGAGTCACATGACTCCCTTTTCTTTGTCGGGCATCTTACGTTTTTGGCACCCTAGGTGCTCGTCCTCGTGGAATCTTGTGCTCCTCATACTCGTAGGACCGGAACTTATTTTTATCGGGTTTTGGAAGGAAACCCTTGGAAAACTCCGGTTCTTTCTGCATGGGACATTCCACGCAGACGTGTTCATTCCAATGGCCCAAGTGAGCCATATTACAGAACTTGCGACGAACCTCTTTGCTCCCCGCGATCTTGTTTTGCCAAAGTGTTAGCCTTTTTTCTTCAAAGGCTTTTTCAGCATACTTGGTAGTAGTTCCTGTCATGGTATTTAACAAGAATGATCACAAATTCGAATTCTGAGAGAACTTGAATCTAGACTTAACTTTGTCCATCTCTATAAGACAGACCTATAATCCTCATGCTCGCCTTGTGGAAATATGTTCTTCCGTAAATGTGGCGACAATAGAAGACTGATGGTCGGGAGCCTTGATTCGGTTCAAGGCTTGATTGTCGGGCCGTCGAAGCTTTATGAAATGGAAAACCTCATGGTTGCCCTTTCCTATCGGTTCTGGCGCTGCACTATAGAAATACAGTTCCAAAACATCCCCTCGTTTGAGGGACTCATTGTTCGCCAGGCGTCGTAAACTGTTTCTTGGATCCACCTTGGTATACCTTTGATTTCGTTGAACGCCGGGAAGATAGTATAAACCGAGGCTAGCACCCCGAATTCATACCATTCCTTGACATCTTGTGGATTGGCTCCGGTAGTCATCCACACTCGAGGATATTTTTCCCCGACATCAACCCGGCTGTTTCCCGGATTAATGCCCTTTCTTGTATTTAGTTTCTCCCATCTGGACTGGTAAACCTGCCAAATTGGAGATACTTCAAGAAGATCAGTATCAACCTTAGATTTTCCCGTCATTGGCCTAAGATTGATCTCTCCCTCTTTTACCCCAGAGGTGGAGGGTTGACATGTTGGTTCGGGCGATAAAGCTTTAGCAACATCTTTTTCTTGAGGATTCGGTTTTGACACCTTAGCCTCAGAACTTGTGCTAGGGGTACTTGAATCCCCTGCTATCGGTAATCCGGCCAGTACGGTAATGCCTGCTTCGATCAGGGGAGCCCTAATCCCGCGCAAAAGCGGCTTGTGGATCATGAAGATTTATCATCTTCTTAAGGCATTCTCGTATACGGTCAGATACTTTGGCTTCATAAACCGATTGTATCCTTCCAGCTTGTTTGGCATGGAGTACACACTCTTTACCATTCCTGTTGTAGCATCTCCATGTTATCCTGGAGTTGCCTCTGGTTTAAAATGATGGCGTCAACCTCAGTTGGTTCCATCTCTTGTTAGGAAATCTGCAAGAACATTATCATCAGAATTCAGAATGACAATATCAAAATCATAATATTGGCATTCAGCCTGCCATCTAAGTAATCTAGCATTTTCAGGTTTAGATTTAATTTTCTTAGTTAAGAAATAATTAACGTTAGTGTTATCAACTTTCAAAATGAATTTCTTTGCAAGTAAAAATAGCGGCCATTTCTTGGACGCCTTTTTGACTGCATAGAATCCTTCTCGTTGATGTGCCATCGCACAGCCTCATTGTCGGAAAAGAGACCACTACAGTATCTACATGGTTCCTCTCCATAAGGGGTAATTTTTGTGAGCACTGCTGCCCACCAAAAATCACTTGCGTCGGTGTATAGGACTAGTTCGTCCTCGTCTTGTGGTATTGAAAGCTTTGGGAGATTTTTGCAAATCTCTTTAAGCTTTTTCATACCCTCACGATGCTCCTCCTTCCATATGAATGGAACATCTTTCTTCAGTAGTGGACTGAAGATTTTTCTATGCTCTGCAAGATTTTTGATGAACATCTCTGCAAAGTTAACAACTCCAAGAAAGCTTTGGAGCTGCTTCTTTTCCTTGAGATCCTCTGGAAATTTTTGGACCTTTTCCACAATATGATCTTGTAGAATTATCCCAGACTCATCGATCTCGATTTCCAAAAATTCCATCTTCTGGGTTGCCACGACTGCCTTCTTTTCAGACAACACCAATCCTTCTTGTTGACACACATCCGCAAAGATCTCCAGATGCCTAACATGTTCATGAGTGTTCTTTGATGCAATTAGAATGTCATCAATATAAACAAATATGAATGAAGAATAATCTTTAAAAAGATTATCCATCTTTCTTTGGAATATCTGAGGTGCATTGGCTAACCCCATTAGCATGGCATTCCAGATATAGTGTCCCTGTGGAGTTGAGAAGGCTGTGAACTTCTTGCTTCCCTCATCCATACGAATCTGGTAAAACCCAGATTTGCAGTCAAACTTTGAGAATACCTTTGCACTTCTGATACAGTTGATAAGGTGTTCTCTGCTCGGGATGAAGTATCCGTCAAACTCAAGAATATCATTAATTCATTTGTAATTAATGACCAGTCTCGGTTTTCCTCTTTTGATCTCCCCATGATTTCTCACCAGGAATCCAGGGCTGCTGTAAGGCGAATTCCCTGGTTCGATCAACTTTAAATCAAGGTGTTCCTTGATTATGTTCCTCATATCCTGCTGATCTTGAGTATTCATCAGGATAGGTCTGAACCTCACGAACTCATGCTCCTTTCCAGTTTTAACTTTTAAGGTAGCTTTGAGTTGGTTCTTGTCCTACCATGCCAAAGGATCCTCGTGATAACACTTCTGGATTCTCCTCTTGACATCGGCTATGGACATCTGTTCTTCTTCCTTAATATCTTTATATGATATCAAGGAAACTTTGAGGATTTGAGTTTCTTCCTCTGAGAGATCTGGAAATCCTTCGATTCTGCATTTAAGCAAAACATCTCTGAATCTCCGTTGATCCTTCATTTGTGGTCTCCGGAGTCTACCATCATCACCATGCTTGCTGCGAAAGTTAACTGGCATCGATCGATTAAAAGCTCATTCGAGCCTTTGCACAATGATTTTGTGGTCACAATTGGTTTTGAACACCAGCCTCCTGGCCTCATTGTCCTGTGTGTACTTCTTGAAAGTTTGCAGAAAATTATTCCCGAATAATATATTTGCTCCAGTATCATGGAAATAGATTGGTGGAGTCTTGACCTTGTACCAAGGTGTTTGGCCTGCTCCGCCTATCAACATCTTCGTCTGTTTTACTCATTTGGATAAGAGTAAAATTTTCTTGGAAAAGTCTAGTCCTACAATTCGAGGCAGTTCCTCTTCAACTTTTGTTGGAAAGACTCCTCTTTTTGTTGTGCAGATTCCTGCTCCTGAATCAATATAGGTAGCAAAATATTCTGCCTTGTATTTCCCATATAACATCCCTACGGAGATGTAGATCGAGAATGGACTCGTCATTTGATCAGCAACCTCTTCTCATCGATGGTGATCTCCATTCCACTTGCTTTCCTTGACCATGGTTGATAATTGTCAAGGAAATTTCGTCCTAAGATTAGGACGTCAGCTTCTTGTCCGGCTTTGCCTTCGATCTGGATCTCGAAGCCCCCAATCTCCAGAATTCCAATGTATCTATTATTTTCTGGATTTGCCAAATAATACAACGTGTTGCAAGGAAATTGATTTTTCCTTTCGGTTGTATCAAACTTTGTGGAAACATTTCTCCAACCTTCGGGGCATTTGAGTTTTACTCTTATGCCTTGAACTGGTGCTTCCTGGATTGCTTTTCTCTCGTAGAAATGAGAAAAGCTTCTTTCCAAAGGCCTTGATGTAAGCCTTTCTCCTTGGAATGACAACCTTGGCGCTTTCAATCTGAGACTTTGATCGTATTTCAGCACCTGCTTGTCTCCGATTTGGATGTCAATTTCCCTTATTTGTGGGATTTCGACTTGGTCAGGGCTAATTGCCTTGGCCACCTCCTTGCATATTTCTGGGATTTCAATAAAATCTTTTTCCAAAAATAGATTCGTGTGGTGGGAATTTGATAGGGTATATGAGACTTGATACGTAATCGAATATGGCCTATTTCCTCCTGTTAAAATATCCTTCCTCTTGTAGTCCTGATATAGTGTCAGGGCTCGGCTGAAGGCTGCATCTTGAATATTATAAGCGATCTGTGGGTACAACTCGGCTATAATCTGCTTAGCATAAAGATTGCCTGAGAAAGCTCCCAGTACTGAATCTCTTGAATTTGTGACTCTCTTATCACAAATCACAATGTCGATTGGTGTATCTGTTCCTGGATAAAGAGCAGACTTAACCACCAGCTGAATTGCTCCGATATGAATCCATTTCATCGTATTAGCGACTTCTGGCTTCATTTTTGAGAGATCTCTTCGCACGTCTTCGGCTGGAATTAACTGGATCTCTACTTGGTTGTTTGTCAATTCTATTGGAAGTGACAGCTCCCGGCTGGTTGTGCCAAAGAAAACATGATGCTTTCTTTTGAATGGACTCAAGCTTTGTAGAACTTGATCCAATCTTCCTCTTGAAAACCCTTGGAATGTTTGTATATCCACGGTTTTATTCTTGATTTTTTTCACGAGTTTATCCACCACCTTTTTCTGCGGGATCAGACAATGGCTGGTATATCCATTCTGATTGTCCTTCTGCAGGTGGGTAACAACCTCGTCTTCTTTAGTCTGACTCGCCTCCAGATGATCCATCCGTCATGTCTGAATCTTCAGAACTAAAGACTTCTTCCTGCTCGTATATACTCTCATCAGAGGATATGTCCTCGAATTGATACACGGGTATCAGTTCTTGGTTGTAGAGGGTGTCTTCGATATCCGGTGTGGATTTGAATTTTCGTATTCCTCTTTTCTCGTTGTCAGGGCAATTGGTAGAAATATGCCCTTTTGCACCGCACGTCCGGCAGTTACAATCTTTAAAACTTTCATTTGTTTTGGCTTGGGTACGCCTGAAAGTTTTCCTCGCTGGAGTTCTCTTTTTGAGATGAAAATCGGCTCCTCAATGGTCCGCTCCGTTGACCTGATTTGTAGGAACGAGCCTTCTGTCTGGTCCACATTGTTCTGGGCCTCCAAGATCTTTGCCTTGTTCTTGGTTTTGTTTCATAGGGTTGATACCTATGTTTCTTCCTACTCCTCCGTTGATACAGCAACTCAGCTCCAATCTCTGTTGGAAGATCTAGGTTGTCGCACATCAATGGAGATCTTTTGTTGATCCTTCTCAATTTCTTGAGATTTCTCTGGTCCGCTGCCTTCTGGCACCATTCGGACAACTTCTTGTGGACATATGACATTCTTCTTGATGCACTATCCAGTGGATAATCTCCTGGTGACACGTACTCGTTGATGAGCATTTCCCTCCATGGACTTGGAAACTTTGTAAAAAAGAGGTCCCTAGCTGTCTGATCATCAACTAACCCCATATGGACATATAGGGTATAAAGGCGCAAAAATTCATCAAGAGCTTTTGGCTCCAGCACTACCAATCTTAGATTGTAAAGTGCTTGTCGATATTTTTGACGTTTTTCTTCTCCCGATCCTTCAAAAAAACCCATTCCGAGAAAATGGATTTTAACCTGGTGGGCGGCATACTCAAGGATTTCCAGAGCAGATTCTTTGGTGAACAGCTCATTCTTCTCCTTTGTTGATGCTTTATCCCAGAATTGTTTTGCCATTCCAGCAAAACTTGCCTCGAAGATTTTGATAAATTCGTTTTTATCATATTCTATCGTGGCAATCACAACCTTCATTGCTGAAGCTCATTCATCGATGAGTCCTTCCCAATCTTTGAAGCTAGCTTCATCGAGGTTGAGAATCAATCCGTATGGATGGATTGGTTCAAGTGTGGCCTTCCCTACAAGAGTATCCTGCATCTGGGGTCGGCGTCGTCTGGTTCGTTGATAATGACTCGATTCTTCACGAGCCCCATCTCTCCTAGACGATTCTGCTTGTGGATGCTCAGCTTTGGGCACCTCTCCTCCTTGGTTCATCTTTAGATAAACCATATTTAGGTTAGCAAATGATTCTGCTAACTCTTGTAGATCTTCTAATCCGATTCGATCAAGGTTATTCATGATTTTTCCCTTTCACGATTCGAATTATGTCCTTCGGCTGTAGTTCCTTAGGCGCTGCATCAAGTGGTAGTGGATACGTCGGGTCTTTGGACCATGTATTCCGAATGCTTTCGGAACATGGTTTCCGCATTTCGATGTCTTCCACCTTCTTCTGGATATCACGCAAGAGTTTTAAGATTTTCTCTTGTTTGAGTGATATTTGGCTTATCTCCATTGGTAGATCATATAGCTTGTTGCCACAATATTCCACCGTTCTTTTAATCCCCCGTAAGTTGATGTTCTCAGAAGAGTCTGGCTCGATCTTCTGATAAGCTGGATAGGCGGTTCCAGCTTTGTTCCTTGGCTCCATTAGTCGTGTGACTGGTAGGCGTCGTTTCTTGCTCCCTCAATCGCTATTCTAATCCCGGCAATTCCTATGAGGTGTTCATGATAGGAATGAATACCCGTGATGATGTCACGAATAATCTCAACATCTTCTCCTCGCCGAATATTTGTTACGAGGGCTCGATTGTTCCAGTTGAGCTCGTCTATCAAACGAGTAGTTTCTCTCTCCAAATTTTGGAGAGAGTTCCTGTACATAATACATCTCGGACACTCGTTCGGATCCATAAGTTTTAATGGAGTCTCCTCCCACACAGGTTAATTATAAAATAAATTAAATATAATATAATGCCTCAATAAAAACCCGCTCTGATACCATTTTAGGCCAGAGCGTGGGGTCAATTTGATTTATAATTAAAAGAAAACATATTAGATGGGTATTTCATAAGATTTTGAATACACTGTCCTTTTCTATATCAAAAGCCTCAAAAGTGGGGTTTTGTGTAATTATTTCTGAAATGGGGTAGTTTCCAAATTTTCAAGAAATTGGGTAGTGGGGAGATTGAACAACTATCAAATGTTGTGATAAAAATTGGATTTTTCAAATCTCGTTGGCAAAATGGATTTGAGCTAAAGGTTGTGATATTATACGCAATTATCCCTTGAATATATTACTATTATATTTATTTACTCAAAATCAATTTTCATTGAGTAAGAAACAATTATTTAAAGTTTGTTACTTAAAATATGGTGTTATCGAATAAAGTGATAAATATAAAAGATAAGTTAATGCTTATCCATATTGATTAATTAACGTCAAGTAATCTAGTATAAAACTTATTACATCAGTATATGTAATAATTATGCATACAAGTGCGGGCTGCAAAGTCCTCACATGTGACGTTGTTCGCCCGACCCGGTCCCAGGGTCGTACCCACGTCGATGTGCCCTATCATCAAATATGTTGACAATTTAGAAATGAGAGAGAGAAAAAATGTAATCCATATCATTCATAGATGAAGAGTATGTTTAGCTAAACTTATTCCGAAGAGTTTTTAAGCTTTAATATTAATAGCTTATAAGATATTTCAAGAGTTTATAAGTCAAGATCTTCCTCTGGAAATGTTTGAGTGGGGCTCTACCGACGAGAAGAGCTCTAATAGCGCGATCTATTGAGGTTGATCCGGCTTGCTGCAGATGCGGATGGGAGGTTGAAACTATGGAGCATGCTCTTCGTGATTGCCCGTGGGTTACTTTCATGTGGGAAATCTCGCCAATCCGGCTTCGTCCCATGAACGCGACTACAGTTTGGAATATTGAAGAATGGTTCGAACAGGTGAGGCTGAATCCCAGCAAGGAGGTCCACTCCGCTTTTGCCACCATTGCTTGGGCCTCTTGGTATGCTCGAAATTTGTTGCTCTTTCAAAACAAGAGACTCACTCACATTGAATGTCTCATGGTGGCTCAGGGTGCCTCTTGGAAAAGACCGACTTGCTTCTCGCTGATCAGCTCTAAACCCAGGAGTGTTTCGTGTGTCCGAGAAACACAGGTCAAGATCAAATGCGACGCTGCTATTGGAGAGGGAGTGGGAATGGGTTTTGCAGCTGTCATGCTAGATGCGGAGGATGTTCTGTTGGGTGTTAGGTGGGGTTTTATCCAGGGGGTGTTCACGGCTGAGGAGGGAGAAGCTAGGGCCATTCTTGAAGGTTGTATCTTCTGCGAAGAGAAGGGATGTAGAGACGTCATCCTTGAAACGGACTGTCAAACTCTTTATTGGAGATTGCTCAAAAGGGAGGAGGACTTATCTTTCATCGGGGACACACTCAAGGACATTTTTTCACGAGCTGACAGTATGCACCAAGTCAAGTGGAGTTGGACGCCGAGAGAAAACTCTGTCGAAGCTGATCGTTTGGCAAAATATGCTTTAGTTTCTCGCTCTGTTTTTTCTTCTTCTGTTTTGTTTCCTTTTGTCTCAAACTCTACTGCGTTTTAGTTGAATGAAGCTCATGCTGGTTCTCAAAAAAAAAAATTAGTAAAATTTTTTCAAAAATTTATAAATTGTGAAGTATTTGGATAATAGAATTTATAAGTTAAAAAAAAAAATTTATGCAAAAAAGAGAAAATCTTTATTAAAGAAAAAAAAATTAAAGATAAATTTAAGAGTATAGATACAATTAACAAATTATGATTGAATAGTATTTGTAAAATGTTTATTGTATATAAAATTATAAAAAAAAAAAAATTGTGATAAAAACAAGTTACTCCCTCCGTCCCAATAATGAAGACACACTTCATTTGGGCACGGAGGTTAAGGTGAGGTAATTTAGAGAATAAAGTGTAGTGGCTCACATCATTAGTGTATTTGATTAAGGAGTTAATTAGGGGCTTTATTTACTTTACTCTCAACTCTCAACTCTCTCTCTCTCATCTTCTCCGACGACCACCACCACCGCCACCGCCGACCATCACCACTGCCACCTCCGAAAATCAAACCCAGAAAATCAAAACTAGACCACCACCGCCACCGCCGACCATCACCACCACCACCTCCGAAAATCAAACCCAGAAAATCAAAATTAGAAATCGCAAATTATCCAAAAAATTTAACACCAAAAACTGATTCAAACCACTGCCGACCACCGCCGCCGCCGCCGACCACCACCACCAGTCATTTTTAAAGAACCCAGAAAAGCAAACCTTGAAATCGCTCTCCCCATCATCCGTTAAAGAAAAATCAAAGAAACATTGAAAAGAACAGAAAAGCTAGCCTTTGATCCGGCGAGCCATCACCGCTGTCCCCGTCACCCTCTTTCCCTTCGCCCCTGCTCCCTCCGATCTGAGATCCCCAAATTCATACCCTCAAATCAGAAATAATCCCCAAAATCAAGGTCTTCATAGGCATGAAACATAAGTAAATCTGCAAATTTGAAACCCAAAAGGTATTGCAAGGGCGGCGGCCTTCCTGCCGTCACTTTGATTCGCCGGAGAAAGAGAGATAAACGACCGTCGATGAGTGTTGTTGACTAGTGCGTGAGAAAGAGAGGGAGGGAAGGAGGAGGGTGAGATGATCGAGGGAGATGGAGAGGGGCCGGAAGCCATAGCTGCTGTAACGGTGAGATGAGCGAGGGAGATGAAGAGGGGCCGGAAGCCATGGCTGCTGTAACAGAGAGAGAAACGATGGGTGGCTGTGAAGAGAGAGAAAAACCATTGGAGAGAGAAACTATTGGTAGGTGAGAGAAAAGAGTTAGGATTTAGGTTTCTATAGAACCTTAATTAATTCATGTTAATTTTAGCCCAAAATAGAAATGTGTCTTGTTTAATGGGACAGCCCGAAAAGGAAAGTGTGTCTTAAATAATGGGACGGATGGAGTATTTTTTAAGAAGCTGATAAATTAGTACCTTATTTTTACAGCTTATAAGTTATTCAAAAATTTATTTTATCAAATATTTTAAAAGAACTTATAAGCTCATTATCAACTTATAAGCTATTTTTAAAAACTTATATGCTCGCTCAAACACCTACTAACTCACATAACCAACATTACAAGGATGAATGATAACATCTATATTATCTCCAAGATAATATATTAATACAGCAGCATCCACTATACAAGATCTTATAATTAAGGGCTATCAAAGCAATTATTTGAAGTGGCCGATAAAGATGGAACAGGGCTTGAAGCCCCAAAACACAACACTCTACAAGAATTTTTCTATGCATGTCGTCAATGTAGATTCTGGTACAGCACCTATCACTGCATCTTTCTTCTCACCATTCTTGAACACTATCACAGTTGGAATGCTCCGGATTCCGTACTGGGTCGCGATTGAAGGGGATTCATCAGTGTTAACCTTGTACACCTTGAGCTTCCCGGCATATTGCAGGGCCAGCTTGTCGATAACAGGGTGGATCATACGGCACGGCCCACACCACGGAGCCCAAAACTCAACAAGAACGGGTAGGTCGGATTCAAGTACGAGAGACTGCCAAGTTGAATCGGTGACAGCAGGAGGCGCTGCAGTTTTTCAACAAGCTAATGAATAACCATGTCATTGATGCTAAGAATGTTTCAAGCGCATACATTGTCACAAAAATATAATTATGAAGGATTTTGATTCATAATATCTTTATCACAAATGAATGCATTCACTACCAAGAAACTTGAAAACATATACTGATTAGGGCACCAAGTAACTATTACTAACTAGCATTGCTTGGAAATTTCACAATTATGAACTATAATCAATTATATTGAACTTAACAACACAATTTGAGCATAACAACGAACTGCAATCCAGATTCCATCATTATTCATCCATGAACATTGGTTAACCTTTCGTCATCTCGATTTTTTTAGTCAATTTTCAGAACCAACAATGGATTACAATCTTGAATATTTTAGGAACGGGCTATGAACACAGATTTATTGAAGGATCATCTCACTGGAAAGGCTTAGGTAGTTAAGAAAGAAGCGTGATTTTACATATCATCTTCAACAATATAAATGGCTCCATGGATGTTCACTTCCTTAACCTTTATATCATCAATTTTTAAGAATCCAACAGGATTTTCACTTCATTTACAACATCAATATCAAAGAATCCCCACAGGCAAGCAACAAAGCGAGTCTACTGTCAGTAATAGCAATTGTGTAGTTATAGTGGCTAAATTCAAAGGATTTTGTTAAAATAGGATAATCCCCAAACCCCAACAAAAAAAATAATAATAATAAAAGACCTCCTCATTCTTATCCCCCCCCCCCCCCCAAAAAAAAAAAGATTGAGCTTATTTAGGGGCATTTAAGAGCTTTTCATAAAAAGTTGACAACACGCTTTAAGCAAGCTGCTTTTAATGGCGTATTCTCAGACAAATTCCTGTTTTGTTCCACACGATTCCAATAGAGATCGAATTAAGACATAATTTGATTTTGAAAAATATTTGAAGTTTTTTATCACAGCAGTCACTCCTTTGCTAATTGAATTTCAGCTAAAACTACACTCCAACAATATGCTACTACACACGACAATGCTTCAGCAAAACCGAAAAACCTACACTAAAAAAAGAGTGATCGGACTAAAATCATTCAGCAGAAAATTGAGGTATGAACCGAATACAAACCTTCGACAGCTGTGTCCTGCGCCTCACAGACGATTCTACTAGCAAGTCGCGCTTTCCGAGTTGAAGTGAGCTTGACGGAGGGGCGAGTTGGGTGGATCTTGAGTCCGCTGAAGTTAGAGAATCGGATGGAGGTGGATCCGACTACGGGAAGGAGGGAGGCGGAGGCGCGTGGGACGATGAGGGTTTCGAGGAGACCAGCCATGGCGAGGAAATTGGGGGAAACGGATATTCACACAGAAGGAGTGAGAGTGTAGATAATCATAAATGGAGGAGTGTGGTTGAGTGAAGTTTGTTTGTATTGTGTATGTGATTGAATGGATGAGGAGCTGTCTCACGTGGATCACGTGGGCCTCACATGGTCGTTGCACCACGTTTCTTTTCCTGGGCTCAGCCCTTTGGATTTGGGCTTTCAGTCAAGCCCACACGTCCTACCATCAACAAATAAAATAAGGAAAATATCATGTTCAAAACTCAAAAGAGGATTTGACCAACAAAATTACCAACTAGTTCAAAATTGTAGTTTTAGTGTAACTTTTAAAACGTGGTGAATTAAATTATCACATTAATAATTTTAGCAATTTTGTCCCCTTAATTTTCTTTCGATCTCTGGAGCGCTGAATTGGAGCTTATATGAATTAGTAAAGACGATTCCGCTTTTGTGAGGCATAAATGATGATGTTTCGTACAATTTTAATTAAAAATTTCTCAAAATTATAAAGAAAATGTATTATGTATATACACCCTAATTTTCGATATTTAACAATTGTATTGCAAACGACGTCGTAACATGAATATTACGTGACGAACTAATCCACGTAAACTTCAACTCAATAATCCGATGATTGAAAAAAATTAGGGGGACGAAATTGTAAAAATTAAAAAAAATGGTGATTTAATCCGCTGACTTCAAAAATCAAGTTATATTATAATTACAAAATAATTTGTGAATTTATTTGCCAAAATTCATTTTTGAAAAGGGTTAATTACATTTTGTATAGTTAAGAATTCAGTTGAACCAAATAAAAATTTGAGAACCTAGTCATTTGTACCAAAGGGATAATTGAAGACCTATTAATTAATTATTATTCGAAAAACGCAAGTCGCTCGAATACATATCTCTACAAGAGCTCTCTGCAGATAACTCGCTGGAACTGTACATTTCAAATACAAAACTTACTTCATCTATCTATTATACTAAAACAAAGTTGTGAAGCCAAAATTTCCCGCCTAAATTCTATGTCTCTTCAACTTCTTCTATGTCTCTTCACTGTATTCTCATTCTGCCTCTTCCAACTTTTTTCTTTGTCTTCTTTTAATTTGATATATCCCTAATTGTCTCTTCGAATTCTCTTGGTGTATTCCCAATGTTTCTGCAGTTTACTAGAATTCAAAAACATTATACTCCTTTCTCTATTTTTACTCCATAAACAATGTCATTTTTTTCATCTTTTGATTGAATTGACAATATTTTTCTTGAGTTCTTGCATTTTTTATTTGCTATACAAACTGTGTTTTTCTTGCATTTCTTATTTGCTATATAAATTATTGTTGCATTTCTTATTCGCACTGCAAGTTATAGATTTTTTTTTTGTTAATCTTCAAGTAGATTTACCTTCAATGTGTTGAAATTACATTTGGTAAAAAGAAATTCATGTACCTTCCAAGTATGTGTCAAAAATTGCTTCAAGATAGGCAAACTAAATGGCTCAAGTCCATCGAGAGGTTCCCAATGTAAATTTGTAAGGGATGAAGGTTTTTTGGCAGCAACACGAGGTAGATCGAAAACTAATTAATGAACTTGCAAGAAATAGAGCTTAACAAGTTTTATATACACAAATAAGTTTTTTTTGTACTTTTTTTTGCGTCGGCATTGTAGGATTACTCTTCTATTCAGAGGAGGAAAACATATCGTGTGAAGAAGAATGTGCAGTGCTATTTTTTTTAAGAAAAGATGCAACGGCGCAACGATGTTAAAGTTTTAGGGTTGTTGTCTTTTATTTTGTACTACCAGAAAGAGCGTACATTGTATGCATTATTATTTTATTTGATAAAATATAAAATATAAATATAATATATATTTATTATATTTAATTTTTCAATTAACAATTTAGTCTATTTAATTCTATTATTTCTTACAATATTTTTTTAGAAAATCTATTAGTTCATTACTTCTACTAATTATAATTATTGGATATATATATTTATTTATAAGCCTTATCAATAGCTATATATATATATATATATATATATATATATATATATATATAGGGAGAGGTTCAAATAAGAACCACTAATAAAATAAGAACGGAGAACCATTTTAAGCCATTCGATCATCAAGATCTACGGTGGATGCATCATCTTGGTGGATGGACGCAGGTGCTGGGTTCGAATCCTGAAGGGAGCAAAAAAATTATTTTTTTCGGATGCATTAAATTTAATAGCGGATGCATTAATTTGTATAGCAGATGCAGTAATTTTATTGGTTCTTATGTTCTCACGATAATTGTGGTTCTCACTATAACCGCACCCTATATATATATATATATATATAGGGAGAGGTTCAAATAAGAACCACTAATAAAATAAGAACGGAGAACCATTTTAAGCCATTCGATCATCAAGATCTACGGTGGATGCATCATCTTGGTGGATGGATGCAGATGCTGGGTTCGAATCCTGAAGGGAGCAAAAAATTATTTTTTTCGGATGCATTAAATTTAATAGCGGATGCATTAATTTGTATAGCAGATGCAGTAATTTTATTGGTTTCTTATGTTCTCACGATAATTGTGGTTCTCACTATAACTATATATATATATATATATATATATATATATATATATATATATCACATAAATTTAGTGTAATATTTAATCAATTAATATATTCTTACAAATATATAATATGTAAAATAATCTTAAAATAAAACATGTAATATGGATAAAATAGGCAATTGACATGTTGTTTACAATGCTCTTTTTATTATTAGTATAGATTTTTATTGTGAGCTGTTGGATTGTTTGATTCTATTGGGCGCCTATGACTATCATTTACTCGTTTTAGACTTCAATATTATTTAGGGGTTTTGGCGAATAAAATCACGAATTATTTCGAATTTGTTATTTTAACGTGACATTTGAAGTGTTGCAAATTAAATCACCACCTTTCCAATTTTGGCAATTTCATCCCCCCAATTTTTTCCAGTCGTCGTATTGTTGAGTTTGAGTTTATGTGGATTAGTTATCCACGTAATATTCATATTACGACGTTGTTTACAATAAAATTACTAAATATTAAAAATTATGGTGCAAATATAGTATATAATCCTTTTATAATTTGGAGAAATTTTTAATTGAAATTGTATGAAACGACGTTGTTTAGACCTCACAAAAATGACGTCGTCTTTACTAATCTCCATAAGCTTCAATTCAACACTCTGGCGATCGAAAAAAAAAAGTGGGGAAACGGAATTGCAAAAATTGAAAAGATGGTGATTTAATTCGCCACACTTCAAAAATCGCGTTAAAATTACAAATTCGAAATAGTTCGTGATTTTATTTGTCAAAACTCCTATTATTTAATTATTTTTTTGGATCTTTTTAGTGTTAAAAAACTATAGAATCTCTTCGTTTTTTGAACACCAACCTAAGAAATGTTCTCAACTCTCAAGACTGTATCAATAGAATACAATCTCTTCTATCTTTCACAAAGGTTTTGTTTGAAGTCTTATGTTATGTGCTAATTATGGTCTAATCTATCTATCTATATATATATATATATATATATATATATATATATATATATATATATATATAAAAGTACAATCACTTCCAAAAATAGTAAGTTGTATTTTCCCGCCAAAAATCACCTTATTATTTTTGTAAATAATTATATTTTTAAATTTTATTTGTTACTTTATTTCGTCTACTCTAGATGATACAAATATCTTTTTATTATATTTTTTTCTACTCATATAATTTATTACATTTTCATGATTTGTAGTTTTTATTTTAAAATGAGTTTGTAGCCTAACTTTTCCTTATATGACCATATTAAGTATGTCATAACAGAAATTTTTCTGATCATGAAATATTATATATATATATATATAATAAATATAAATAAAATTATCAAAATATTAATATAGATAAGATTTATGATCATATATGGACTTTTAACATATGTATTTATTTATCTTTCTTTCATGAATATTTAGTCAATTAATTAACAAGTATAAAAGAAATTTTGAACATTTAAAATTAATCAAACCTCTATAATCTATATCTATATAATATATAATAACGACTACATATTGTCGTAATTAATAACTTTTATTTTCAATTATGTTTCATATATAGTTTCTAAAAATGATATGTATAAATAACATATCATATTTATTTATTGATAATTTTGAATCAACAATTAATAACTAATGTTACAATGGCATAACTCATGACAACAAATTAATTTTAATATTTTAATTGAATGTTATTTCTATAGTGGCATGTAATAAACTTAAGAAGATTTACTTATATACAATTAATACTCCATATTATGTTATATATATAATATATTCCATACAATATATGTGTATATATGTAACGCCCCGATTTTTCATAAACTTTTCAAACCAAAAACTTGAAGAACTAATAGTTAAAAATAAAATTCCTTGACTATCAAAATTTAAAATAATAAAAAAAATAAAACAATAAACTAAACTTAACTAGTTCAACTAAAATTTTTCTATGCATAATCTTTATCTCTAGTCATTCTCGACTTCCATGGCCACCTCGACCCCAAAACTGCAAAACTGAAAAGATAAGGGGTGAGCATATTGAAAATATACTCAGTGAGGAAAAATAACGAAAATATTCATATACGTTTTCACATACGTAATCAAATCAAGTTATCGTACTTGCAAACATACGCCAAGAGACCGGAGCCCCTTGACAAACATAATCATAGTTTGAGTCGATGGCTTAAGTCCCATGACCAAACACATACATAGATCAATGGCTTAGGTCCCATGATCAACTTATCAACATATATAGATCAATGGCTTAGGTCCCCTGATCGCACATAACATCGTAGATCAATGGCTTAGGTCCCATGATCGCACATAACATCATAGATCAATGGCTTAGGTCCCATGATCGCACATAACAACATAGATCAATGGCTTAGGTCCCATGATCACACATAACAATATAGTCATAAGATGCACGTAAACAAGTAATCAAATGCGATAATAAAAACATATATAACCATATGAATAAGCGTAAATGTAATACCCGGGCTTTTGATGACGTGTTTAATTGCTTGAGTTTGAGTAATTAGGGTTTAGATCCCTTGTTTGATTTACTTTGTAAATAGATGAGGAGTTATATGAAGTTTTCTTGTTATTTTTTTTAAGATGTTGAGATGTTCTTTCGATGATGTGAGAATGATGTGGGATTTTATATCCGTATTTGAGTTTGAGTATTTGAATAATTCGAGATAATTATTTGAATGAGAACGATGAACTCGGAAGTGAGATCTGAGTCCGTTAAGACGTTTTTGAAAATTTTGACTTTTTGACGATGAATAGTAAAATACTGCTATTTCGCCTTTTTGTCGACTTTCAAAATCTTACGTGCACGTCGTCGAGAAATATTCTTAGTTTTTCGATACAAGTCCAATAATGAAAGTTTTTATTTTTGGACGACGAGTGAATAGTAAATCGGGATTTCTCGATAAACGAACCGAGCTCGTTTATCAGAATTTTGAGAACGAGCTTGCGTTTTCTATATTTATATAGAATTACGAGTGCAATGAAAGTGAGTAGAGGTTGAGAGGGCGAGTAACAAAGAGTATGGGTTGTTAGTTGTTAAAACGAGACGAGACGAGATATTTAACGACTAACGGGTTAATATCCTAAATATCTAACCTACCCTACCCCTAACCACCCCCAAACCTCCCAAAACCCCTTTCCCCTCACTAACTCACGCTATATCAGCCCACACCACACACACAACTCACATATTCACACACACAACACCTAAAACACACACTACACACGCCATTTTCCATTTAAGCTTGGACGGAGCTTTTGACCTCCGATTTGAGCACCGAGACGAGCGCCGATCATCTTTTCGATCACGTATCTAAGTAGGTAAGATCTTTACCTACGTTTTGATGGTTTTATTTTCGATTTTCGTCGACGTCGAAAAACGTCGATTCTCGACTTTATTTTGAAACGACGTCGGATCGTCGTGAAATTTTAGTATGTTGTTCTTGGGTAAATGTTGAGCATGTTTAATGAAGGGAGTAAGAACGGAACGAACCGTAGCTATGAAACCCATGAGGGCAGCCCCGTTTTTCACATATTAGCTTGTCTTTCGATTTTTGTTTGATCGTTTTGACTTGATATTTGTGCTTAGGGGTATGCTAGAATCGATATATATTAAATTCGTATTTTTCCAAGCACGAAAATTGTATAAATTTTTAGAGTATGATTATTTAAATTCTTGAAGTTTGAGACGTTGCATAATGAATATTATTGCGTATATGTGTTCTACGATATCACATGAGCATGCTAATTGATTTACAATTTATGGATGATAATTGTTGAACGAAATTAAAACTGGAATTCTGTCAAAATTTTACAGCAGTTTCAAGCTTATGTTTCGATGAGTTTTCATTGCTTGATGGCTCTGAAATTTTAGTATGTTTATCTATGATATGTGTATTTCGTTGCTGCAAAATTTCATGTCTTTTGGATGATTTGTGCTATTTTAAAGATATTTTGAAAAATCCTTGACAGAATCTGTCAACTATTGGTAGACTTCACAAAAACGTTTATATCTATTAATCCATGAAGGATTTTGCATCACCGTTTTTTTTTAAACGAAACTAGACTTCAATACTTTTCTAAAAACATAAGATTTCGATTTTTATGACCTCTGAAACAGAGCAGTTTATTATTTCAAAAATGCCCTGTTCTGCTGTCATATTTGTCCAACAGTAAAAGTGTATGAGTTTCATTGTTTATTTGGCAGATCATATGAACGTTTTCTCTTGTGAAATTTTAACCAAATCTTCAAGGATACCTTTAGTTTTGGATGATTAAATTTGATGGAATTTTATTAAGGTTTGCCTTGGTTTCTAATGGCCTAAACAAAATTGGCAGAAACTGTCAATCTTTGACAGCCTGCACTAAAAGAGCAATATCTCCAAAAACCTTTAACCTTTTTGGTTAACTACCATTTTTAGAGTGAACTACACTTCATGAAGTTTTTGAGATCAATTGGTATGAGAGTTTATGATGATTGAGTTGGTTGTTATGAATTTTTAAAGATGACACAAAAACAGCAAAACTTTCTAGAAAACAACTTGATTATATTTGTTTTGATGGATGATACGATATGACTAAATGGTGTGAGTTGTGAGAGTTATGATTAACGCACATAAATGTTGGTATCTGACACTCGAACAATTGGTGTCGAGTATAAATGATAGTTTACTGATAAAGAGTTTTGATGATTTTGAATTGTTTGGTTTGCGTTGAAAAGATGTCAAGATGTTAAGTTTTGAGTCGAGAGACGAGTTCACGTAGTGAGATTCACGCGTTGAAATCTCGTGGCTGACATTATATATGAATAGGTCATGCCGAAATTTTTAGTGAAATTAGAATTTGAGCATAGTCAATTCTTGTTGACCCGTGACTCAAATACATGCCTAATGGAAAGTTTAACTTTCTAATCGGTTAATTAGACGAGATGAGAGCGAATAGATCTGCTAAGAAAGTGGACTTTTCGATGTGTTAAATATTTCTTTTAATTGAAGCGCTGCTAATTATAACATAAGGATGTTATAATTAATGAGTAATGACGAGAGATAATAATTGTTATATTGATTAACAATCAAGGGAGATGAACATTAGAGATACTAATGTTTCATAAAAGAGATTAGATTATTAATCGAGGTTTCTTTTATAACTTCTCACCAATTCTTCATAACGATGAAGGTCCTTTTGGGAAGTAACGACTTGAGGGAGAGAGTGACGTTACTCATTGATACAGAGACACAACGAGGTGGGCATTACTTTTACTATACGTATATAGAGATCCCCTGCTTGTCGTAGGCCTCTTATACGAATGAATGCATGAGATGATTTAACTGTTAATTTCAGTTTTATATATCTATCAAACGAGTTTAATGCTACCTTTGAGCAAGTTATTTCATGACAAAATCTTTGAGTTAAAGTTATTTCAAGTATTGTCTTGCCATAAAATGTTTAAATTTTAGTATGATATCTATCTGCTTTGGCTTTGCCAATGATGCAATCGAATTCGGGTCCTGGGCAGTTGATAGCTATCCTGCCAGGACTAGTGTACACCAGTGACCGTGAGTCATCTAGCGGGTTGGCCGGTCAAGTGACCGTGAGAGGTGGCCACCTCTCCGGCACACAGTTTCAGATATGATAGATTACAAAAGAACTTAGTCTGATCAGACGAACTTTAAGAATCACAAATGAACTTAGTAAGCTTGGGCCTTTTTAGCGAAAAACTCCCTTGCTGTACTGATTATGATGGCATGACAATTTATAGTTTTGAAGCATGTATTTTTATACCTAGGCATACGTGCCCACTGAGTGCTTTTGTACTCAGCCCTGCATATGTTTTCTAAATGTGCAGGTTGAGCTGATGTGATGATGGTGCTGCAATGAGCGGAGTCTCCAGGGTTGTTAATAAATAGTTAACCTGTCTAGAATATGTCTTCATACATATGTCTAGCTACTTTCCGCTGCAAGATGTTGTTGATGTTATAGTATGTTATGTCATACTTTGAGTCTTAAGAGAATGGTTGCATATGATGTATAACTTGATTAATGATATTAATTAACTTTTATGCAGTCTTTCATAGACTGTTTTCAATTGAGTATTAATGAATAAAAATGACGAGTTTTATTAAGATGAGTAAGTTTTACGGCTATAAATGACGCCCCTTTTCTTCCCCTTCTTCTTTAACCCCATCCCTAGTCGTGGATCACTCGGCCTAACTATCCCTAGTTAGGGCGGGCTGTGACAGAGTGGTATCAGAGCGAAGGAAAGCTCTGAATTAGAAGTCTTGAGTTTAGTCTAGAATGAGTCACTAGACTTATAGTTATTAACAACCGTGAGCTCAGCGCACCATCACACCAGGCTCAACGAGGTATGTAAAATTTCAAGGTTTATTTGACGTTAAATTTTGAAGAGCATGATGTTGAGGTTATATGATGAGTTATGATGTTACACTTTAAAGGTGCATAGTTTGAGTTTGAGGATGACAACATGATTAATAATGAGTTATTATGTTGTAAGAGCATATGTTGATGTTACATGATGAATCATGAGAGCGTTTATATCATATGATGTTATATGATTGAGGATGCATAATTATGAGTTATGATGTGATGTATTTGAGATGTTTTGTGATGAGAATTGTTTGAGCAGTTGTGATAAGTCACGATGATTTAGATGAAGGAATCTAATGTCATTGTTAAGAGAGATTTTTTTTTACTAAGTAGAAGGATGAAATGAGAACTTAGAGCTAAAAGCTTGAGAGAATTAGCAATTGCTTTAAGTACTTGTTGGTTTGAGTTATGAGTTTGAGTTATGAGCTTGAGTATAATAGCATGATTAATGATGAGTTATTAGCATGCTGCAATGAGATATTGTACGATATGTTGAGTTATTTTGTGACGCGAGTTTTGCTCACGCAACCTTAATGGTACTTGAGGAGGTATCATGAGCCATAGTCTTTGGAGATGGCTTTGAGAGAGAATTGTTGAGTTGTCTTACTGAGTCACGATGATTTAGATTAAGGGATCTAATATCATTGTTTAGAGAGATTCCCTACTAAGTAAAGACGGGACGAGATGAGAATTTAGATGTTTTGAGCTTGAGTTTTAAGATAACAGTACTACTTAATAGGAGTTTTGCTAAGTTATGTTTTGTTTATTTCTGTTGCTGAAGCCAAGTAGAGTTAGTTCCTAGAGTCACCTTTAAGTTCTCCTTATAGGTTGGCCAGGACTGTTGGCACTGCACGAAAGTGGACTGTTGTGAGATCGAACTCAGGAAAGATCGGATACGAGGACGAGGCGTACAGTATGTGGTAGAGAGATACCCTAGCAGATTTTCAAACACATGTTCATAGACTATGAAAGGATGAAAGCCTTATGGTTGTTACTAGACTGGATGGCATCGTGCACCTAGTCCCCGTGCTACCAATCGAGTGGTAGGATTGAGCAAGGAAGAAAGCCACTCAATATAATGGGACATGTCGTCTTGAGCATTGGACCCACAGGAGATGGGACTTGTTACAGATACCCAGATTTTGTATGCGGATCTACTGACCGGATGCTTGTTTTCTACCAGGGACTCTAGAAGAGTGTAGTAGATATCGAGTCGATCCTTGAGTATCAATTACCAAAGATGATAAAATGATAAACGATAATGAGGATGAGAAGTAGCCGAGGAGGGCTAGAGTTGATGAGGATGAGAAGAGAAGTCGATGTAGGCTAGAGCTAAGGATGATCTTGAGAGTATGCGCGGTACACCCTCGTTTTTGATTAGTTGCAATTACATTGCGATGTATATAACTTACTTAGGAGATACTGGTACTTGAGATTTTGACATGATGATAGATAAGCATGCGAATTTAGTACCCTACTGATGTTAAATAGATGGATGTTCCTAGTGTGCTAAAGTAGCAACTAGATGAGTTAACTGGTAGCAATTACCGTAGGAGGTCCAGACCGAGACATAGTACTATTAATGGTGTCGATTTAGAAGGGACATTACGATAGATACTATGGTTTTTGTAGGGTTTAAATAACCCCTTTATGTAAGCCCTCTAAAAAGAGGCATTCTACTGATGGATATATTAGGTTGACCAGAGTGGTCTTTTTGTTAGCATTTCGTGAGTGCTTATTGCCTTACAGATGAATGTTAAGGTGACCGTGAGGGTTTCCTTAAAGTTGAGTTAGTAAATTGAACTTGAGTTTTGAGGATGCTTAGAGCGTTGGTCGAGTTGAGTTTTCCTTTTGTGATTTCAAAAATGCCTCAAAGATGTCATCAAGAGTGTGATGTGAAGGATAGGCGGGATAATACTCCGCCACCACCACCGCAACATGAGAGGAGAGTCGAAAAATATTGAACTTTCGAAACAAGAGTCTAGAACATAGGACCCTGAGTTTAAGCTTTTAGCTTGCTGGTGTGAACTTAAGTTTTGTTATGTATAGTATGTTGAGGGTTTAGAAGACACAGAATTTCCAAGTTCGGGATAGTATATCCCGTGTGACTGGGGAGTGATTATGTTGGACCTGGCCAGTCCGCATGATCCAAATCTCAGTAGACGTGTTTTGGGTTTATAAACCCACGTGTTTCAACTTTCGGTTGAAAAGCCAGATGGGTTCTTACTCTAGGTCATTTTTGTTCGACCTGGTAGTTACTTCATTCTACCCTCTGGTCATTCATTTGAGTCTCTTGAACAATTTGTTTTGATGTCGTTCTAGTGTTGAACCCTTACAACTTTTGAGTTATCCTAGTAGATTCTTTTGATGTATAAGACTAGTGAGAGGCACGTCAGAAGACTTTAACACCCGAGCAACTGGTAAACTACACCTGAGAACAATTGAAGACTACTCTTGAGAAGTATGTACCAAGGAGTACAGTAAGCAGAGAGAGGCTGATTATCGAAGTTTGATGCAAGAAAAGAAATCGGTTGTAGAGTATAATTGAGAATTCTGTGAGCTATCACGTTCGCTCATCAGAAGATGGATACTGATGAAGAGATGTCTAAGTTTTAAGTGTTGGTTTAAGGCAGGACTTTAAGGTAGTATGGGCAAGTTATTGGATGCACCAGTTAGAATCCTGTTTAATACAAGAGCCTCGCATTCTTTAATTGGTTGAAGCATGTTACCTTCAAACTCGAACCAAAACAAGCTAGTCCCGAGTTGAGAGTAATCACTCCTGTAGGAAGAGCTACTACAGTTTCTCACATGATTTCTAACTTAGAGCTTGAGTTAGGATCACTAAAGATGAAAACAAGAACCTTGCACTTAATGCCTATGTGGAACGTAGACATTATTCTAAGGATGGACTGGTTAGCAGAGAACTTTGCCCCGATTGATTGTAAGAAAAGACAGATAACTTTCCAACCACCTGGGAAGGAACAGACATGTTTTCACGGCATTGATAGAAAGAATAGAGTTCCAATCGTTTCGGCACTTCAGGCGTCGAAATTGGTAAAGAAGAAAGGAGCACAAGCTTACCTAGTTTACTTGAATGATGAAGGAGAATCAAGTAAAAAAAAAACTTTGAGGATGTAGCAGTGGTAAGAGAATATAGAGATGTATTTCCCGAGGTCTTACCAGGATTGCCACCAACAAGACAGTTGGAGTTCACTATCGACCTAGAACCTGGATCAGCACTAGTGTCGAAGGCACCCTATAAAATGGCGCCTAAGGAGCTACAAGAGCTGAAGATTCAGCTACAAGAATTGCTTGAGTTAGGTTTTATTAGACCTAGTGTATCCCTGTGGGGAGCACCAGTCCTTTTTGTCAAAAAGAAGGATGGCACGTTGAGAATGTGCATAGATTATCGAGAGCTGAATAAATTGACACTCAAGAACAAATATCCTTTACCAATGATAGATGACTTGTTTGATCAATTACGAGGAGCGAGCTTTTTCTTGAAAGTTGACTTGAGATCATATTACCACCAGTTCAAATTTTGACAGAAGGATATACCTAAGACAGCTTTTCAAATGAGGTATGAGCACTATGAGTTCATAGTTATGCCATTCGATTTGACGAAGGCACCAGTAGTTTTCATGGATCACATGAATCGAGTTTTCATCAATAACTGGATAAATTTGTCCTAGTTTTCATAGATGATATTCTCATCTATTCGAAGAATGAGCAGGAGCTCCAAAACATTTGAAAACGATGTTGGAAACACTAAGAGTTGAGAAGTTTTTTTTCCAAATTCACCAAGTGCGAGTTTTAGTTGAACGAAGTAACTTTACTAGGACATGTTATATCATCTGAAGGAATTAAAGTTGACCCCGCCAAGGTACAAGCTGTACATGAGTGGAGATCACCAACTACACCTAACGAGATTCGCAGCTTTTTAGGCTTAGCAAGATACTATCAGAGGTTTATTGAAGGATTTTCCACGATAGCAAGACCGATGACACAATTACTTAGAAAATAAGCTAAATACAATTGGAAAGAGGAGTGTGAAAAGAGTTTTTAAGAGCTTAAAGGAAATTGACTACAGCACCAGTGCTGATAGTCCTAGAAATGGATAAAGAGTATACCATCTACGCAGATGCGTTAGAGAATGGGCTAGGATGTGTTTTGATGCAAGAAGAAAGAGTTATAGTCTATGCATCACGATAACTTAGACCCCACGAGATAAATTATCCAACGCATGATTTAGAGCTTGCAGCCGTTGTGCATGCCCTGAAAATTTGGAGACATCATCTCTACGGAGTTAGATGTGAGATTTTCACGAACCACAAAACTTTGAAATACTTTTTCGAGCATAAGGATATTAACATGAGGCAAAGGAGATGGCTCGAATTAGTAAAGGATGTTAACTGCGACATTAATTATCACCCTGGCAAGGCCAATGTAGTAGTCGATGCATTGAGCCGAAAGGTCTCGTCAAAGTTAGGATGTCTTCTCACGAGAGAGGATGAGCTTATAAAGGACTTTGACAAGATGATGATAGAGATGATAAAACCACCAGAGACGATAGCGAGTATTGTTGCGACGATGCCTAGTTTGAGGAAAATGGTGATTGAAACACAAGGAAAGATGAGACAATGAACAAGTTACGAGAAAGGATAAGAGCAGGAGATCTCAAGAGTTACAAAAAAAAAAAAAAAAAAAACATCAGACAATGCTATCTTATTTGAGGGGAGAAGATGCATTCCCCGCGATGATGAACTTAAGAATACGATCATGAGTGAGACTCATGACACGCCTTACACCGCCCACCCAGGAGGCACAAAGATGTATCAGGTTGTAAAAAAATAGATTTTTGTGGGACGGAATGAAATGAGACATAGCTTCGTTTGTAGAGCGATGCTTAGCTTGTCAGCAAGTGAAAGCATTACACCAACGACCCTATGGGAAGTTAAAACCGTTGGAGATTCCCGAGTGGAAATGAGATCACATAACGATGGATTTTGTGATAGCTTTACCCAAAAGTCAAAGAGGAAATACAGCAATTTGGGTGATTGTAGATCGACTAACAAAATCTGCACATTTCATACCGATCCTAATCGCGTATGGACCAGATAAGTTATCACAATTGTACGTTCGTGAGATTATAAGATTGCATTGAGTACCGGTGTAGATCACCTCAGAAAGAAAAAAAAAATTTACATCACGTTTTTGGATGAGTTACAGAAAGAGTTGGGTACAAGGATGAATTTTAGCATAGCAGGCGATAGAAGATATGATAAGAACTACTATCCTTGATAGAGGAGTACATCGGGAGAATGTGTTGCCACTAATTGAGTTTGCCTATAAGATGTGAGACAAAGTTTCGAGATAGGAGACAAAGTTTTCTTGAAGGTTTCACCCTCAAAGGGGATGAATAGATTTGGAGTTAAAGGACAGCTTAGACCCAGAGTTATAAGTCCTTACGAGATATTGCAAAAGATAGGTCCAATAGCGTATAGGTTGGCTTTGCCACCTAGCTTTGGAAATGTGCATAACGTGTTTCACGTGTCACAATTGAGAGGATATATATTTTCGACCCAAACCATGTGGTTTACTAAGAAGAAATGATCTTAGAACCAGACTTGAGTTATGAAGAGAGACCTCAGATGATGCTAGATCATAAAATTCGGCAATTGAGTAATAAGTCGATTGCATTGGATAAGGTCCAATGGAGATATGATAGTTAGAAAGAAGTGGAAAGAGAGCTTGAGGATAAGATGTGAGAGAAGTACCTGAAACATTTACAAGAGGTACAAATTTCGGGACGAAATTTATTTTAAGGGGGAGGGTATGTAATACCCGGGCTTTTGATGACGTGTTTAATTGCTTGAGTTTGAGTAATTAGGGTTTAGATCCCTTGTTTGATTTACTTTGTAAATAGATGAGGAGTTATATGAAGTTTTCTTGTTATTTTTTTTAAGATGTTGAGATGTTCTTTCGATGATGTGAGAATGATGTGGGATTTTATATCCGTATTTGAGTTTGAGTATTTGAATAATTCGAGATAATTATTTGAATGAGAACGATGAACTCGGAAGTGAGATCTGAGTCCGTTAAGACGTTTTTGAAAATTTTGACTTTTTGACGATGAATAGTAAAATACTGCTATTTCGCCTTTTTGTCGACTTTCAAAATCTTACGTGCACGTCGTCGAGAAATATTCTTAGTTTTTCGATACAAGTCCAATAATGAAAGTTTTTATTTTTGGACGACGAGTGAATAGTAAATCGGGATTTCTCGATAAACGAACCGAGCTCGTTTATCAGAATTTTGAGAACGAGCTTGCGTTTTCTATATTTATATAGAATTACGAGTGCAATGAAAGTGAGTAGAGGTTGAGAGGGCGAGTAACAAAGAGTATGGGTTGTTAGTTGTTAAAACGAGACGAGACGAGATATTTAACGACTAACGGGTTAATATCCTAAATATCTAACCTACCCTACCCCTAACCACCCCCAAACCTCCCAAAACCCCTTTCCCCTCACTAACTCACGCTATATCAGCCCACACCACACACACAACTCACATATTCACACACACAACACCTAAAACACACACTACACACGCCATTTTCCATTTAAGCTTGGACGGAGCTTTTGACCTCCGATTTGAGCACCGAGACGAGCGCCGATCATCTTTTCGATCACGTATCTAAGTAGGTAAGATCTTTACCTACGTTTTGATGGTTTTATTTTCGATTTTCGTCGACGTCGAAAAACGTCGATTCTCGACTTTATTTTGAAACGACGTCGGATCGTCGTGAAATTTTAGTATGTTGTTCTTGGGTAAATGTTGAGCATGTTTAATGAAGGGAGTAAGAACGGAACGAACCGTAGCTATGAAACCCATGAGGGCAGCCCCGTTTTTCACATATTAGCTTGTCTTTCGATTTTTGTTTGATCGTTTTGACTTGATATTTGTGCTTAGGGGTATGCTAGAATCGATATATATTAAATTCGTATTTTTCCAAGCACGAAAATTGTATAAATTTTTAGAGTATGATTATTTAAATTCGTGAAGTTTGAGACGTTGCATAATGAATATTATTGCGTATATGTGTTCTACGATATCACATGAGCATGCTAATTGATTTACAATTTATGGATGATAATTGTTGAACGAAATTAAAACTGGAATTCTGTCAAAATTTTACAGCAGTTTCAAGCTTATGTTTCGATGAGTTTTCATTGCTTGATGGCTCTGAAATTTTAGTATGTTTATCTATGATATGTGTATTTCGTTGCTGCAAAATTTCATGTCTTTTGGATGATTTTTGCTATTTTAAAGATATTTTGAAAAATCCTTGACAGAATCTGTCAACTATTGGTAGACTTCACAAAAACGTTTATATCTATTAATCCATGAAGGATTTTGCATCACCGTTTTTTTTAAACGAAACTAGACTTCAATACTTTTCTAAAAACATAAGATTTCGATTTTTATGACCTCTGAAACAGAGCAGTTTATTATTTCAAAAATGCCCTGTTCTGCTGTCATATTTGTCCAACAGTAAAAGTGTATGAGTTTCATTGTTTATTTGGCAGATCATATGAACGTTTTCTCTTGTGAAATTTTAACCAAATCTTCAAGGATACCTTTAGTTTTGGATGATTAAATTTGATGGAATTTTATTAAGGTTTGCCTTGGTTTCTAATGGCCTAAACAAAATTGGCAGAAACTGTCAATCTTTGACAGCCTGCACTAAAAGAGCAATATCTCCAAAAACCTTTAACCTTTTTGGTTAACTACCATTTTTAGAGTGAACTACACTTCATGAAGTTTTTGAGATCAATTGGTATGAGAGTTTATGATGATTGAGTTGGTTGTTATGAATTTTTAAAGATGACACAAAAACAGCAAAACTTTCTAGAAAACAACTTGATTATATTTGTTTTGATGGATGATACGATATGACTAAATGGTGTGAGTTGTGAGAGTTATGATTAACGCACATAAATGTTGGTATCTGACACTCGAACAATTGGTGTCGAGTATAAATGATAGTTTACTGATAAAGAGTTTTGATGATTTTGAATTGTTTGGTTTGCGTTGAAAAGATGTCAAGATGTTAAGTTTTGAGTCGAGAGACGAGTTCACGTAGTGAGATTCACGCGTTGAAATCTCGTGGCTGACATTATATATGAATAGGTCATGCCGAAATTTTTAGTGAAATTAGAATTTGAGCATAGTCAATTCTTGTTGACCCGTGACTCAAATACATGCCTAATGGAAAGTTTAACTTTCTAATCGGTTAATTAGACGAGATGAGAGCGAATAGATCTGCTAAGAAAGTGGACTTTTCGATGTGTTAAATATTTCTTTTAATTGAAGCGCTGCTAATTATAACATAAGGATGTTATAATTAATGAGTAATGACGAGAGATAATAATTGTTATATTGATTAACAATCAAGGGAGATGAACATTAGAGATACTAATGTTTCATAAAAGAGATTAGATTATTAATCGAGGTTTCTTTTATAACTTCTCACCAATTCTTCATAACGATGAAGGTCCTTTTGGGAAGTAACGACTTGAGGGAGAGAGTGACGTTACTCATTGATACAGAGACACAACGAGGTGGGCATTACTTTTACTATACGTATATAGAGATCCCCTGCTTGTCGTAGGCCTCTTATACGAATGAATGCATGAGATGATTTAACTGTTAATTTCAGTTTTATATATCTATCAAACGAGTTTAATGCTACCTTTGAGCAAGTTATTTCATGACAAAATCTTTGAGTTAAAGTTATTTCAAGTATTGTCTTGCCATAAAATGTTTAAATTTTTAGTATGATATCTATCTGCTTTGGCTTTGCCAATGATGCAATCGAATTCGGGTCCTGGGCAGTTGATAGCTATCCTGCCAGGACTAGTGTACACCAGTGACCGTGAGTCATCTAGCGGGTTGGCCGGTCAAGTGACCGTGAGAGGTGGCCACCTCTCCGGCACACAGTTTCAGATATGATAGATTACAAAAGAACTTAGTCTGATCAGACGAACTTTAAGAATCACAAATGAACTTAGTAAGCTTGGGCCTTTTTAGCGAAAAACTCCCTTGCTGTACTGATTATGATGGCATGACAATTTATAGTTTTGAAGCATGTATTTTTATACCTAGGCATACGTGCCCACTGAGTGGTTTTGTACTCAGCCCTGCATATGTTTTCTAAATGTGCAGGTTGAGCTGATGTGATGATGGTGCTGCAATGAGCGGAGTCTCCAGGGTTGTTAATAAATAGTTAACCTGTCTAGAATATGTCTTCATACATATGTCTAGCTACTTTCCGCTGCAAGATGTTGTTGATGTTATAGTATGTTATGTCATACTTTGAGTCTTAAGAGAATGGTTGCATATGATGTATAACTTGATTAATGATATTAATTAACTTTTATGCAGTCTTTCATAGACTGTTTTCAATTGAGTATTAATGAATAAAAATGACGAGTTTTATTAAGATGAGTAAGTTTTACGGCTATAAATGACGCCCCTTTTCTTCCCCTTCTTCTTTAACCCCATCCCTAGTCGTGGATCACTCGGCCTAACTATCCCTAGTTAGGGCGGGCTGTGACAGTAAAATCCCTCACATTAAAGTCGAAGCTTATAATTCAATCAAAATCCGGAACGAAGGATCCTAGTTACACCGCACCTAATTAGATAAATAAATCGCTTCAATATTAATCCTAATATAACTTAAACTAAACAAAATCCTAATAACAAATCTAGGTAATTGTGTGAAAAAATTATATATACATATAACATAACTGACCGAAAATATAAATATATATATAGCTAGGAAAAATAAAAGTTCTGTAGACAAACTAATAGTATGGAAACTTTAAGAAATAACCATGTTTCTTATGTGAAGAAATATATATAGAGTGAATTTTTAAAATGGCCACTTTCATATTGTAAAGATAAAAAATGTCCACTAAAATAAAAAACTTAAAAAATGTCCACTGTTACCAAAATACCCTTCACATAAAAAATTAAAAAAATGTCCACTTTACATCACCCCTTTAAAAAATCCCGCAATTCACACTGGTTGTGAATTGAGAATTCACAACCAGTCGAATTCACAACCAGAATTTTTTGTTTGTGAATTCACAACTAGTCGAATTCACAGCCAAAATTTAATTCACAACCAGTCGAATTCACAACCAAAATTTAATTCACAACTAGAATTTTTTGGTTGTGAATTCACAACCAAAATTTAATTACAACCAGATTTATGTTGGTTGTGAATTCACAATCAGTCGAATTCACAACCTGAATTTAATTCACGATCATAATTTTTTGACTGTGAATTCATAACCAATCGAATTCACAACCAGAATTTAATTCACAATCAAAAAATTTTGGTTGTGAATTCACAGCCAATCGAATTCACAATCAGAATTTAATTCACAACTAGAATTTATTTTGGTTGTGAATTCAATTAGTTGTGAATTTGAGTTTATAAAGATTGAATTCACAATTAAAATTAGAATTTATTTTGGTTGTGAATTCAATTAGTTGTGAATTTGAGTTTATAAAGATTGAATTCACAATTAAAATTAGAATTTATTTTGGTTGTGAATTCGAGTTTTAGTTGTGAATTCATAAATCTAGTTGTGAATTCAAGAATATTAAGTTATAAATTCATCGAGCTTGTTGTGAATTCAAGAACATTAAATTATGACGAGATAGTAAACAAGTAATACTTAAAGAAACAACATAATCATTTATTACATAGCAAGTTGTTTCAGCTTACACATTTTTTGTCGGAATACAACCAAGAAATTTGGCTGAATCATTGTCATTACCCTGCACAAGCCCATTCCAATAAAAAATGATAACTAGAAAAAACCTTTGAATGGCATGATAAGATTGGATAACTAATTGTTTAACCGATGATGAAAGATGACATTTAAAGTTTCCATTGATGTCTTCCTCAAAACTATTTTTCTTTCAATTGAGAACGAAACGAAGCATCTATCATCTGCTCATAAAAAGGGATAAAAGCTGAGAAGCATCCATATGATCATCGTTTAAGTTGGTCTTTCATAGTAGACTATGGAACATTACAAATATACAAGAAAGATTCATATTCAAGATTCCTATCTTACTCAATACTCATTCTGCAGGATGGAAGAGTCTGAACTTGGCAGATACATCACAAACTATCAATTTGTATCACAAAACTAGAGATTGGTTCAAACGGAGACATACAATACAAGTTGTGAAAAAAGAGATTGACATGTTGTCAGTCGTGTAATCCATGAACTTCGCTCTCGTGTACCGCTCAATATCGTGGGAATCATAATAACCCCAGCGAAGCTGCACGTCAATCCAGTATTTATTGCTGGCCTTCTGGTCAAAAACATCCTTCGACTCTGCCACAAGACTTGGTTTTGACATAGGCCATCTATGGGCAGCAAACAACAGGATATCAGCGCATGAGCTGTTCATTTTGTAACTCTTTCGAGGGTGAATTGTTTCTTTCTGAACAGTCTCAATTTCCAACGCATCCAGCTCCTGATCCAAAACTTGACAAAGATCCATCACTACACTCTCATGTATCTGGATCAGAGATATCTTCAGAGTTGGTATCTTCCCATGCATAAAGATCCCAGTGAGATCCAGCTGGACTTGGAAACCAACATACACGTTTGCTCTGTTTATAGTCGGCGACCACCAAAGTGTAAATCTTCTGTTAGGAATTTGGTTGAGACCAGATCTTTGTGCATTAGTTAACTTCTTGTACTTCATGGACTCCTCAAAACCAGAAGCCTTCTCCCAGAAAATACCCTCCCATGCTGGGAAACTGAAAAATCACATGATCATAGTAAGACAGGATAACAATCATATGAACTTAGAAAGAAAACAAATGCATGCATCAATGATGTTATCTAAAACTATTGAAGACAGATACGTCAAAATACAAACTCCGGCAAGTTGGCAAACCAAAAACCAGAATGATGATAACCCAGTTACCGACAATGGGGAAAATAATAATTAGCTATTGTATCTTCCGGTGAAATTAAGATCTACATGAACCAATTAGGCTCATGACAACAATCTCTCATGTTAAACTTAATAACAAAGGCCAAACTATCTCTCTCAATCAACATACATTCTCCTTGTTTGGGATGAGAGATGGAGGCAGAAATAACAAAATAAATCAAGCTCAAAGGATCACAATTTTCTCATTGAAAGATCAAAACAGAATGTCGATATTGATCTACATAACAAAATATCATGCGACCAAGCTCAAAACATCACATGATTAGGAAACTGAGAACATTTCAAGATCATAATGGTAATCAAATTCCTTCTACACAGAGCCAGAAATAACAAAATTGAACAGCTTAAAAGATTATATTTGTGAAAGCTAGCAATGATGAAACAAAGGAGTAACAATTCACAATCAATCAAATTCATACAACGAGACAAAGTATCATTCAACCATAAAGAAAAAATTGGCAACCAAGCCCTAGCACATTATAACAATCACCTCACAAAAAATTGTCTTTCAGAAGAGAGTTCCAAAGAAGAAAAATGAATTGCGCAGTGAATTGTAGAGAGAGAAAGGTTAGCAGCAATTCCCCCCATTCGAATTTGATTTCAGAGAGAGAGGCTTCGCCAGCAATTCCTCACCTCTGAATTGTGCCACCGCCGTGCCTCCACTTCAAGCTCAACCCTAGATCTGCGTAGAAGATGACCGGAAAATTGAAAATCGGCAACAAGGACGCCGAATCGCTGGCGGCGAAGGGGGAAAACCTCGCCGAATTGGTGGCGGGCAGAGGCTAATGTCGCGGCGGGGGGTAAAGCAGGAGATGGCGGAGGCGACGAGGCTGGGGCAGCGGCGCTTCGCCGGCGATCTGAGCTCGAAGGAAGAGAGAGAGAGAGAGAGACGGGGGAGGGAGAGCGAAACCGTGAATGAGGGAGAGGAGATGAAATGGGCTATTTTAGGCCGAGGGGCATTTCCGTCCTTTCAACCACAAAGTGGACAGTTTTTATTATTTTTATCTTAGTGGACATTTTTTATCTTTATAATATGAAAGTGGACAGTTTTATATATTTACTCATATATATATATATATATATATATATATAGGGTTGGGTTCCGGTGGATCCCTATGCTTATAATAGATCCGTAGATCCAAATCTAGACCACACATTTATGACATGTGGCGCATCAAGATGGTGACACGTGGCAAGGCATTTCAAGGCAAAATCTGGAGAGGGGTAAAATTGGAATGTAATTTTCGAAATTCAAAAAAAAAATTATATTTTCTCAAAATAGGTATATTTTAGATGCATAAAGTTTCATACGAGAATGCATGAACTTTCATATAAAAATGCATAAAGTTTCATATAAATATGCATAAGATTTCACCCCACCCCAACCCCACCCCCCACACCCCAGAACCCCACCCCCACCCACCCCCTACCCCCCACCCCCCCCACCCCCCAAAAAAAAAATTTATTTTTTTAAAAACTGATTTTCTGACCACTGACCCACCCCTACCCCCACCCCCCACCCACCCACCAAATTTTTTTTTTTATTTTTTTATTTTCTCAAAAACTGATTTTCTGACCACTGACCCCCCCACCCCCCCCCCCCCCAATTTTTTTTTTTTAAAATCAGTTTTTAAAAAAATAAAAAAATAAAAAAAAAAATTTGGGGGGGTGGGGGGGTGGGTCGGTGGGGGTGGGCCAGCAATTAGAAAATCAGTTTTTGAAAAAAAAAAAAAAATTTGGGGGGGGGGTGGGGGTGGGTGGGGTGGGGGGGCAGGGGCAGGGGTGGGGTGGCGAAACTACCAGATTTATTAAAATGAAATGCATTTTTTGTATAATTTAATGCATTTTTATGTGAAAACTTTATGCATTTTTGTTTGATTTTATATGCATGTGAAACATGCATATTTTTGGGGGGTGGTAATTGGGAGGGTTGGGGGGTGGTGTGGGCTGGATTGGGGGGTGGTATGGGGTGGGGTGGTGAAAATACCAAAACTGGAAAAATTAAATGCATTTTTCTGTTCAAAGTTATGCATTTCATGTGAAAACTTTATGCATCTTTGTGTGAAACTATATGTATCTATAATTTTTTTTTGGGGGGGGTGGGTCGGTGGGGGGTGGGGGTGGGGTGGGGGGGCAGGGGCAGGGGTGGGGTGGCGAAACTACCAGATTTATTAAAATGAAATGCATTTTTTGTATAATTTAATGCATTTTTATGTGAAAACTTTATGCATTTTTGTTTGATTTTATATGCATGTGAAACATGCATATTTTTGGGGGGTGGTAATGGGGAGGGTTGGGGGGTGGTGTGGGCTGGATTGGGGGGTGGTATGGGGTGGGGTGGTGAAAATACCAAAACTGGAAAAATTAAATGCATTTTTTTGTTCAAAGTTATGCATTTCATGTGAAAACTTTATGCATCTTTGTGTGAAACTATATGCATCTAAAATATATCTATTTTGAGAAAATCTAAAAAAATATACTCCCTCCGTCCACGAAATGAGTACCCATTTGTGGATGGCACGGGTTTTAAGAAATGTATTGAGTGTAGTGTGAATAGAATATGGGTCCCACCTTTTTGAGTGTATTGATTAAAATGTTGTGTGGGGTACACTTGCCAAAAAGGGAAATGAGTACTCATTTCGTGGACGGACAAAAAAGGAAATATGAGTACTCATTTCGTGGACGGAGGGAGTATATATTTTTTTAATTATTAAATCCGAAAATTACATTCCAATTTTACCCCTCCAGATTTTGCCTTGGAATCCTTGCCACGTGTCACCATCTTGATGCGCCACATGTCATAAATGTGTGGTCAAGATTTGGATCTAGGGATCTATTATAAGCATTGGGATCTATATGATCTCATTCCTATATATATATATATATATATATATATATATATATATATATATATATATATATATAGGGTGTGGTTCTAGAGAGAACTACATTATTTGTGAGAACGGGAGAACCATCAAATCTAATGCATCCACTGTAAAAATCAATGCATTCGCTGTTAAAATTAATGCACTAAAAAAATTAAAAAAAAATGCTCCCTTCAGGATTCGAACCCAGGATCTGCATTCATCCAACAAGATGATGCATCCACCGTAGATCTTGATGATCGAATGGCTGAAAATGGTTTTCCGGTCTTCTTTTATTTATGATTCTTTCTTGAACCTCTCCCTATATATATATATAATAGTTATGGAATTAAACCATCTAATCTAAACTCATTTAAAAATTTGATACCTTAATCAAACGTATAAGTTAGCAGACTACCATTTGACCACAAAGATAGGCTCCACTAATAAACATCATTCTTAACCAAAAAAAAATTTATAATTAAGTAATAAAGCTACAAAAAGAAAACGCATTAATAACAAATTAAATTTGATTTGACTTTTTATATGAAAATCTTTATAGAAAAACATCAAAAGCTATAGGAATTCCAACTCTGTATATGCGAAATAATTATTTTACTAAAACATAGACTACAAGACAAAATCAATCAATTGAAACCTAAAAAAATATTTGAAATAGTATTTTGATGTAGCAATACAAAACGTAAGCAACATCGATTTTTACAGAGTGGAAAAGAGGACAAACTAATAAATATTTTCAGTCACTAAACTATTTTCAAAAGCTTACTGGTTAGAACAGACTACAGCAATTCAGGAAATCTTTGCGTAAAAAAAATAAATAAGAGTAAAAAAATATGTGTACCGATAGAAATAAGTCGAGAGAAGAAAACGGCGGAACAAATTTGCGTGTAAACGTGTGTTTTTACCGTGCTAATTTTTCCTCTATTTATACAAGTCTTTAAAAGAGTTTGGTAAGTATAAAAATTATATTCTATGTATATCTCCTAATACGATAAAAAAAATAAAGATGATAAAAGAGTTCTAATTCTAATAGGAATCATTAATAATAATAATAATAATGATGATGATGATGATGATGATGATGATGATGATGATGATGATGATGATGATGATAATAATAATGATGATGATGATAATAATAATAATAATAATAATAATAATAATAATAATAATAATAATAATAATAATAATAATAATAATCTAGATTAAATTAATGGTGCATATCTATATGTATCATGTAATTATCTAAAAATAAATAAACTATAAAAGAAAATATTAATAATTCAACTTATATATAAATCTAAATATTTGGGATGTTACAACTTATCCCACTTAAAAATAATTTCGTCCTCGAAATTTCTAATCATGTTTCATTCCTATCATCTGAATAATTTCACAATTCCAATTATTTCTAATAGATCTAAACGTAGTAGTACTAGAACATAAGAGCATCATAAAAAAAAATATCATGTAAAACATCATAACAGCCATATACTTGAACAATTAGAACACATACATTGGAGTCGATGCAGCGCATGAGTTTCAAATGACTAGACTTACTTAAGTTTTTGAAAGCCATTTTTTTTAAAGACGAGTCTACAAAAACGTAAACCTGGCTCTGATACCACTATGTAACGCCCCGATTTTTCATAAACTTTTCAAACCAAAAACTTGAAGAACTAATAGTTAAAAATAAAATTCATTGACTATCAAAATTTAAAATAATAAAAAAAATAAAACAATAAACTAAACTTAACAAGTTCAACTAAAATTTTTCTATGCATAATCTTTATCTCTAGTCATTCTCGACTTCCATGGCCACCTCGACCCCAGAACTGCAAAACTGAAAAGATAAGGGGTGAGCATATTGAAAATATACTCAGTGAGGAAAAATAACGAAAATATTCATATACGTCACATACGTAATCAAATCAAGTTATCATACTTGCAAACATACGCCAAGAGACCGGAGCCCCTTGACAAACATAATCATAGTTTGAGTCGATGGCTTAAGTCCCATGACCAAACACATACATAGATCAATGGCTTAGGTCCCATGATCGCACATAACATCATAGATCAATGGCTTAGGTCTCATGATCGAACATAACATCATAGATCAATGGCTTAGGTCTCATGATCGCACATAACAACATAGATCAATGGCATAGGTCCCATGATCGCACATAACAACATAGTCATAAGATGCACGTAAACAAGTAATCAAACGCGATAATAAAAACATATATAACCATATGAATAAGCGTAAAATCCCTCACCTTAAAGTCGAAGCTTATAATTCAATCAAAATCCGGAACGAGGATCATAGTTACACCGCACCTAATTAAATAAATAAATTGCTTCAATATTAATCCTAATATAACTTAAACTAAACAAAATCCTAATAACAAATCTAGGTAATTGTGTGAAAAAATTATATATACATATAACATAACTGACCGAAAATATAAATATATATATAGCTAGGAAAAATAAAAAGTTCTGTAGACAAACTAATAGTATGGAAACTTTAAGAAATAACCATGTTTCTTAAGTGAAGAAATATATATATATATATATATATATATATGGTCAAGTTAAACAAAGAATGACCCTATGTATAGAGAATAGAGAATAAATCTCATCCCTGGATTTTAATAGATCATGCGGTTGATATATAATCTGCCGAAAATTTTAATTTAGCAATTAATATGTTCTTAATTCGTTTTTAATTGAATTAAGGGTAGTTGGGTAAAAACTCATTATAGTAAATAAGGTAGTTTCGGATTTTACTCCTATCTACCGTCTTGAAGAAGTTTTGAACAGTCACCAAAAATTCACTTCATCTTCCACGATTCTCACGGTAGCTAGGGTTTCTCCCGGTTTGCTTTGAGCAGACGGCGACGGCGGCGCCTATCCAGGTAGGATTTCTTTGATCTGAAATAAGGCTGATTTTTTCCCCAATTCGTTTCGATTTTTCGAACAATATAATACAGGGTTTTGAACGGAACTTTTCTCTGATCTTCTCTCTCGAATCGCCGGCAACTTGTTCTAAAATCTAAAAGAATTTTTGGGTCGAATAATAGAGGTTTTGGGTTTTATGATTTGAACAATTCATTATCCCTAAATATCGAAAAACTTTTGAGAATAATAGAAGTCGTCGACAGAGTATAAAATGTTTTGGGTTTTATGACTGAATTTTTGGTTCGAATATAAAAGGTTTTGGCCTTTATACTATTTGATTAAAGAATTGTAGGTGTTGGTTGATATGTACATATGCAAAAAAATGGTCCCCCACTGATGAATATACTTTAATTTGTTTTTGTTGTTATTCACCTTTAACTTTTGTGGTTATTCTGTTGTAGGTATTTTGAATACAATGGCTCGTACGAAGGGTAAAGGAAAGGCTGTCGATGGTAAAGTTTTGGTTCATTTGCTATTCTCCTCCAGTTCATTTTTTGTTCATTTTTATTCTGCTCATGTTCGTTTTTGTTCATTTCATAAATGTGCGAATTCGCAGCTGGCACCTCACGCGTTAAAAAAACAAAAAAGGTAGTGCAAGGATCGTCCTCTGGCCCACCCACAAAGAGACTGAAAGTGGGCGAATCATCCGGAGTGAAGAATGTGGAAGGTACCTAATACATTCTTTAATTTTGCAAAATGATTTATTACAGTTCGTTGCGTTTCAATATATCATAGTATGAATACTGAAATATGAGGTTTATTGTTTGGGTGTGTTTCTTTTATTTGAACAGATGGTTCCGAAAGCCCAAAAGTAAAGAAGCTAAAGAGAAAGGAATTTGCAATTCCAAACGAGGTGAAGTGTCGTCGACGGATTAAGAACACCGAAGATGGTCCAGATGCCAAAAAGAAAACAGACCACCCAAGGCTCAAGACCCGTACCACAACATGTACATTCTTTAAAAAATTGACAGTTTTGAATGAAGCACAAAAGGATGCGGTCCGTTCTATTGGATTCGGGCATATATTAGAGTTCAAGGTGAACAGAGTACCATCAGAACTTGCTTATTGGGTCTTGGACAGGTTCAACCATAGGAGCTGCACATTAGAGCTTGATGTACTTACAAAAGTTGAGATAGAGGAGGATGATGTGTACAGGGTCTACGGATTTCCGAAAGGAAATAAGCTGATAGAGAACTTTGAAAGGACGGCTGAAAATGAGCTCTTTATCGAGTGGAAGAATTTCTTCAATGTAGCGAACAGAGACAAGATCAAGATAAAAGCAGTGCTACGACGTATGGTTGACAGTGCAGATGGCGGGACGTGGTTTAAGCGCCATTTCGTCATTGCATTGTGTTTCTCGCTGATGGAGAGTTGCACTAGTGGCACCGTACATCCTTACATATTTAGTGCTCTTGCTAACATCGAAGAAATCAAAAGCTGGAATTGGGGAGAGTATCTGTTGAGGTGTTTGATAGATCATAAGAAATCGTGGATGGCAGACAAGACAAAGGTCTTTAGTGGGCCGACTTTGTTCTTAGTGGTAAATATTCAATTAATTATATATATTACAAAATGATTACATTTTTTTATAACTATATCCTTTTTAGTGATTTGTACATTTTTCGTGTAGCTTTTCTACGTGGATAGGATACAAATCGGTAGGCAATCTGTGCCTAGAGGATTCCCTATTTTCATGCAGTGGACAGGGAAGATGTTGAGAGAAAGGCAGGATAAAGAGCTGGATGATGATTTCTTTGGGGGTGGTGCTGTTGTCAAGCCAATTGATTTGCCAATTGAGTACAAAACCGACGTCCCAACTGAATATGCACAGGGTGGTGAATACGAGGGCCCCGTAGCAACTAAATTGATGAACGATGCAATAGTAATTGGTGAAATGATCCGCATAGCACGTGAAATGGTGCAGAAGGCTTCGGATGAGGAGAAGAACTCACAGTATTTCAAGGATAGCTTGGTTGCAGCGTCAAAAATTATTGGTGTAACGATTGAGTTGGGTGGGAAGTTGCGTGACAAGTTGCCTGAGGGATTGCAACCTGAAACTGACCCGTTTTGGTATAAGGACGAAGTTCACGCTGCTGTTGATGCAGCCTCAGTTGAAACTTTGCCAAATAAAACACGTGACATGCCTGAGAATATTGATATTCCAAGTTTCTCCCTGAACGTAACACAGGAATTCGAAAATGCTCCTTCCAATGTAAGTATTATGATGACACATTCGTTTATTTGTGTGCATCTGTTATCTTTTTGAAATGGTCTGTTCAGTGGTATTCGTTTATTTATATGAATCTGTAAATTCCTACTAAATATAATATATAGTTTGTAGGTACTTTCTCAAATCTTGCTATTTAACAGTGGTGTTCGTTTACCTGTGTGGCTCTGTTCAATTTTTGATATGGTCTGTGCCTTTAGTGTTATAAAAGATATAGTCTGTGCGTTCCTTTAATGTTATAGAATATAAAGCTTGTTATTATCTGATATCATCTGTTCCTTTAATGATATAACATATTCTTTGATAATAACTTTGTGAAAGGTTGATGTTATGGGTGGTATTGGAGCTGAAACCCATGAAGGCATCGGTAGCAGAGTCGACGTTGGTGCAACAGCTGAAGTGACTGAGGATGTAGGTTTTAAAGAAATCAAACATTAAATTTTGGAGCAACAATCATAAAAATTCAATATATAACTTTTTACATTTTATATGCTTATTAATAGCAGGTTACAGAAGAAAATGAAGGAGCAATTCCAAGGGGGTCGGGTACTGGGATTCAGAATGACGGAGTAATGGACATAACTATCACGACGGATAAGGTAAATTATTAGTTCACTATCAAATTCATTATGAATATGTTTGTGTTAAAATAAATTTATATTTTAAACCTAGTTTAATGCATTTCAATTATATGTGTGAAAGGATGTGGTTGTCGATGGAAGCGTAAATGTTGGACATGGAGGGATGGAAGATTCCCTGCTGGATGATGTCAATGAACAGGAAGACATTGCTTGTGACATAGCCGTCGCAAACAAATTGAAGAGTGCGGCGACTGACGATGGTGTTTCAGCAAAGAGCGATGAGGTATTTGGTTACTATAAATACATATCATGACGGCAACGTAAATAAAATTCATTAAAAATGTGCTTCTACTCTTTCTTCAACGACAACAATTGACATTTGTTCGTTTCCTTAATGCATCAGAATTTAATTGCCGCGAATAAAAAAAATGCAAAGGAGCAAGGCAGGGATGTTAGCGGCGTTGTTGTGGAGAAGATAGAGGTCAGGCGTTCTAATACGGTAATTGATCGAGCTCTGTTCATTTTTTAATTATAGTTATTCGTTTTGTTAAGCCATTCTGTTCTTTTATGAGTGCCGGAATAACGTATGGGATTTACAGGTTCAGGGAAACTTTGGGCGTGATGCCAACAAGAAATTGATGAATGCTACAACAACAAAATCTGGGGTAAAGGTGGCATACCCTAAGAAGAAATGAAAAAATTCGATATGGTTGTATGTTAATTATGTAATTCTAACAGGTTGACGGGTGTGCCAAAACAAATTGTGTGGTGGATCGGTTAGCATTACAAGCCATTGACACAAACGTATGTGTCTTTTTGATTTGTTTCTAATGATGGCTTCATGATGATGTGGTGTTTTGTATATTATTGGTATTCTATATATCATAAGGTTAAAATATTATCAAAATCTTCTGATAATAGTAATATGTGCATTGTAATATATATATATATATATATATATATATATATATATATATATATATATATATTTGAAGATTGTTAGTTCAGATAAAACTGATACTAAGACGCCCAAGAAGAGCATGTTCTTGCATACTCTCAAATTCCGCTCGCCCTATATGCAACGAGATATATCCACTTCAAAACCACTACAAAAAATTGAGAAGGAGTTGGGATATTATGCCATGTATTTGGAAAGTGGGGAGAAGTAAGTCAACATTTTATTATATTATTATATAAAATTCCATGGTCTTTTGCATATTCATATTAATTTGTTTGTCTTATATGTAGGAATGAAATTTTATTTTCATTCTTTGATATACACGTAAGGCGTTTTGAGATGTTGTCAATGAGAAGAGGCAATGTGGTGAACATTTGTATCGTAGATGCGTGGACACTAGTTCTGAACTGGAAGGAGCAATATCGTTCAGATAATTCACCACTACGCTTCTTCGCTACAGCCAGCCTATATGTAAGTTTTGTATCTTCATATTTTTAAAAACTTAACTACAACTTACATTTTATTATTGTTTTAGGTTGACAGTATAGCTCCAAGTAATTCAACTGAAGAATCGCAAAGAGCTTCATTCTTCATGTCATTATATGTTGAGTTGAACGAGTTTGGCAAAAATCCAGTTGGGAAAATTGATATGGTAAGAAATTACTTTCGATTTATATAATAACCATTGTAATGTACCTATTACTTATAGATATATTTGTTGTTGGACAGTTCTTCTTTCCAGTTGTTGAACAAAACCAGTACTTTGCTTTGTGTGTGGATTTAAAGAGGGAACGAATCTTCGTGCTGGATAGTCTCGTAGATATATCAGATGATAATGATTTGGGAATGTATGAGAGCATTTGTATTAAAGTTGTAAGTATTTTCAACTAATAGCAATGTATATACATGTGTTCAACAGTAATCATTTATTAGTTTTCATTGCAGCGTACACTGTTGGCGTATTATCTCAACTACAAAGAGGAGACCATCAAGGCAAAAACTGTGGCTAATTCAAAAATACATATTGTCAAGTTGAAGTGGGCGGACAAGCGAAATACATTGGACACAGCTATTTATCTTATGCGACATTTGGAAACCTTCATGGGGGGATATTTCATCAAATTGGAAGTGTGACATGTACAACGCAGGTGCACGCCAATTATCTCGAATGCGCGTGAGGTATTGCTCGTCCATAATATCATGGAATCAGAACGATAAGAAACAAGAGATTCAGGATACTGCTGCAAAAGAATATCATGAGATTTGTCTTGATCCATCTGTTAACATAAATGCATTATTGGTCGGATGACTTAGCTTCATTTTTTTGGGAGTTTGATTATCTAGATTTCTGGACATATTTTAATTATTAGTTTGCAACAATGCTTATGCTGTTAGATTGATTTGAAAAATTATGAACATAAGTTAAATGATCTGTGTGTTTTTTTACTATCTATATTGTTTTGATTAATTTATGGTATTTGTGTCTTATTCGATAAGTTAAATTCTCTGCATTTTTTTTACTATCTAAATTGTTGGGATACAACAACAATTTAAAACCAGAAAGTGAAACGTCTACATATAATTTTTTACTAACTAAAGGAACAGATTAATGATATAAACAATGACTTTAAAGAACAGAACACATATAATATTTGAACGACATATATAAAACTACTGAACACATAAAATAATACTTAAATAGAAAAATATTTCACACTAAGAATTACTAAATTAAACAGAACACATGTAATATTTGAACGACATTTATAAAAGTTCTGAACACATACAATATTACGCGCAAAAGTAAATATATTTTTGAACATAGAAAATATTTCACACAAACAATTCCTAAAATGAACAGAACACATATAATATTTGGACGAGCTATATAAAAGAATTGAACACATAAAATATTACGCGAAAAAATAAATATATTTTTGAACATACGTGAACAAGATGATATCAAATTAAAAAGTTCAACATATTTCTTGAAAATTAAATAGGTAAATGTTCACAAAAATAAGAAAAAATAAAAATTCAACCAAATCAGATAAAATAATCAATGCAAAGTCTTTTTTGTTGGGCAATTCCTTGAATCATGATGCCCCATCGTATTGCACTTCTTGCAATTACGCATTGGCTTCTGAGCAAGAACCATGGCCTTCTCTTGGTTTGATTTTCTTCTTCCACCAGTGCCACTGCCTTTGGTTTTGGCTATGAGCGGAGGTAAAACAGATGGTGTTTCAGGTGGTGCAATACCATAAAAATCATTGAAAAGCCTATGCTTAGCTTCGATCTTAGACTCTATACTGCCCTCCTTTGAAAATCTTTTTTCCACTTCAATCAGGGCTGCAAGTAGTTCTTCACGTAGCTCTTGATTGTCACCGACATACCCAACACAATTGCAAAGAACATTGAAAAACTGATTGTTACCAATAACAGATTTTTGGCTAGGGGCACTACCGAGCTCAAGTCCAGGAACCATGGCCGACAAAATTCTAAACTTGCTCCAGCGAATTGATATGTATTTATCAGGAATTCTATCCACTTGCAATGTGCGAAAAGCAAGAAAAATGTGTTTGCACAGAATACCTTTTCTGACGAACAGGTTGCAGTTACAAAATGAATAACTGTCATCCAGTCTGTGTCGCACCACAAATTTGCCATCAACATTGTCATGCACAGTATATATGCTCTCATCGGCTTGATCCTCCATCTTATACATGCTGCAATAGGATTGAGAAGCATATATCTCTTCTTGTACCTCCTTGAATATGTTGTTGGTGTATATAGATGAAGCATGCTTCTCTATTTTAAGGCTCGTCTTCAAGGGTAGAACGCCAGTCTCGTCAGCAAGAGTAATCTTATGATAATTATGACGTTGAGCCTCCAATGCACTGCAATAGTGCATGTACAACATCATAATATTTCCGTTCTTGTTAAGAAACCGTTTGAAGTAGCTATTCTCGCTCTCTGACAACGATGTCGTTATGAATAATCCACTCATACTCACATCTCTAAAATATGCCGGGATCCAGTGTGAACGATCCTCAAACATATCTGAAAACCATCTATTATCCAACAAGTCGTATTCATCCATAAGATTCTTCCAACTCTCCTCAAAAAAATAAGGCTCAACCAAATCAGTCCACACAATTTTCCCAAACTTGGTCTTGAAATCGGTGCTATCCCTCAATCTTGACGGCAACTTCTCAGCCACCTTGATTGTAATATGCCACATGCAGTATCTGTGACGTGTTTCAGGCCACACAGCCGCAACAGCCTTTTTCAGCCCTGGATCTTAATCAGTTATTAATAGTGGTGGGGCATTTCCCACGCATTCCACAAACTTCTCCAAAACCCAAGAATAAGAATCAACGTCTTCTCGAGATATAATGGCTGCACCAAATGACAAACACTTGCCATGGTTATCCCTACCGGTGAACGGTGTGAAGATCAATTTATACCTGGCGAAACAAAATATGAAAATGGTAAGACTGAAAACAGTGGACGGTTGTCAAAGACAATACAAACAGTGGCCAAGATAACATACGCCAAAAATTAAAAATACCAATGAAACTGATAAAACGAACAGTTAAGTAAATAAAACGAACAGAATAACAAACGACAATGAACATATAAATACCTGTTGGTATTGTATGTTGCATCAATGAAACTAATAACGAACATTTAATTAAATAAAACGAACAGAAATACACATGACAACGAACATATAAATACCTGTTGGTATTGTATGTTGCATCAAAGGACACGTCTTCACCAAATAATTTGTAGTTTCTGATAGATGTTTCGTCGGTCCAAATCAACCGAATCAGCCTGTTCTCATCGTCTACCTCGTAAAAATATTGGAAGCCATTGCCTAACTCTTTTTTATTCTTGAATGTTTCTAAAATCATGTGAGCATCTGAATCAAGTGCATAAACATAGAGCTCATGAGCAAAATTTTTGAAATCATCACTAGTGCATCCAATGTCTTCATATTTATCCACAATCTCTCTGTACATGCGAAAAGATCTCATAGGACCAATACGTGCTTTAATGGCAGAAGTAATCCACATCTGATGGACGGGAGTAACAGTCCGGTTGACGGGCATAAGGTGTCGAGATACAGTAGGAACCATGGTGTGGTTATGACCCTCGTTGAACGTACGAACCTTATATACACCTAAATCCAAATATTGAAAAATAATTCGTGCCATGCACTTCACCTTGCATGATGTTTTCTTACGCTTTTTTATTGAACTTCCACTTTCAGGCATCAACAACACATCTGGTACAGGAGGATGGCCTTCTCTATTGCATAACATATAGTATGTTACAATTGTACCATCAACTTTTGTGCTTGTACTTTTTCTGGCTGCAAAGCCACATAGTTTTGCATAGTCTTTGTAGAATTGACATGCTAATTGTAGATTTGGAAATATCTGCCCCTCAAACGGTTTGCTTTTAGCATCACATTCCGGAAATACAAGTTCAATTGTTTCATCTTCTAAAGACGCCGGATATTCTTCAAAACAACAAAAAAAATATGTTTTACTTAGAATACCCACGCAAAATCTAAATGGTGAGCCATTAAAACTAAAGTTTGATGAACTGTTAATTCTAGATTAATAATATAATAGTAAAAAGGAAAAGATTAGTGAAATATGAAGCCCACTTTAAAAAGAAAAAAAAATAAAAAATTGGAATTCAGAAGACAAATAACAAAATGAATGAAAATCATCACAAAACGAACAGACAACTTAAAAAATCAAACAGGGATGAACGCACTATAAGAGATGTGGACATAATAGTGTAGATAGACTAATCATGTACATAACTTAACACAATTATTCCTACAGAAATTAAAGCTTTAATAACTATAACATTAAACTGAAAAAGATTAGCGAAATATGCAGCCCACTTTAAAATGGAAAAAAAATGAAAAAGGGGAATTCAGAAGACAACTGATAAATGAATAAACACCATAATAAACGAACAGACAACTGAAATAAACCGAACAGGAATGAACGCATATCTACAGAAAAATGAAAATTATTACCTAAATCCTCCATGGCCGCCGACTTGAAGCTTCCCAGACTTACAGGTTTTTGGTATAATACGGAGATGAAGAGTTTTTAGAATATAAGATTTTACAGAAGAAGAATTTACGTTAGAAGAATTTACGGTAGAAGAGATTGGAATGGATATTGAGAATCAAATCTTACCAAATAAAAATAGATAAATTAAGATTTGTTTCCCTTAAAACATGCTGGCCGAAAATTGCTTGTGCCTAATTTACCCTTTTCGGTTTTAATAATAGAGAATATATTGAAAAATAAATGACCATTAGATTTGTTAGATTGGATGATCCAGATTAATTCTCCTTTCTCTAAATACTTAGCATTCTCTGTTTAACCTTTCTCTCTCTCTCTCTCTCTCTATATATATATATATATATATAGGGAGAGGTTCAGGAAAGAACCATAAATAAAAGAAGACCGGAGAACCATTTTCAGCCATTCGATCATCAAGATCTACGGTGGATGCATCATCTTGTTGGATGAATGCAGATTCTGGGTTCGAATCCTGAAGGGAGCATTTTATTTTATTTTTTTGAGTGCATTAATTTTAACAGCGGATGCATTAATTTTTACAGTGAATGCATTAGATTTGATGGTTCTCCCGTTCTCACAAATAATGTAGTTCTCTCTGGAACCACACCCTATATATATATATATATATATATATATATATATATATATAAAATAGTTATGGAATTAAACCATCTAATCTAAACTCATTTAAAGATTTGATACCTTAATCAAACGTATAAGTTAGCAGATTACCATTTGACCACAAAGATAGGCTCCACTAATAAACATATCATTCTTAACCAAAAAAATTTTTATAATTAAGTAATAAAGCTACAAAAAGAAAACGCACTAATAACAAATTAAATTTGAATTGACTTTTTATATGAAAATCTTTATAGAAAAACATCAAAAGCTATAGGAATTCCAACTGTCTCTGTATATGCGAAATAATTATTTTACTAAAACATAGACTACAAGACAAAATCAATCAATTGAAACCTAAATAAAATATTTGAAATAGTATTTTGATGTAGCAATACAAAACGTAAGCAACATCGATTTTTACAGAGTGGAAAAGAGGACAAACTAATAAATATTTTCAGTCACTAAACTATTTTCAAAAGCTTACTGGTTAGAACAGACTACAGCAATTCAAGAAATCTTTGCGTAAAAAAATAAATAAGAGTAAAAAAATATGTGTACCGATAGAAATAAGCCGAGAGAAGAAAACGGCGGAACGGATTTGCGTGTAAACCTGTGTTTTTACCGTTCTAATTTTTCCTCTATTTATACAAGTCTTTAAAAGAGTTTGGTAAGTATAAAATTATATTCTATGTATATCTCCTAATACGATAAAAAAATAAAGATGATAAAAGAGTTCTAATTCTAATAGGAATCATTAATAATAATAATAATAATAATCTAGATTAAATTAATGGTGCATATCTATATGTATCATGTAATTATCTAAAAATAAATAAACTATAAAAGAAAACATTAATAATTCAACTTATATATAAATCTAAATATTTGGGATGTTACAATATATATTTATTGATTTTAATGTATAATAGATAATATATTATAGTATATGAATGTTCATTAATTTAATCTAATATATATCTACAAAATAACTCATAATATCAATATTATATGTAATCAAAGTAGTTCATTAAAAGTAATTTGTCACTCACATACACAAACATAAAAAGATTAAATTTTCACCTTTAAAATTTTGAGGACATTGTAGAGTAGCAGCTCTCAATCAAGACAAGTGATTTACTACATTTGTTACCAACTTTATAATTTTTCAGTAGAAAACACGAACTAAGAGGTGAGTAGGATTAAAAAATTTAGAATAAAATCAAATTCGTTATTACAATTTGAACTTATGAAGATGATCAATTTTTTTCATGAAGTGTCTACTTCTATATAAAAAGAAAGCAAGATGTGAAAATGAAAATGTGAATACAAAATAATTTCACTTCATTGAATTTTAAGAAAATAAATCATTTACTTTCTTAAAAAAAATCTTAAACTTTTATATTATCTTATGTAATTTTCCTCATTCAATTTATTCAATTAAAAAGAATTAATTCATTTTAGTTTCAAAAATTTATCTAAGAAATCATAAATTCACACCGAAAAAGAGTATAAATTTTAGTGTGCTCAAAACAATCATCCAACTTCTTCTCATCTCTATTGTCCTTATCCGCGTTGATAAAATATATTATATCCATCTCAATTAAATAGACTTATTTTTTTGTTCAGATATCTCAAAATATAGGTCGATTTTCATAAAAGGGAATGCATTTTAAAATTATTTACAAATATATCTCTATTTAATTTTTTGATTAACTCTAGCATTAATGTAGTGTCAAAATAAATATGGGTATATTAATTAGAAAGTTACGTGTATAAATTTTCTTTTTCAATAATTTTCTTAATCCTTATGCAGAAAATCTTAGAATAAAAGTTATAGAAAATCTTTTTTTGCTAATATGCATAAAAAAAGTTTCAGAAAATCTTTCTTGCTTAGTAGAAACTTTAAAAAAAAATAGATGGATATTTTGATGGACATATTAACTAGCTAACAATGATCGTTGATAAACATATTTTGTTAATTGAGATATTGGTCATTGATTTGACTCACATAGAACTATAAAAAGTCACCTTTATAATTATTTGAACAATTATAGTATTAGTGAGATTTATCTTATATAAATTAAAAAAAATTATGAATGTTATCTTTTAAGTTATTAAAAGATTACTAATTTTATTGTAGTTGACATTTAATTTTAAAAAGTATAGATTACTTATACTTTTAAATAATTTAGTTAAATAACTATTACCGTGCATCGTACAAAACTAGTAAAGTGAGAAGGGAGAATGAGGATTGGAACCTTCTGGCAGTATGCTAAAACAAGTCCCGTTGTCGCATATAATGCTTAATTTTCTCTACATCTTCTGGAACATCAATGTCATGGCATTCGTGCTCAACTTTTTGTCAGAACCGGGTACACGATCAAGATATTACAAAATAATATTTTGAGAAATTACAACTCAAAATAATTGAAATATTACAAAGTAAATAATTTGAGAAATTACAACTCAAATAATTTGATACAACTGAAATACACTGTATAAATAAATTATACGTATAAACAAAATCGAGTCGAGATGAATCTCTTCCCGCAAGAAGATTATCGCCCCGGTAGTGCTCTTCGGTTTGGCGTATCTTCCCCAAAGGTAAAACGACTACGTCTCGGCGGATGTAGCACCACAATCCGGCGAGCTCCGGCGAACTGAATAAGGATCGAAAACTGAGCTAGAGGTGGAATGCAGAATGCAGACTATTTTGTGAGTTGTGAGTTGTGAGTTTTCAGAGTGAATTCTAAAGCTCACCACACACCCATATTTATAGGTGTTAAACCGAGTGTGAACGGATCGGCAGTCAACTCCGGCGGCTGCGGTAGGTGGCCGCAATCGTTGAACGCAGAAGTTGAAACAGTCAATTCCGGCGGCTGCGGTAGGTGGCCGCAATCGTTGAACGCAGAAGTTGAAACTGATTTTCCCTCTTCAACATCCAAACTTTGACATAATATCTCACTCACCGGAAATCGGTTTTGAGACTTCAAGTATATCACGTTGATCTACTCGAGATGTAGATTAACATCCAATCATTATTTTAATTAAATAATAAATATTTAATTAAATAATAATTTCCAGATATGGCATTAAAACCATATTTCCAACAATCCCCCACATGAGTGAGAAATCAGTATGCGTATGTATGCAGACATTTAGCTCAGTCTTCTTAAGAAACAACATTGCTTTTGGAAAGGTAGCTTGTGGCTTTGAACCTGCCATAGTCAATATTATCGAGTATACCGGCGGCCTAGTGGATTGTGTTCCTTGAACTAGTCCTCCTCGGTGTATACTTAGTCAACAATATTGACACAATATTGCTTCAATCCTTATTCGTTCTCACGTTTGTGTCCATTACAGGCCTTGGAACACCTCTTTGGATTCATAAGTGTTTCAATCGAAGCGGCCCCACTTCACACTTACATAGGTGACTCTTAACTCAAGTATCCTGCTATACTTGTCCTCTTCGAGGAGTTCTAGAGTCATTAAAAGTCAAAGACTTAACCTCACCACGTGCAGGTTTCCGAACACTCACTGTTCTACAAGGAATAGGCAATTCGAGTGTTCAACACACGGATTTTCATAACTTAGTTGTCCCATTGAACCAAGTTCTTGGGATCCTCCAGTCATCATGGTTGGGTTGCCACTATGATTATCCTTAATTTGTGGACTTCAAACCCATTCCCCCTAACAGTTTATACATTTGATCTCGATGGATACTTTTTGTCAAAGGATCCGCTATGTTATCAATTGATCTTATATAATCAATTGAGATAACTCCACTAGTGATCAAATGTCTCACGGTATTATGACGTCGACGAATATGTCTCGACTTACCGTTATACAAATGGTTTTGTGCTCGTCCGATAGCAGCTTGACTATCACAATGAATTATCACGGACGACACAGGTTTCGACCAACATGGAATATCCTCGAGGAAATTTCTAAGCCACTCGGCTTCTTCACCAGCTTTATCCAAAGCTATGAATTCTGATTCCATGGTCGATCTAGCAATACATGTTTGCTTCTTGGATTTCCAAGACACAGCACCACCCCCCACAGTGAATACATAACCGCTCGTTGAAAACGAGTCTTTGGCATCCGATATCCAATTTGCATCACAGTACCCTTCAAGTACAGAGGGTTCCCTAGTATAATGAATCGCATAGTTTTGAGTATATTTCAAATATCTCAAAACCCTTTCAAGAGCTTTCCAATGTTCATTACTAGGGTTAGCTGTAAAGCTGCCCAACTTGTTGACCGAGCATGCTATATCGGGACGAGTGCAATTTGTTAGATACAACAAGCTCCCAATAATCTTCGCATATTCTATCGCGTCAACAGGTTCTCCCTTGTGTACACTCAAATGCACATTAGGTTCCCATGGTGTCTTAGCTATTGGCTTGTCAAAAGCGTTGAATTTCTTTAACACTTTCTCAACGTAGTGAGATTGTGTTATAGCAATACCATCAGGTCTTCTTAGAATTTTAATTCCAAGGATAACATCAGCTAAGCCCATATCTTTCATGCTAAAATTTTTACTTAGCATGCCTTTGGTTTCTTGAATCACTCGGGAATTACTTCCCATAATGAGCATGTCATCTACATAAAGACAAACAATAACATATCCGTTATTAGAATTCTTAATGTAGACACATTTATCGCACTCATTGATTCTGAATCCATTTGACAACATTACACTGTCAAATTTTAAATGCCATTGAAGCGGTGCTTGCTTCAACCCATATAAAGACCTTTGAAGTTTGCATACTTTGTGCTCTTGCCCAGGTACTACAAACCCTTCAGGTTGCTTCATATATATTTCATCTTCCAACTCGCCATACAAGAACGCAGTTTTCACATCCATTTGGTGAATCTCAAGATTGTGCAAGGCAGCAATAGCGAGAAGCATCCGAATAGATGTTAGTCTGGTCACAGGTGAATAGGTATCGAAGAAATCGTATCCTTCTTTCTGCCTGAAACCTTGAACGACAAGTCGGGCTTTGTACTTATCTATAGTACCATCAGATTTGTACTTCTTCTTTAGGATCCATTTGCATCCTAAAGCTTTACTTCCAGGTGGTAGATCCACTAACACCCAAGTATGATTCTGCATAATAGAATCAATCTCAACATCGATGGCTTCTTTCCAGAGAGTTGCATCTGAGCCAGACATAGCTTCTTTAATCGTCACTGGTTCGCCATCTAGCATTAAGACAACATAATCCGGTCCATAGACATTAGCTTTTCTAACTCGTTCCCCACATCTTGGTTCTACATCCATAGGTTTAGACCTTGGTCTTTTCCTATTAGGTGGTACAGGATTAGAACTTGTGGCATCATCTACTTGAGTAGAATTACTTGCTACTTCCATAGGTTTAGAACCTGTAGCATCACCATCAACTCCATCATTAGAGTTCGATGTACCTTTATCCTTGTGAGGATAGATATTTTCAAAGAATATAGCATTCCTTGATTCTATCGTTGTCCCAACATGTATATCAGGTATCTCCGATCTGTGCACTATAAAACGATAGGCACTGCTATTAAGTGCATGACCAATGAAGATACAATCCACCGTTTTAGGTCCTATTGTAACTTGCTTTGGTAAAGGCACTTCTACCTTGGCTAAACACCCCCACACTTTGAGGTATTTATACGAAGGTTTCCTTCCTTTCCATAGCTCATAGGGAGTTACATCTTTCCCTTTGAGTGGAATCTTGTTCAAGATATAGTTGGCCGTTAAGACAGCTTCCCCCCACATGTTCTGGGGTAATCCTGAACTAATCAACAAGGCATTCATCATCTCCTTAAGAGTTCGATTGTTGCGTTCAGCAACGCCGTTAGATTGTGGTGAATAAGGAGCCGTCGTTTGATGTATTATACCACTTTCGTTGCATAATTCAGCAAACGGAGCTACATATTCTCCACCTCTATCACTTCGAACCATCTTAATTCGACATCCAAGTTGATTCTCGGCTTCATTTTTGAAGTTTCTAAAAGCTTCAATAGCCTCATCTTTACTTTTCAATAAGTAAAGGTAACAATACTTTATGCAATCGTCTATAAAGGTGATAAAGTACTTCTTGCCACCTCTAGTTTGCACGAACTTTAAATCACAAACATCGGTGTGAATAAGTTCCAATGGTTGAGTGCTCCTTTCTACCGATTTAAACGGTAACTTAGTCATTTTGGCTTCAACACAAACTTCACATTTTTCTTGTGAGTTGTATTCATCAACTTTTAGTAAATTCATTTTTACTAATCTCTTTATAGCATTTAGATTAACATGTCCAAGTCTACAATGCCATAAATCAGAACACTCAATCAAGTAAGCAGAAGCATTTGATGCATCTTTATTGATTTTAGCCTTGGCAGGCTTACAAGCTCTTACCCCAAGTTTGAAAAGTCCTTCGGAGGCATAGCCTTTCCCTAGGAACTTTCCCCACTTGCGTATTACAACATAGTCAGATTTGAAAAACAATTCAAAATCCTTATTCGTAAGCCTAAAGCCCGAAATTAAATTCTTTCGGACAGTTGGAACGTGTAATACGTCTTTCAATGTGATCTCCACGCCCGACGTGAGTTGAAGAATCACATCTCCCATGCCAAGGACTTGGGATGTCCGCTCGCTAGCCTCCATTATCGTTTTGTTTTCCACTTCTTTGTAGTTGTGGAACAACTCACGATTTATGCATATATGGACGGTAGCGCCGGTGTCCACGAACCAAGCGTTCGGGTTGTCCACATGATTCACCTCGGAGATCATGGCAGCAAAGTCATCGTGGTTCCAATCGTCGAAGTCCTTCTCGACGTTGTTCACGTTGCCATTTGCTTTCTTCCGCTTTGGCTTGCGGCAATCCTTAGCCATGTGACCTTTTTTGTCACAATTATAACATACACCATCAAACTTTGATGGTTGACTACCGCTTTGCTTTCCTTTACCCTTATAATTAGGGTTAGGACGACCACGTTTGTTGGAGGGACCGCCTTTCTCGGTGAGATTGGCCTTTGCCTCCATTGGAGCTTTTCCCTTTTGATCACGACTTCTCACGTGATCCTCCATTTGAAGCTTGGATATTAATATCGGCACGGACATCTCCGAGCGCTCATGCTTCAAAAGTTTTTGAAATTTCCTCCAACTAGGAGGTAATTTCTCTATGATGATTGCAACGAGCAATGCATCCGCCAAGGGCATCCCTTCGGCTTGAACCTCATGTGAAAGATTTTGGAACTCTTCCACTTGGTCCATCAATGGTCGGGAGTCAACCATTTTATATTCCAACCATTTGGCAACGACATACTTGGTAGTATTCGCCTTGTCCACTTGATACTTTAGATCAAGGGCCTCCCACAATTGTTTCGCGGTTTCATGAACCTTGAAAACACGGTAGAGCCGTTCGTCCAGAGACATGAGAACGGTGTTACGGCACAAGTAGTCGCCGCGACACCAGTTCAAATATCCGGCACGAATTTCTTTGCTTGTCTCCCCTTCCCCTTCACTCGGGGTTGGAGGTTTATCCTCCATTAAGAATCCGGCAAACCCCACGGTTGTGAGGTAGAATAGCATCTTCTCTTGCCAATAATTGAAGTTCTTGCCTGAGAACGTTGATGGTTTCTCGGCAAGACCAATAGTTCTAGATGTTGACGAAGAAGCCCCCGTTGATGCAAACGAGGAAAATATTGACGACGTGGTTGAACCGATGGTTGCAGAGGTGGTGGAGCCGTCCATATTGACGTCGGTGTGAGCCATTTCTCGAACGTGTATCAACGGCAGAGAAATAATCTTCTTGCGATTGTCAGAACCGGGTACACGATCAAGATATTACAAAATAATATTTTGAGAAATTACAACTCAAAATAATTGAAATATTACAAAGTAAATAATTTGAGAAATTACAACTCAAATAATTTGATACAACTGAAATACACTGTATAAATAAATTATACGTATAAACAAAATCGAGTCGAGATGAATCTCTTCCCGCAAGAAGATTATCGCCCCGGTAGTGCTCTTCGGTTTGGCGTATCTTCCCCAAAGGTAAAACGACTACGTCTCGGCGGATGTAGCACCACAATCCGGCGAGCTCCGGCGAACTGAATAAGGATCGAAAACTGAGCTAGAGGTGGAATGCAGAATGCAGACTATTTTGTGAGTTGTGAGTTGTGAGTTTTCAGAGTGAATTCTAAAGCTCACCACACACCCATATTTATAGGTGTTAAACCGAGTGTGAACGGATCGGCAGTCAACTCCGGCGGCTGCGGTAGGTGGCCGCAATCGTTGAACGCAGAAGTTGAAACAGTCAATTCCGGCGGCTGCGGTAGGTGGCCGCAATCGTTGAACGCAGAAGTTGAAACTGATTTTCCCTCTTCAACATCCAAACTTTGACATAATATCTCACTCACCGGAAATCGGTTTTGAGACTTCAAGTATATCACGTTGATCTACTCGAGATGTAGATTAACATCCAATCATTATTTTAATTAAATAATAAATATTTAATTAAATAATAATTTCCAGATATGGCATTAAAACCATATTTCCAACACTTTTATCACTTCTACAGTGGAATCTAGTAGTTCACATCGTAGGAAGCAAAGCAACACGAAACACCTACAAACAAGATCACAGAATTCAACTAGTTAAATGTGAGCACGTTTTAAATTAAAAGTGATACAGCCGATTATAAATGTGGATTGTCCGATTTTCACAAATACTAGTTCTTATTTTATATGTTATGAAGTCACGAGTTAGGGTAGATTGATTTGTGGGTGTTGATTTCATATCTTATGAAGGATATTTACCTAGATGACAATTTTTTTTACCAGTGTTCGAATCTTGGATAGAACGAAAATTTTACCAATTTTTTTATCGTTATTTATCGGTATATACTGCCTTATTCATTGTACTCATGATCTCATGAAAAATAGCTAATAAGACAAATGTTTGTAGAATTGAGAAGTAATCATAACCATCTATTTTATGCAATCTAATGGCTATCAATTTCTCTGATTTCATGCAAATTATTTAACTAAAAATTTGATGAACATGTTAATAATTTTGATGAACACGAGGGTTCGAATCCTAAAGTGAACATATTAAATAAAATTCGAATCCTAAAGTGAACATATTAAATAAAATATGTCGCGTTCATCAAAATTATTAACATGTTCATCACAGTTATTGATTTGTTCAACGTTTCGTATCGCAAAATATTTAATTTCTCAATGAAACCTAACTATATATATATACTAATAACAAAATAGTAATAATACTAAAGAAAACTAAAAGTGAAAAAAAAATCGGTTATTGATTGCTAATAAATTAATTCCATTACAATTTTCACTATATATATTATCTATCAATCATCCATATATAATTTTATATAATATCAGTAATAAGTGTATATATGCGATGATAAAATAAGCGACGAGATAAAAAAAAATGAAATAATAAAACTATCTAAACATTTTATCTAACGTTTCCTGATATAAGCTTAAACCACTGGGTTTGGGGAGAGTGTAGGCAATTGATGGAAGCATCTTGCTCCAAACAGAAGCACTTGTTGGCTACAACTCTTGATGAGTTATTAGGATCCCATTCCAAGCACAAATAATCCCCATTTGCATCCCTATTTGCCACTTGAAACTTGGTGTTGGAAACCAATTCCCATCGACTCTCTCTGCTATTGCAATCCTCAGAAAGCGTTACGGCTTTTCCTTTCCCATTTGTTGAGAGACACAATTCGGTGCCTATCAATTGAATTGAATGTCCATTTTCATCATGACTCCATTCACTAAAACCAAGGCAATCGCCCACCTCAACCTCCGAATTGTTTGCATGAATGCATCGCCCGCTTAATGGATGGTATAATATTTGGTATGTTGGACCCTTTGAGTTGGGTTCTACAAAACATTGTGTTACGCCGTTAAATAAAAAATTTCGAACTTTCAGCGTTTTCCAACTGGTCCCCAAAATATTTTTTTCGGCGAGATAATTCATTTTTTTTTCATTGGATTCTGTATAGTGGGACATTTTACGGAAAAAATTGAAAGTTCGGGATTTTTTAGGAGAAAATGAAAGTTCGAGACATTTTGTGAAAAATGCTGAAAGTTCGGGATATAAAACACTATTAACCATAATAATAATAATAATAATAATAATAAGCGAAATTGACCTTGGATTTTGTGCTGAATAAGCTGAAGTTGCTGATGAAAATCCGGATTTCTGATGGAGCTCCAATCCGAATCCAACATCCCATACGTCTCATCAAGCCCACGAACCCCGTCCCTTATATAATACCCTCCTTGCAAAGCCCACACGCTCCAATCCAGATCCATTTCCGCCAAATAGCCCACGAAACAGCCCAAGAATAGCCTCTCGACCCGACCCATTTCCACCTGCTTTATTCCAAATTCACTTGCAAATAAAGGAGCTGCATTTTCACCCTTAATCAGAAAACCTGCCTCTTTCTCAATCTCTCGTGTGATCCTATCACAAGCTGTGTGAAAGGGTTGTGTTAACCACAAATTCCTCTGCCCCGTTGAGAATGCGTATCGATGGAATTCGAACACCAACTTATTCTTGAATATTTTCTTCAATGGCTTTTGCTTCAAGAACTCGAAACTAAGGTCGTAATGCAATCCCGACACGATCACTAGAAGATTCGGGTTAGCTTTGTGGATCGTTCTTGCTCCTTTTTGTACGTACTTGTACCACACGCTCGAGTTCTGTAGCGTGCCACGAAGTTCGTTTCGCATACTCATGCCCACCACCTATATCATAAACTAACACAATATCAGGTCATAAAATATGTAAAGGAAATTGCATCTAAGTACATAAACTTTAATTCGATTTAGATTTTATAATTAAACAAAACAAATTGTCTTCAATTATACATAATTTTTCAATTATTTTAATTTTTACACACATTTAAACGATTTTCAAAGAGTTAATACCATTGTGATTTAACTGACAAATTAATGTCGTCATAATAGTTGGACTGGCGTAAACATGCAATAACACTGCCATTTAAGTAATTACTAGTATACGCCCATTCGTGCAATGCACGATGGACATCATATCGAAATTAAGAGGTATCCAGATTAAAAAATTTAAGGAAGTTGGTAAATTTTAAATAAAAATATCCTTAAATTTTATGAAAAATATTTTAATACACATTCTTCATAAAGTAGGGGATTCAAATATTATATGAAAATTTATTCACATGCCTAGTTTATATATGGATTGGTTATTGTGAAAATTATGTTTTTCGTAAGAATGTGAGAATACTGTATAAAATATATATAAATGTGAGAATACTGTATATAAAATTATTGGTTATCCGTGAATTTATAAAGTTAATGCATTTAAAAATATACTCCCTCCGTCCATGAAAGAACTTCCTAGGAGGGAGTGACACGGATTTTTAAAAAAATATTATTGAGTGTATTGAGAGTGAATAAAAAGTAGTTGAGTGTATTGAGAGTGGTGAAAAAGTGTTATAATTAATATTGAGAGTTGTGAAAAGTGAAAAGTAAGAGGATTATAAGTAGTGGGGTATAGTCCAAAAATAGGTAGGAAGTTCTTTTGTGAACGTCCCAAAAAGGAAAGATATAAAGTTCTTTCGTGGACGAAGGGAGTATATATTACCAAAAAAATTATTGTTAAATTAAATAAATATAAATCGTATGTTCAATTCTACTTTTTTTTACAGGAAAAATAAATTACAAATCTATGAATTTATCTTTTTTTTTATTAGATTAAAGAATTCTAAAATAAACCAATATAAACTCCTACACCAATATAACCAATACGAAATAATCTATTGAAGCAATCCAGACATACGACAAACATATGAAAATAATTAAATGCACTATGGTCCTTATCTCTCTACACTAATAACAATAAAAAAAAACCTATAAGTATAACGCAAAAAGAAATTATGAAAAACTCATGCAAGTTTAAAACATGAATATAGTGAAAAACTAAAATAAAAACTTGAAATAAAAGAGTAATAAAAATAATTGCAGTCTTGCATAATAAAATGTACATAATTTTCATGATTTCATAAAATATTTTATGCAAATAACAAAAAAGATGAAAACTAACTTCATTTATAAAATAAGAGAGAGAAAGAGATTAATTTTTAAAAAATTAATTTGAATATCTTCTTTTTAGTTTAAAGTTTTTTTATATACTATTATAAATTAAATTAAAGCTCATGTCATGATATTTAATTTGATATGTGTATTAATTTTTTTAATTAATTTAAATGTATAATTTTTAGGAAAAACAAAAATTCCAAATGTCAAAAATAAATTAAAGAAAAGAAAAAAAAAATTGAAAACTTGCAAAGAAAAAGAAAAAGGAAAAAAGAGGGAGAGAGAGAGAGAAAGAGTGAGTGACGGATAGTTGGTTAGAAGTGAGAGAAATTGGTTAAATTTAGAGAAAATGGGAGAGAGAAAATTTAGCGGTAAAAAGTTACTGTTATACTGATCTTTTATATTATATATAGATACAGGCATTTTAATCCAGCGTCCACCTCAATGTTAATTTTAGACCAATTAACAATCAATCATGTGAAAAATAGAAATAATTGGAAGTTCGTGTATTTGGAAGGTAAAATCTTAAATTCGCGTGCTAAACTAAAACATTGATAATTTTTATTTTTTAATTTAAGCGCAATTACCCTACTATCTAAATGCCAATTAAATGCCATAAGTAAACTTACCATTGGTGTATGTTTGTAGCGCTTGGCCACAATTTCCAAGCCATGTAACCACTCATTGGCATCAAAATTCTCATCCCCAAAGAAGCCATTTCCATCATGATCGCCACAGCACCACATGGGCTGGCTGACATGGTTGTCGAGTACAACCATTAGACCCTTTCGTACAAGCTCTTCAACCACGGCCCGTTGCGCGTCGACCACGGTGAGATTGAGAAAGCCCGGGTTGTTCCGGGCTATCCCATCCGCAGCCTCATGAAGCTCGAGGCTACGAAAGGACTGGGCCACCGTGGTCGTGGCGTATCTGGTGAACATGTAGGTGGCCCAAGTGAGGCGCACACAATTGTATCCCATTTCTTTCACGTGCGTTGCAATGTGGTCGACGGGCTTCTTATCAAGCCCTTCGGCCAACATGGGCTCGAGGTGGGCTGCCCAATTGGTGCACGCGAGCTTCACCCGTGCCCGGCTATGGTCATCCACGATCCATCTTGACCTAGTTGAGAGAGGAAGTGAGAAGCAGAGATTTGCTAAGGAGAGAAGCAACAAATGTCCGAGGATTTTCTTCATGGGTTATGGTTCAACTATTATTAGTGATTAATTGAGCCTCAAATGTTTGTGTGGGATATATAGAAGGAGGCTAAGGATCAAGGTTGTTAATTTCTACAACAACATTGGAACAGAATTGTATCAGTATCCTACCAAGATTTGAACATTTATAGAGTCCTTAAATTAATGAAAGAAGTTGAGGCAGGGATTAGGTGGTTTAAAGGGAAAAAGAAATTAATGTATTTAAGTTATTATTTACTATTGATGTTCTTATGTCATACTATAAATTTGCACGGAATTGTCGATTGTAAATGGTGCTTTAGATTTTCTTTTGATGTCATCAATGAAAGTTAAGTGTCATCAATGTGCTCTTAACACATGCCCGTATTAAATTATGAGGTTAATATATATTGGGTAGGGTTATAATAGTAACGTTTCCTTCAACACATACTACGAGTCATTATTTCGTTTTATTTATGCATTAATGTTTTTTAATATATATATTAATATGGGCAAATAGCGTCAAAATTCACGAACTTTTATCCAATTCTCGTTTTTCCCACTACCTTTAAAAGTTAGGCAAAAATACATAATCTTTTGATTGATTTTGATTTTTCTTGCGATTGTTAATTTCGCCCAATTTAAAGCTTAGGTGGCACTCGGAATTGCCAACATGGCAACGCGTCCGGCGAAATAAACGACATCATTTCCAACTGTTAAAAACGCTATCGTTTTGTGTTAAAAAAGGTAGAAATTGGTTGCAACTTATAAATTAGGGTTTTTCATTCATTAGGGTTCTTCTTGCACAGAGATTGGCAGGGTTCTTGTGCAGAGATTGGTAGAGTTCTACTTGCGCAGAGATTGGTAGGGTGCGATTCGGCATAATCCATGGCTAGTTCTTGATGTGCTCTTCAAATATGCAAGCAATAAACAATCGAAAGTGATGAAGAGAAGCAATTGTTGTTAGCGCGCGATTGAGAGAGAGATACAATTGTTGCAATATAAAATTAGGGCAGATTTAAAAATTTTACAATAGAATGACAGTGTTATAATTTAAATTGTAACGACGTCGTATCCTCATCAGCATTATTAAGCCACGTCAACTTTAATTTTTGCCGGAGAAATTTATGGTGAGAAAAATTGGAATCAATCAAAAGGTTATGTATTTTTATCTAATTTTTAAAGGTCGTGGAAAAAATGAGAATCGGGTAAAAGTTCGTGAATTTTGGCGCTATTTACCCTATTAATATTTAGAGTTGATAACTACTTTATTATATTTCATATATCGAAACAAAAAATTATCCATGAAAAAAAAATTGAAAATAATAAATTTTTTTATCGCGTGAGAGATCTTGGATTCAATTGTCAAACAAAATGAATCTGAAAATTCAATATCAATCGGCAAAGTGGTAAAATGAGGCACTTAAAAATTCTTCATTGTTAAATAATTTTACGGTCAATTGGCACCGAAATGAATCTGAAAATCCATTATCAATCTCTATGAAAATAATTTGTTAAATAATTTTACGGTCAATTGGCACCGAAATGAATCTGAAAATCCATTATCAATCGCTATGAAAATAATTTATTCTAATACTAATTTTCTTGATGCAACTAATTTAGTCAAAGTAACTCCAATATTTCGGTGGTCTATATATATAGAGGATTTAGGAACATAATTCAGTAGCTAGTTGAGAGGTTGAACTAAAGGACTATTTCACATAATTTGTTTGGGTGGTCAACATTAATGATTTATTGTCGAACTGTTGTCCATAAATTAACTCTTCCTTTCCTTCCCTGTGTAGTACTCCATTGAGCCAACAACTACATGCAGTATTAAATTTCGATTACCTTAATATGACTTCTTTCGTATAATTTATTTTAGGGTAAATTTGGTATAAAATCATAATAAATTTTTAAATTTTAGTTTTCCCATAATCTTTTATTTTTGTTTCAAAATTCATAATAAATTTATTATTTTTGAAATTTCTCACGATGACAGATTCCAATAAAAAATTTAAATAATGTGCCAATACAATGTAATAAAGCGCCAACCCTGACGTTAGGATGTTAAAGCGATATGGGTGTCAACGTTGAGGGGGAAAGTGATACTTAACCCTTAAACTTGGCACATCACTCAAGTTCGGCGCCACGTCATTTAAAAAATTCGCTGAAAAGTCACACATGGGAAATTCCAAAAAAAATGATTTATTATGTATTTTGAAACAAGAATGAAATTTTGTGGGAAAAACCAAAATTTGGAAATTTAATATGATTTTAAACCAAATTTACCCTTTAATTTATACATTTATCATACATTACTCTTTGTCATTTATTACTAACTAAACTTGCCTTCATATGATCGATGCATGAGAAATATTTTATATTTTTAAATTTTTTTAATTATTTATATAAATGCGAATAACTTGAGAATTTATGATTTATAACAAAAAAATAATAATAATGTGGTATTGATTTAATTATTAAATATTATTTTAATTATACTCATATATTGAACTAATAAAGTATATTTTATAGTTTTAACTTGAAAAAATATTTTAGCTGCTTCGTCGGATTTATATAGATACAAATCGGATTTAAATTCATATTCCTTAAATAGTTAAAATATAGTGAAAATTAATAATAGTAGTTTCAATACCAGAAGAACAAGCAAAAATGTCATATGTTTCAAATTTACAGCATACATAAAAAAAATATTAATAAATATTCATATATCTACATATATTTGTGGACTTATATTTCACAAAACCATTCAAATAGTATATAGATATACATTTTATGTTGTATTTATAAAAAAATATATTTTAAACTTTATAGTAATATTAATCATATTGTTATCTTAAATATGAAAATTCTTTAAGCAAATAAATTACATATAGCTATATACATATTAATGTAATTAATAATTAAGTAATTGAGTTAATTTATATATATATATATATATATATATATATATATATATATATATATATGGGAGCGTTCCAATGAGATCCCTTATTTGTGGGTGTTGATTTCATATATCCTATGGCTGATATTTAGCTAGAGGGTGAAATTTTTTACCAGGGTTCGAATTCTGGAGGGAGCGAAATTTTACCAATTTTTTAAATATCTTTATTCATCAGTATATACTGCCTTATTCATTGTACTCGTGATCTCAAGAAAAATAGCAAACCTTCATCAGTATATACTACCTTATTCATTGTACTTGTCAATTTTGTGATTGAACTTCATCAAGTGGCGAACCTCTTCAGTTACAAGGGTATGATTGTGAAATTCAGAGAAGCTAGTAAAACCGTATTGGCCAAGGTCGTTGAGGGTTGCAGTAATACGAGCCTTACAGTCGTTTTTGGTCGATGATTTTCGACGTCGTATTTTGATTTGCGAACTTGCTTCTGTTAACTCCTCTTGCGACTTCGGTTTCAAACCTTCTCTTGTACAGATAAAGTATTGATACAATATTTGTCCATGTTTGCATCTTTTGACAGTGCCCTTGCGAGTTCCGAAGCCCTCGACATATCCATAGTTTGAATAAAAATCATATGCTTCATCCAATGTTTTGAACACTTGACCTAGGTAGGGTTTCTTACTAGCCTCACAAGCTGGTAAGTGTGAATGAAAAGCAACAGCTACACCGTGGTGAATTTCATCATCTGTAAAATGAAGAGAATACAGATTAGGAAAAAAGATTATTTATATGCATTGCATAGGTTGTTGCTGTCCAAAGCAATACGTGTTGTATAGATTTTTGGTCCATATACCTATGGTGTGAACTACGAATTAGTTATGATAAACTAGGTGATAAATTTCTGAAATCATGTTGGACATAAAACAATAGGCGATAAAACCAGAGGGCAAATTTTGAAGCGTGAGTGAATACATAATTCCATCATCTATAACTTAGAACAGTACGAATTACTAAAGTGAATGTATGAATCGTTGGAACAATTCCTTAATAAAATATAAATTGAACGAATTCGTTCTGAAAGGTAAATTAGTTCATGCACGTATATTGTGAACAAATACATTATCATGTATGAATTGAATATGTACCTCATTACAATTCGTACTGAATTGTAATATAGTTCATAAAACTCATGTCTTGAACTATCACATCATAACGTATGAATCAAATAAAAAAAACAACCAAATCACATAAGCTACATTCTAATTCCGTGCAGTACTAACGGTAAAATAAGGGGGGGAGACTTTAAACTGTGAATATGAGTTAATAATATGAAATCATGAATAATCAAAACAATTCCTTATCAAAATTTGAATTAATCGAATTGGTGGTCTATATATATCGAGCAATCCAAGAAATCTTTTTTGACAATAACATGTATACTAAATAAATAGACATGGATAGCTAGAGCAACAAACTGATTAGAGTGACGTACCAGACGATAAGATTAAAGGAATTTCGGGTTTTCTGCGTTTTCGGTCTACAGATTTTCGATGCGCAGAAAATTTCGTGAAAGCTTTGAAGATAATGCACGCTTGGGTTAGGATATAATGAATGAAGATTTGGTTTAGATATGAGAATAATATGCTAATAAAAAAACATATCATAGTAACCGTTTACAAAAAGATAAAATGACCTGAATATTCTCTTGGAAATGGAGCGTGTATATTTAGGCTGGATTGAAGGATAAAATCTGGCCGTGAAATCTGTGAGAATCAATGGGTGATATGTGTTCCTATTTTATACAAAAAATTCTGTTTTTATTTTAGCCCAACTATATATATATATATAGGGTGTGGTTCTAGAGAGAACTACATTATTTGTGAGAACAGGAGAACCATCAAATCTAATGCATCCACTGTAAAAATTAATGCATTCGCTGTTAAAATTAATGCACTAAAAAAATTAAAAAAAATGCTCCCTTCAGGATTCGAACCCAGGATCTGCATTCATCCAACAAGATGATGCATCCACCGTAGATCTTGATGATCGAATGGCTAAAAATGGTTCTCCGGTCTTCTTTTATTTATGGTTCTTTCTTGAACCTCTCCCTATATATATATATATATATATATATATATATATATATATATAGAGGTTCAAATAAAACCACTAATAAAATAAGAACGGAGAACCATTTTAAGCCATTCGACCATCAAGATTTACGGTGGATGGATGCAGATGCTGGGTTCGAATCCTGAAGGGAGCAAAAAATTATTTTTTTCGGATGCATTAATTTGTATAGCAGATGCAGTAATTTTATTGGTTCTTATGTTCTCACGATAATTGTGGTTCTCACTATAACCGCACCATATATATATATATATATATATATATAGGGGAAGGTTAAAATAAAAACGCTTCTTAAAATATAAATTAGGAACCATTTTCAGCCCTTAGATCATCAAGATCTACGGTTGATTCATCACCTTGTTGGATAAATTCATGGTCCTGAGTTCGAATCCCAAAGGTAGCAAAAAATTATTTTTCGCAATTCATGCCTTTATACAGTTTTATTCATGCGTGTTATATATAAAATTCATGCATTTTTGCTGGTTCGTAATTCTTAAAATAAGGGTGGTTTATTGAATAACCGCCCCCCCCTATATATATATATATATATATATATATATATATATATATATATATAGGGAGAGGTTCAAGAAAGAACCATAAATAAAAGAAGACCGGAGAACCATTTTCAGCCATTCGATCATCAAGATCTACGGTGGATGCATCATCTTGTTGGATGAATGCAGATCCTGGGTTCGAATCCTGAAGGGAGCATTTTTTTTTATTTTTTTAGTGCATTAATTTTAACAGCGAATGCATTAATTTTTACAGTGGATGCATTAGATTTGATGGTTCTCCCGTTCTCACAAATTATGTAGTTCTCTCTAGAACCACACCCTATATATATATATAGGGGCGCGCTCCAGTGAGACCCCCTATTTTTTGTGAAACACTAGGACAATGAATAAGACACATAATACTAATGAACAAAACGTATTCCTAATGAACAAGATGTATATACTGATGAAAAATAAATTTTTTTAAAATTTTTTAATGAATAAGACATATATACTGATGAACAATATAATATATATTGATGCACAATGCAGTATATACAATGAATAACAAAATTTAAAATATTCTGCTCCCTCCAGGATTCGAACCCTGCGAAAAAAATTCTCCCTCCAGATACAATATCAGCCATAGGATTGATAAAATAAACGCACCAGATCGTGTCTTAGATCTCATTAAAATTAGGGGGTCTCATTGGAGCGGCCCCCTATATATATATAGGGGAGGGCTAAGATGAAAAGTTGAAAATAGTCTTTAGAGTATAAAATAGGAATGCTTTATGACCATTGATCTCGATAAATTAATGGCTCAAATATGTTTTATTGTGCATTTGGGATTCATAAATAATGTAATTCGTACATTTTCATTGAGTATTAAATTGTGGTGTTGTTCGACAAATGACTGGAAAACACTTAGAAGTGTCTCTGGAATGGTGATCGTAACTTTTTTTTCTTGTGTCGGGGTAGCTTCCAATCGTCGACCTCTGGTACCTCTGTCGTCGACACCTTGAGTAAATCGGGATTCAGATCTGCAGGTGATGCGGATCTAGATCCTTCTAGTTCTTTGTCAAAGTCTGGCAACAGATTCCTGAGTTTATCCATTTTCCTGTAAAATAAAAGCATAAATAATAATCCTTTACGTTTCAACGCTGTTGACTTCCTCATGAGAGACCCCCCTCCCCTCTTTCCATGAAATCCATAAGGCAACGAGGAGAATAATCACATTTTCAAATAATCCTAGAAATCTCCAGAAATCTAGTAGACAGAGCGGAGCGCCGGCGCACGTAGAAACCCCCAAGAGAATTCCTTCATAATACGTTTTCCTGGAAATTTACCTAGAGAACCTTCCCAAAGATCACAAACAAATATTTTTTCTGCTCATGAAGATTGAAAATGGTATGGAAAAAATCCATACCGAGTACGGAACCATCGCAATATGATAAGGAAACTAAAAGACAATCAACGGAAAACATACAAACTATCGAGAAACTCCGATAACCAACATATTCATCAAGTAAGTTTTTCAAACGAACAACAACAGTGACTCACAATCTTTATTTTCAAAAATAGGAGCACTTATTAGACAGTGAAATTCAAACATATATATTTCTTATCAACAAACAGAGTATACCCAGTGAAGAAAAATATAGCAGACTGGTATCTTAACGAAATCCATAAGATTGAAACAACAAATCCCATTACCAAACAAGAAAAATGACCACATTGCGTAATTAATAAAAGTTATAAGAAATCCCACGTCTTAACACAAAAATTTCCACAGACGGCGCCAGTTGGTGAAGGCTGGTCTAACCAACACAGACATTCACTGTAATAAGCGAGACATTCTAAGCCTAGTGTGGAACGTCAGTGCCCCTTTAGCTGCTACCGACCGAAACAAATCTTTGATTTTTCTTTTTCTTACTGATAACCCTTCTATTATCTTTAGATTTTTGAATATGAAGAGCTTTAAAGAAAATCGATAAATACTTGAATTTGCATAAATTTGAATCAACGTGCTTTACAAGGTGAATTCTCCTACTATCTATAGACTATTACAAATGAGGGCATTTTTGTAATTAAGCTCTGAGTACCGGGGGGAGGGGGTATTTTCAGTCATCTCCGATCTCTCATTCTTTTTGTTTAAAGGTATGGGGATGTCTTTCGAACTTTTGGGCATCTTCCACAGCGGCTCCTGCAAAAGTTGAAAGGACCACCTACAAATCAGTTACAACAACCACTCCTAGGTGCACTCTTTTGCAACTACAAAAAATGACTTTTGTTACTTTTTTTAGATTTGGCGGTTTATCGAAATCGTGTTTTTCCTCCATCTCTTCCCCGAGGGTAATATTTTTTCCTCTGAAGGTAGAACACACTTCCCTAATCATTCCATTGTTAATCTACCCTTCCTTTTTTTTTTCTTTGATGTCAACTTTGGACTGTCTAAACTTCTTTACATAATTTTAAACATTTATATTGCGAACTCTTGTTTTAAGGCGAAAGTCCCATGAGCTTCTTTCTGTGCTTTCAAGGGTTCTCTTTTAGGCTTTTTCTTTTTCTTTTTTTATATAAAACCATATTTAATTAATTAAGGTGAAAGTCCCATGAGCGTATTCTTAGTCCGCTGAAGGCCCATATTTATATTGATAGACTTGGGTATTTGGGCTGATTTCCTTAATTTCGGCTCATCAATATGTATATTGAATATTCTACCATTAGTAAAATTAAACTTCATTCGTCCACAAAGATTGTGTGTTTTCCTTTTTTAGAAACCTCCTATATACTTTAAACCTCATTCACACTCAATATTTACAAAATATCACCCTTTACTTTTTCAATTTGGTGGGCCCAATACTGCCCTTTAACTCTAAAATCTCACATTCCAATTTTTTTATTAAAATCTGTGCCCTCCACTCCACCAAACACTCTTTATGCACGAATGGATTATTATATTTGAAAAGAAAAAAATAGAAAAAAAATTGTACTCCCTCCGTCCACGATATCGTTTTCACTTTGTGAACGGCACGAGTTTTAAGAAAAAGCTGAATAGTATTTTTTTTTTTTTGAGAATATAGTAGTGAGTGCAGTTTAGATCTCACTATAATTGTGAGTGGAGTTTGTGGACCCTACTATTATAAATGGAAGTATGATATTGTGGACGGACCAAAATGACAAAAGTGAAAACGATATCGTGGACGGATGAAATATTAGTGTGAAGGCATTTTGGAGTACAAAAAAATCAATTTTTTTAAAAAATGACGCTAAAAAGTACTCCCCCCATCCCAATAGTAGTGTCTCATAACTTTTGGGCACAGAGATTAAGAAATGTGTAAAAAGTAGATAAAGTGGGTTGATGATGAAAATTATTTAAATATTACGTATAGAGAGAGAATATATTGCCAAAAAGGAAATGAGACACTTGTATTAGGAAGTCCCAAAAAGGAAAGTGAGACATTACTATTGGGACGAAGGGAGTATTAGTTAAGAACTGTGATTTTGTATCATATATATATACTCCCTACGTCCCGCTTCAAATGGCCCTAAATTTTTTGGCACGGAGATTAAGATGCGTGATAAATGTGTAAAGTGGTGGTGGGACCATCCAAAAAGTAATGTTAAATATTTCTAAATTTGGGTTGGGTCATTTGAAGTGGGACAACCTAAAATAGAAATAGGGTCATTTGAAGCGGGATGGAGGGAGTATTATATATATATATATATATATATAGATTGATATTATAGTTTTTCTATAAACAAAAGGAATTAAAACTGAAAAAAATAGAATAAATAAAGTAAATTAAATAAAACCAAATTCTAAAAGAAAATATAAAAAATAAATAAAGCAAATGATAATATCCAAACATTATAAGAGAGAGAAAATTAGTCTTTTGAAATCTACACCATTTTTATTTTAAATCTATTTTTAACATAATATATATCAAATTGCAGTTCTTATCATAATATTTAATTTGATACTATATATCTATATATATATATATATAGGGAGAGGTTCAAATAAGAACCACTAATAAAATAAGAACGGAGAACCATTTTAAGCCATTCGATCATCAAGATCTACGGTGGATGCATCATCTTGGTGGATGGATGCAGGTGCTGGGTTCGAATCCTGAAGGGAGCAATTTTTTTTCGGATGCATTAAATTTAATAGCGGATGCATTAATTTGTATAGCAGATGCAATAATTTTATTGGTTCTTATGTTCTCACGATAATTGTGGTTCTCACTATAACCGTACCACATATATATATATATATATATTAAATATTTTATTATGAATTAAAATAAACAATTTTTAGAAGAGACTAAAAAGAAACAGAATAACAATAAAAAAAATGTAGTGGAAAGAAAGTTGAGTGAAACCTAAAACTTAATTTGTATGCATGCGAAAAATAGGCAGAAGTAAAATAGATGAATGAAACTAATTTTTAAAACACATAAATAGTAGTGGAAAAACTTTTTAACAATTGGCGGAGAAAACACTGTGTTTTTTTATATACTCCCTCCCTCTGTCTTATAAGAAGTACTCCCTCCGTCCCACTCCAATAGGCTCAGTTTCCTTTTTGGGTTGTCCCACTCCAATAGGCTCAGTTTCCTTTTTGGGTAAAAAAGTTGTACTTAATTGGTGTGGACCACACCACTTTACTACCATTTTCCTACTAAAAAGTAAGTTTTCTTAATCTCCGTGCCCAAAAGAAGTGAGCCTATTGGAGTGGGACGGAGGGAGTAGTATCTTTTTTATTTTTGTTCGTTTCATAAAAAAATTTCACTTTCATTTTAAAACACATGAATTCACTTTCTCTTTTTAATTACAACCACTCATTTCTACAGAAACCTCAATTAATTCAACCACAATCATTCATTTTCACTTAACACATTAACTATCATTTTTTTTTCTTAAAATTCGTATCATCCCTAAGTGATACTCTCTTATGGAACGAAGAGAATATTATATAGATAAAAAAAACATAAAATATAAATACAAAAAAATAAAAAATGTAATAAATCAAAATAGAAAAAAACAACAACGTGAAGCTCATGTGAAAGAGAGAAAATATGAAAAATAATAAAAAAAATGTTTTTTTATTAATTTTGAATCGATAATAATTTTTTCGTTTTAAATATATTTGTTATGATTATTTTCATGATCCTTAATTTAAGATGCATATTAGATACTCCATTTGTCCCATAAAAACATGCATAATATGTGACAACACGAATTTTAAGAAATTCTTTAAAGTGTAGTGTGAGTGAAGAAATAGTTCCACAATGATTGTGATGTTTAGTGAGAATCTTTTTATTATAAATAGACTATACATGTTTTTATGGAACAGACGAAAAAGGAAAATTATGATTGTTTTTATGGAGTGAAGGGAGTATTTTTTATAAATCAAATTCAATAATTAAGAAAAAAAACTTAATAGAAAAAAAAGTAGAAAGAAATTAGTCGCTAAAAAATAATTGTTAAAATTACATTTTCATACTATAATACTCCCTCCGTCCTAATAAAATGTATCCAATTCATCATTTTCATCTGTATTCATAAAATGTAGTATCAAATTTATTTATGGTAAGTTTTCTAATCACAAAAAAATAGCCAAACTAAACAGCTAATACTAACACATAAAAAAGAAGAATACAAGTAGTGACAAGTCAAACCATTTTCTACGCATAGCGAGAGAAAATGGGAGAACATGTTGGGAGAGAAACACTGCCCAAACCAGACATACTGCTCAAAGCAGAAGAATTGGTTAAATCCGCCATGGAAGGAAACGATGCATCCCACGACGCCGCACATGCGTTTAGAGTCAGAGACCTCGCTCTTTCTCTTGCCCGTGAAGAGCCTCTCTCCGCTTCTCCCCATTCCATGCTTATCGTAAGCTACTTTCTCTCTTCAATTGGACTCTTATTTTTAATTCATTTGCTTCTAATATTGTGTATGGTTAGATGGATATGAGGCCGATGATGATTGCTATCCATGTAAATTGTAATATTCTTAATTCGAGTGAAGTTAGACGTGAATACGCACTGAAAGGGGCTTTGCTCTTCCATGGTAAATTCATGATTTATCTGGTGATTGTTATTTAGAAAAGAAAATTCTTTGTGTTAACTGCTGCTGTGTCTTGATTTGAGGCACTAATCATTAGGAATTCTACTATGTAGGTTGTAGCTTTTCATATGATCGAGCACCTTATTCGTCCCAATTTTAATTTTTCAGAATTAAATTAATGTGGCAATACACAAATATACCCAACTTTTGATAGCAAAAACAGTGGGCGTGTCTCCATATTTCTGTATTTGTATTCTGTGTTTCATATATGACTTAGCAAATCATGTATGTTGAGATGTTGTCTTCTTGCTGTTCAGGTGGAGTTAGCTGCACTTCTACATGATATAGGTACTGATGCCTTTTCCCTTCAATTCTTTTTCATAACAGGGTTTGAATTGACTTCTAAATCTTTTCATTTCTTGTCCTCTAATTGGCTTAAATAGATAAACAGCTCGCATTTCTCTGGTTTCCTTTTAAAACCACTGATCACGAGGATTGAAATACAATATTGTATACTTTAAATAGGCAGTTTTTCTATCTTAAAAGGCATTGCTCATCGGATATTTATGATAAAATCTAACAGCTTATGGAAATATTTTGATAGCACCCACATCTTTTATATACTTATTCATGTATTTTGATGCCAAGCCTTTATCCAATAAGACTTTGAAACTATCGCTTAATTGGGTTTGGGTGTACTCTTGTAGTAGTTGCTTAAATAATCAGTTTTTCTTTTAAGGTTGTACTTTCCATGGGTATTTTGAGTACATGGCTGTAATTTATGGTAGCTATTGTGTGTGCTCTTGTTGTATCACTATGCTTTTCTTTGCAAAGGAACTGAATTTTTCTCTTTCTTTCTTTTTTTTTTTCCTGATAATTGCAGGGGACTATAAGTATATAAGGTTGGTGTTATTCTTGTTAAGTGACGCTGTTTTCTTTACTCTGCCTGTTTTAGTTATACATATGGTTAACAGCTCCGTTTTGCATCTTTTGAATAGAAGTCCTCTAAATAATTGGAAAAATAATATTTTCCCATACTTTTAGGGGGTGATTACTTTGAAGGCTTAGCCTAGATAGATAACAATGGTAAGGCTAATCTCTTGTTTACTAAGACGGATTGAAACTTTGGGATATTCCAAGGCCCTTGATAAAAACTATCATTTGAGCTAGTTTTGCTTGATTCATATCCCATTGAAAGGAAGAGATTGGAGAAATCCTAGTCTTGAGGATAAAAATAATCAATCATGTATCTTATCAATCATGCAAAGTAAACACCCCCTTACGCTTGAAATTATCTTTAGCCAGATTATGCATTTCTTGAAATCAGATGCATTTTCATATGGTAAACTTATGTTTCTAATTAAAATCTCAATGAGGAACTGCATATGTTTCTCCCTGTTCATAATGAATTTTCGTGCAGCTCTGTAATCATAGCCATAGGTTGATGGTGCTTTATTCCTTGCCTTTTTCCTTATTGATTCAATTCCAATATCATTGTCTTTCTTAATCTTTTTGGTCTTATTAATACTCTGATTCTAGAGATCCATCAGAAGGGAAAACTGTTGAGAACTTTCTTGTGGAGGAAGGAGTAGATGAAAATACAAAGACAAGTATATTAAGCATAATAAAGGGAATGGGTAAGTAACTCCAGAGCTTTTATTTCTTTTATTTTTCCCGGTGGGTTATTGTTACATGTTGGAGTCCTAAATTGCGTCCATACTATTTGAATTTTTGGTACCCCTCCCCCTTGCGTCCATATTGAATGCATGAAGTTGTCTTCTGGTACATTATGTATGCTTCTGGAATTTGGTGATTTTTTTAATCATTTTTATGCTACATCGATATTTTTGTGTTCTAGTACCAGCCTACTCACAATTGAATTTGCTAACGTTTTTCAGGCTTCAAGGAGGAGATTGGTGGGCTGACAGAGAGTAATCGTTGTCCAGAATTCGGAGTGGTACAAGATGCTGATCGCCTTGATGCAATTGGTGCAATAGGTAAGATACTTCAAGTCTTGGCCGTGCATGAGAATTCAATATTATGTAACATTTTGTAGGTATATTTGATTGTACAACTTAATTTTTGTTTCATGTATATGCATGAGAGATTTCTTACTCTGGGCTGTTGCAAGCTCATCAAGCTTGAAATGCAATGCAGAACTTTTAGAAATGTGTATTAAGTGAAAGCATTGGCATATAAATAACCTTGCATCCATTCATTACCAAGTTGGACAAAGTGTGAACAGAGAGGTGTGGGGCACTTGGGGATTGATCTATGTTCACTTCTAGCCTTGTGAAGTGTGAAGTGTAGAATTGAAATTTCCTAATTATGAAAATCTTGGAAATAGATTCTATTTCTTTCAAGTTGGAAGTGTAGAATGGTTTACTTCATACGTATGATTCATTTTCAATTTGTCATTGCTGATAAGAATTGCTTGTAGGAATTGCTCGTTGCTTTACGTTTGGGGGAAGCAGGAATAGGGTGCTACATGATCCTCAAATAAAGCCTCGGTCTGATCTGTCCAAGGATAAGTACATGAACAAAGATGAGCAGACAACAGTGAACCATTTTCACGAGAAGCTTCTCAAATTGAAGAAGTTGATGAAAACTAAGGTTCGTACAATCATGCATATATAAGTTTGTTTGCTTCATACAACTGAATTGGATAGCAATAGCATATGCTATAGAAAAGAAATGTTCTGCATGAATACAATCGTTTGAGTTTTAGATGTGTGATATCGGGGCATAAAAAATTGGATGATGCATTGCAGGCTGGTCAGAGAAGGGCGGAAAGAAGGCACAAGTTCATGGAGGAGTTCTTGGAAGAATTTTATGAAGAATGGGATGGGAGAGCTTGACGACGATGGTGTACCTCCTTTCTTTCCAAAACTTCCATATTTGGGTCATAATTTGTTCTGCAATTTGATTATGTTCCTGAAAATGCAGCAAACTGATTTTCACAGTACATGTTATGCAACAAAAGTTATTATATTGGTTTATCAATTTGTGCACGGGAGCGAGAAGGGTTTACCTAGTCCTCACACCTCTTTTGTAGTGGCTCAGTTTTCCCTCTATCTGCAGTGATCTTTCCTTGGTGTTTTCTCATTGGATTTTCACCCTGGGAGGTTTTAATAAGGCTCGGCCCATGGTGATCGAGCTGTGATTGTTCAGGATTTTTATTATGTGTTTTGCTCTGTGATTGTTCAGGATTTTCATTATGTGTTTTGCTCTTTTTGTTCTCTTTTATTATACGACCATATTTTTCAGCAATGAATTTTAATGAGGCTCGACCCGTAAGTGATCTGAGTTGGGAAGTAAAATTATGAAGGAGAGTGGGAGTAGAAATATGAAGGTAGGACATAGAGAGATCTTTCATTTATTCAATTGCATTATTCCACCAAGAATATTATTAACTCATTACTTTCTTCAGTTACACACAGCTAGCTATGCTGATATTGATAGTTTCACTCTCACACCCACAATAAAAGAGTTGTCACAGCACTTGTGCATATGTTGTGATAAAAAGATGAGACTGCTGCATCACAGGATTTACTATCATAAAATAATTATTTATATGTACACGAACGAACACAGACAAATCAAAGTAATGATATTTTTTGTTCTTCCCTTGTTTACCCTGACCCATCCTATTCCTTTTTTAAGAAGACACTAGTGCAAAGCGTTTACACATCGGGTGTGTTATCTTTAGTTGGTAAATAAAAAATAATTAAATTTTATTCTTTTAAATTTCTTTTTTTTCTTTATTTTTAATTAAAGAGAATTTTACCCTTTTTTATATCTTATTTTTCACTTTAAAGAGAGATAATATTATCACATTAAAAATGAAAGGATAATATTATTGATCATTAATTTATTAGCAACAAAACTACAACTATAACAGTGTAATTGTAGCAACAAATAGCAAGTAGAGTATCGTATCAATGATGACTGATAAACGAAATTACTCTAAATAATTTTAAAGAAAACTCTAACAATATTCAGGCAACACACTGAGATGACTGAATTAATTAAATCTAATCTTAGAATGAAGCAAATAAAATTCAAGAATAAAATCAGATAATAAAAGACTGATCCTAGGGAAGTAAATTCATTAATCAAATTCACATAATCAACACATTAATCCTAATTACCAGTTTAATCCAGCTATGATGAGAGATCACACATATAATCAAATACTCTCGCTAGAGCAGCAATGACAGTACGTTAGTAAATTATCTATCTCCGTTAAGTCTCCAAAAAATCTACTAACTCTCAAAAGCACCTAAGAATAGCTCCCTACGATCCACCTATCTTCGTTAGGTCTCAAGGTTAAAATCATATCATACATTCCTAAATCCACTAAACAGTTATCTCCATTAGGTCTCAAACTGAATAGCTACACATGCAAATTATTGATCAGATAATCCACAAAAATTCAAGGACCAAGAATTATGAATCATAAACTGGAAGGCAAAAAAGGTATCAACAGATTAAAAGGATGAATCAAATTAACTATTTACAAACCCCAGAATCAGATAAAAAACTTAGTCAGACATAGCAAAATAAAACATAAACATAATTAAAAAGACAGTAATTGTAAAAACAGAATTATATAAAAAATCGAATAAACCAAAGTTACAATCTTGAATCTTCAATCCTTGCAGAAATCCAATTCAAGCTTTAAAATCTGGAAAACAATAAAAATCTAAAGATATGAAATTCTACATGTAAAACTGAAAAAAATAAGAAAAGATGGAGAAAAGATGTGAAGAAAGGTAAAGAGAGGTGTCTAATAGATCAGGAAAATGACCTATATATAGGCACAGAGGATAAATACAGCATAGAACTCGAAAATACTGACAAAATCACAAAATTCTGAAAATTCCCGAAATTTGGAATTCACGTCGTGCACTATTCACTACTGCACGCGACTTTCTTATTTCGGTCATATATTCTTCGTCTGAACTCCGATTTACGATCCGTTCGTGCTCATGAAATCGTATCACGATGATCTACAACTTTCATTTTTAGACCTTTTTTCCAAATTCAGACTCAATATTTCTGTAAAATTCATCAAAGTATGAGCAAGTATCATATTTAACAAGGTAAAACAATATAAGCACAAAATAACTATCCAACACTCAATTTCCTATAAAATTGACATCATATGAACATTAAAAACCATGATTTCTTCTGGTGAGGGTGGAGGTTCTTCGGTCAGGATAGATCGCAGTCCTTCAATTGCTTCTCGAGTGGGGGAGTGTTGAACAGGTGGTGTAGTAGGTTCTGCACGTTCTTCAGTTACAGTCACTCTTGTTTCTTCAGTCGTTGGAGTTCCCCCTTTACTGACGCCTTCAGTCCTTTGACTGATCTTCTGATACTGGAGTTTTTCAGTATCTTCATCTCTTCCTGGTACCCACACCAACACTTCAGTAGGTTCGGTGCTTTTTATTTTAGTATTGGAAACCCTAAAGTTTTCAGCATTTTCTTCAGTTTCCTGTTTCCTGAAATCATCAATAGACTCATCAAAAATAACATGAGGTGTTTCTTCCATACATAGAGTTTGACAGTTAAACACTCGATAGGCTTTGTTGGATCTTTCAGTTCCAGAATATCCAAGGAAGATTCCTAGATCAGCCTTGTTGTCAAATGTGTTTAGCTTTCTCTTATCATTGTTATGAATGAAACACTTAGAACCGAAAGCATGAAAGTATGGAATTGTTGGCTTCCTGTTCTTCCATAGCTCGTATGAAGTTTTCCCATGTCTTTGTGTGAGGAAAGATCGATTCTGAGTGTAGCAAGCATTGTTGACGGCTTCAGCCCAAAACTTCAGTGGTAGTTTTGATTCAGCTAGCATAGTCCTTGCTGTTTCCTTCAATGATCTATTTCTTCTTTCAGCAACTCCATTTTACTGTGGAGTTCTTGCTGCAGAGGTTTGATGACTGATCCCTCGTTCCTCGCAGTAGTTCTAAATAACTGAGTTGAGAAATTCAGTCCCTCTATCTGATCTGATACTGATGATATTGATCTCCTTTTCAACAGTAAGTCTTTTCATCAGTTTTGGTAGTTCCTTCAGTGTCTCACTTTTCCTGTATAGAAAAATAACCCAAGTGTATCGAGAATAATCATCTACAACTACTAAGGTGTATTTTCTACCGTTATAACTTCTGGGAGACACTTGACCAAAAAGATCCATGTGATGCAGTTGAAGAATTCTTTCAGAGGAGTGTCCTATTTTTGACTTGAACGAAGTCCTAATTTGCTTTCCTCTTTGACATGCTTCACATTCTTGCTGTTTCTGAAACACAATAGAAGGCAAACCTTCTACCAGTTGATGTTTAGCAAGTTTGTTGATCGTTTTGAAGTTGAGGTGGTTGAGCCTTCTGTGCCATAGTCAGTTGAGCTCTGAGCTGCTCTTGCTGATGAGGCACATTTCAGGTGGGCTATCTTTCCATGATACAACGTAGAGATTTCCTTGCCTGATTCCTCTCAGCACCACCTTTTTCTGGTTGTTTCTTACAGTGAATTTATCTTTCTTGATCTTCACTGCGAATCCACTGTCACAAAATTGACTCATAGACAACAAGTTATGTTTAAGACCGGAAACATATCTAACATTACTGATACTGGCGTTACCCATGTTGAGTACACCATAGTTTTTTGTTTCACCTAGTGAGTTATCTCCGAATGCAACTTTTGATCCATCTTTCTCAACGTATTGCATGAGATATTCTTTATAGCTCGTCATGTGCTTCGAGCATCCGCTGTCCAGGTACCATGTTTTGATTGAAGCGTTAACTTCTTCCTTCTTCTTATGCATCTGCTGTCCAGGAACCCAATCAATGTTTGGGTCCTTCAACATTAGTAATTGTTCCTTTTGGAACCCAAATCTACTCAAAACTGGTCGTCGCGCTGGTCCTCTGTGGTTGACTGGTTGTCTGACTGAAGCTGTTGGTACTTCAGTTGACACATGTGCCTTTGTTGGTTGAGCTTTCTTCTTTGGAACCTCTTTCTTGTAGTAGTTTTGTCTGTTTTGAACTGGAGGTCTCCTTTGCTTCATTGTGTATCTTCCTTGAGATACATAAGTCATTCTTGACTGATGGTGTCTTGACTGATACTGAGAAGCATAGAACTGATATTGTCCAGTCACATGATGTTGTGAGTGAAGTTGAGCTCGCCTGAACTTGTCATTGTCTTGTCTCCATGGCTGCTGTTCTTTCCTAAACTGAACTAGTTTCAGTTGCTGATAGCTCTTGTTGGTCTTCCCTCTTAACTGATGAGGAGGACTTCATTTCTTTGCTCCATGGGCGTGCTGTTGCTTCAATCTGGATGTTCCTTCGCCATACTTCGACTGAAATCTGTTCTCCAGTCTTTTCAGAAGGGCAAACTGATTTGGTGCCTCCTTTGCTCGTTTGTAGTTCCGTGGAGGAGGAACATTCTGATTCACCATCATATTTCTCTTTAAGATTTTTTCTTGTCATAATCCCTTGGTTCTTCTGTAGAATTGTCATCAGATGCTTCAGCTCCATCCTTGATTATGACCTTCTTTCTTTTATCAGCTCGAATCACCTTGCCTCTTATACTTTCCACAAGTGATTTTGATGGAAAGTTATCCATTAGAGGAGAGTCCTTCATACAGTCCTCGACTGTTTGCTCCAATTCATAATTGAGCCTCTTAATTTCATGAGAGGCCTTCTCACATTCTTCTGTTGATATCTTGAGTTGGACTTTCAGTTGGTGATTCTCCAATATCAGTTCATCGAGACATTTTTCATCTGGATAGTAGATGACTGTTCCTTTCTTGAACTGGTCTCGACTGATCTCTTCTTCCATTTTCTAATTCTGTTGCATGATGTTCTCGAACATTGCTCTTAACTGTCGATGATCAGTCATGAGCTGATCATACTCATCAATTTCATTTGCTAAGCTGTCTCCAAAATCAGAGATATCACATGTACACATCAAGGAGTTGTTAGTGTGAAAAGTTGTTAGTTGTTGTCATAACTGTTGCCTGAGTCATCAGCCATGCTTTCAGCATCCTTGGCCATGAGGGCTTGGCTCTCGTCATCTGAGCTGATGGAGTTGAATGCGGATGATCCAGATGCGTATTCAGAAGATCCAGCATCTTCAGCTACCATAGCCTTCTTCTTTGCATGCCGGTGATCCCTCTTAGCTCTTAACTCTTTGCGCTCTTCTTGCGTTAATTCAGGGCAATTTGATTTGCAGTGCCCTTTCTTTCTGCATCCAAAGCATTCCACATCCTTGAGATCTGTTGCGAATGATTTCTTTTCTCCGCTTCTGTCTGTGGAGCATCTGGGTTTGTGTTCTCTTTCTCTTCACTTGAAGTGTTTCTTGTGAAACTTTCTATACTTGCGGAATTTGGATTCCATCTTGTTGAATCATTCAGTCAACAAAGCATATTGACTGAAGATATCCTCTGGCTTCAGTTCAATTGTTTCCCTCGACTGTTTCTTGCTTTCTTTTGCTGAAGCCTTCAGAGCCACTCCTTTTGATGTTGATGGAGCTTTTTCGTCTGATCCTCCAGCTTTCTTGTTTCTCAATTTCTCTGAATATCGAATTCATTTTCCACGAGATCCGAGAAGAGTTTGTTGGTTGAAAGCACGTTGAATTCGGATTTGTTTTGATGGGCGACTGCGTAGATTTTCCATTCGCCTCGCGGAAGTGCTCATATAATCTTCAGGTTGATTTCTTGTTGTGTGTACTTGTCCTTTGAGATGGATTGAACCTCGTTCAGTATTTGGTTAAATCTATGCTCCATCTCTTCAACTGATTCGTTCTTGAGCATGAGGAATGAGTCAAACTTTTGACAAGCTATTTATAGCTTATTCTCCTTTATCTCTTCCAATCCGATGCACATTGCTTCAAGGATGTCCCACATCTCCTTTGCAGTTCTGCTCTTGATGATCTTGGTGACATATATGTACGGGACTGTTCCGGAGATGATGCTCTTAGCAAGATTATCCAATTCATCTTGCTTTCTTTCTTCGGTGGTGAAGTCGGCCTTATCTTTGATCCTTTGTTCGTCGTAAGGATCAAGATGAGTTCTCTTGACTGTCTTTGTAATGATGATTGGCTCTCTGGAGATGACTTCCCACATTCGGCAGTGTTGGGCAACGAGATAGCTTTCCAGCCGAAATCTCCAAATATCGTATTTTTCAATACTGAACATCGGGAGTGATGAAGCTCAGCTGTGGTTAGTTTCCATAGTTCAAGGAAAAGAAAGATATACAGAAAAAGAACGCAAGTAGCACTTTTAAAATGAAAAGAATTTTAAGACATTCTTTTTGAAAAATGATCTAGTCCAGTAGAACCGGGTCAAAGCAAATCGTTCTTGCGAACAACCTGCTCTGATACTAATTGTTAGGTCCCGGAAGGTCTAGAATAGGTGTATGGAGGGAGTACACCTATGGGCAGTTTCAAAAACAACAAACACAATACAACCTTTATCAGTTAACGAAAGGTTGAAGACTGATACTGAAAAACGCTTCAGTAAAGATATCAGTTAAAGTCAAGACTTTAATTGGTACACTCGTAGAGCTTCAGTCTTGAATTGAACAGAAAAGTGTTATGAATCTTACTGACTATTCGAAGATTTATCAGTGAGACTAATAACACACGCAGCGGAAAACTTTATCTTTTGAAAAAGCCTCTGTGATTAACACGTTGTCAGGTTTAGGTTTCACTTTGCGATTAGTCAGTTTCAATTAAGAACGTTTTTGCACAGATAAGAAAGTAAAACTGAAAGTGATAAAGGACAAAGGGATTTTTACGTGGTTTGGAATCCAATTCCTACATCCACGGTCAGTAGATCACACTGACAAACACTCTGGGCATATGCTTACGGGTGCACAGCAAACCTTGAACTGAAACCACACGTTTCAGCACCAACACACTATGTTAGATTTCTCAAACACACTTAGCGCGCACTGGGCACTAAGATTTCTCTGGAGTCAAAACACTGGTCTGAACTCCACACAACTTCAAACACTCTTTTCGCTCAGTTGAAAGGAGGTTCGAAAACTACCAACTAGATCACAGAGAACAAGCTCTCTGTAATCAATAACTTAGGCTTTGGATAAACAATATATGCCTAAGGTTCTAAGAGAATATATGTAATCATCAATGGACTGATTTTGGCTTTGTGATTCTCTTCTTCGATTCAAACTTTGGAAGGCTTTGATTGGTTGAGTTGCAAATTCGGCAGAGTTTCAGCTTGTGTATTTGAATCAGTGATGATTGAAGTGATCCTCGAGCTCTATTTATAGGAGAGGTCTTGAATAGATTCTTTGGCGTAGATGGTCTTCAAGAATTCATCCGTTGGAGAGTAATTCAAATTTTGCTGAGGCTTCAATTTTCGAGGTTCCTTGTTTGGTGAGAAACGGCTACTCAGGTGCAGGAGGTAAGGCGCCTCTGAAAAGGTAATCACCAAAAAGGAATGCTCTGCAGAGAAAGGACAATCCTCTGAATCTTTGCATTTAATGCAGCTGTACTTGGGAGTGTGTGGCTTCCTTTTAACTTTGGAGGTTCAGTCCGAAGAAGTATGTTAACTGATACTTGACTTTAGTATCAGTCCGCTGAATCCACGTGGCATGCATTAATGAATCAGTCGTAACTGATCCTTTAGTTGACAACGCGATCAGTCAAACATCAGTGCTTGACTCAGCCTTTATTCGCAATATTAGTTGAGTTCTTCAGTCATTCATTCTTCATTCTTCTTTCCTTCGGTCTTCGGTCTTCAGTCTTCAGAACACTAGCTAAACCAGAAAAGGAACTCCAACACTTGAGTTCACAAAGTTCTAGTCTATTACAAAGAAAACTTAAGGATTTTGGTATCATCAAAACTAGGGCTAGGATATTTCATTAAGTTCCCAACTGTTTGGGTTCCACAGTAAAGGTGTTATTGTGGGGTAGTGTTTAAAAATACGTGGTGAGAAAGTGGAGTTTGGGTCCAATTAGTTAATTGTGTTGTGGGGTAGTGTTTAAAAATGAAAAGGAAACATTTTTTGTGGACGTATTAAAATAACAAAAATGGTACATTGATTGTGGAAAGATGAAGTATAATTTTTGTAAGAACGTGAGAACCATTAAAATTACTGCATCTCTTGTAAAAATTTAAGCATTCACTGCTAAATTTACTGCACACGAAAAAAATAAAAGTGTTGCTCCCTTCAGGATTCAAACGCAGGTACTGCATTCATCCACCGTAGGTCTTAATGATCGAATGAGTGAAAATGGTTCCCCGTTCTTATTTTATTTAGTGGTTCTTGTTTGAACCACTCTTCCTCTCTATATTTATAGTAGAGGTTCAAATAAAAACCCTTATTTAAAATGAGAATGGAGAACCATTCTCAACCTTTCGATCGTGATGGTTTATGCTAGGGAAGGGGAACGCACCCATTAGCATATTTTAAAATCTATTTGCTCATTTTCAACTTGAGTGTTCTAATGCAGGTGGATTGAGAATTAATCACTCCAAATGATGCAGTTCAACTTACTTAGGTATGATAACTGTTGTTTTGAGAAACTCATGCCTAACAGATAACCGATTGTGCATTCTTCTGATTACTCGCCACCAAGTCAGTTAGAATAGAAACTAAAGTTGTGCGGAATACGGTGGTGTGCTTTAACTCGCTTAGAAAATCTTCTGTCTTTTCTTTTTCAGCTTATGCAGAGTTCAGTTTAAGTATCAGTAACTTAGTCATACTGATAAAACATGAAGATCAGCTTCATGCGAATGCAGGTGGTCAGTGTACTAAAACTTTTGTCAAGTAAAGAAACAATGAACCAAAATACAAATTGTAAAAGCACACAATCGGTTTGGTTATTTGAAGGTCTTCAGTTTGTTGAGAGATTTGAAAAGAAGTTTAAACAGAAACAAAACTAAAGTAAAAACATAAAGTACATCACACAAGCAATTTAACGTGGTTCAGAGCAACTCCTCCTATATCCATAACTCTAATAAACAGAGGAATTTGTTGACCTTGGATTCCTTGTTTTATAGCTGATCACATAGGTTACGCGGCCATGACCGTTAAGCAATTTAAGTTGTTGTAATACCGTATTGATAATTTACGCGGCTTGTCATTGTATATTCTTTTAAAAAAAACACACATAACGCTGCCTAAAAATGACAACGCCCAACAGAATCAACAAAAAAAAATAGAGATCACACGAACTACAGACATACATAGATGTTGCCCAAAAATGACTACATCCAGAAGACAAAGGAAGCAACATCAAAAAGAAAATAAACCAAAACAAACTAACTATCAACATGAAATCTGAATCTAAATATAGGATAGCCAAGCTGGTCCATCTTAACGAAAGCAAGAAAATAACGTAGAGCAGAAAAATAGTGGAAAGAAATCAACTCCTAAGTTTGATGTCCTCTCCTCGCCATAAAGTCAGCAAGCCAGTTTCCCTCACGGTGGATATGAGTGAAACAGACCTGTTGATGCTGGATAAGCTGTTAGATCGAGGCAACTGTATGTCGGATACTAGCATGACCGTGATGCCCAACAGAGATGAGTGAAACGATTGCCGCAACAATTCAACACTGTATAGTGGCTTATTCATTAGTCTCACATCTCACGAAAAATAACAATCTTACTATAACATAACCCTATATACATGGGCAGATCCAGGGGGGTTGAAGCCCCCTCCCAAATTTTGAGTTTTTTATTTTATTTTAAAAATATACATATAGATATATGTCTATATCTATTATAAAAGGAATTTGTTTTATAAAAGTTGATTTGCTTGTTATATTCTCTTATATATACTTAATTTGAAGATAATAGTGTTATTTAAAACTATACTCCCTCCGTCCCCAAAATAAGTTTCTCTTTGGGGACGGCACGGGTTTTAAGGAAAAGTGGTAAAATGTATTGATAGTGGAGAAAAATATGTTATAATTAGTATTGGGAGTGGTGAAAATGTGGAAAGGTGAAAAAGTGTTATAATTAGTATTGAGAGTGATGAAAAAGTGAAAAATAAGAATAAATTAATAGTGTATTATTAGTGGTGGGATAGTTGTCCAAAAATGGAAAGAAAGAAAGAGGAACTTATTTGGGGGACGTCCCAAAAAGAAAAAAGAGAAACTTATTTCAGGGACGGAGGGGGTATAATCTATAAAAATATTGTGGGTTGTTATTTCTATTATGCCTATCTTTTAATAGAAAATGCCTAAAATGTATTAAATGCCCAAAAAATAGTTATTTATTATTATTACTATTATGCTTGTCTTTTATTATTACTAGTGTATCTCCCGCGCTATGCGCGGTGAATATGATTTTAGACTCGCGCAAAATGTGCATGTATGTTTTATAATGTTAATATAAATTAATAAAATTAAAATTTGATATCAAATTTATTTTTTTCAAAGTCATCTAATATTTTTATATAACCAATATAATTTAAATAAAAATATAACATATGTCTATATATAGATATTGTATCACTTATATAAGGAGTTCTATAATTATACAAATTAAATCAAATTTATCGTATAAAATAAGTTGTGTATGAATTTTCTATATAACATTATGAATTTGGTGCGAAAAATAAATAATTAGCTTTTCTATTTTTTTTTTATAAATAAAGAGTTAATAATAAAAACTGAAATACAATTCTATTCAAGTAAAATATCATTACTTTTTGAAGGAAAATATCATTGTTTATAAATATAAATTATTTTATGTATTACAACTTTAAACTCTTATAACTTATTTATCTTAAACTTATTTATATATATATATATATATATATATATATATATATATCAAATTAAAGGTCATTTCATAAGCTTTGATTTAATATGTATTAATTACTTGAAAATGAAAAGGAATGAATTATGTCTATTAAAATAAATAAATAAAAGTAAATTACACACCAAATTAATTGGCAGTTTTGCATTCGAACTTCCAAGTAGTTGTCGGCAGTTATTTTTTTTTAAATATAATGAATATATATATTGAATTTGACTTTTAACTACTATTTTTTCCAATTCCAATTACACCCTTGTAATTGAATTAAATTACATTTACTTTACTTTATATATATATATATATATATATATATATATATATATTATTATTATTGATTCTAACTTGTAATGTATTGAAATTATATAATTTACGAAAATGTTTTTCGTTATTATTGCTATTATGGTTATCTTTTAATAAAAACATGCCTAAAATGTACGAAATGTCCAAAGAAAATTGTAATGTATTGAAACTAATTTTTTATATATTAAAACTATATAATCTATGAAAATGTTATTCTTTATTATTACTATTATGCTCGTCTTTTAATAAAAAAATGCCTTAAATATACGGAATGCCAAAAAAAAATTGTAATTTATTGAAACTAATTTGTTATATATTGAAACTATATAATCTATGAAAATATTGTTATTTATTATTACTATTAGGCTCGTCTTTTAATAAAAAAATTCCTTAAATATACGGAATGCAAAAAAAAATATCTCGGGCCCCGTACAAGTTCAGCCCCCCTTAACTTAATTCCTAGCTCCGCCATCATCTTGTTCGATGAATGCATCACCTGAGTTTGAATAAAACCTAAAAGAGCAATTTTTTTTCCAAGTGCATTAATTAATTTTAACAGTAGATGCAATAATTTTTAGAATGGATAGATTAATTGTATTAGTTCTCACATTCTCATAAAAAATCTAGTTCTCACTGTATATATGTGTGTGTGATTAATGCTATTTGGACAAAATATGTTAAGATGATAAAAAAGGTTTAATACTTTAAAAAATTGATTTATTTTAAATTATTTATTCAAATTTAAAAAGGATTTAATTGCTATTTTTGTGTAATTTTTATACTTAAAAAAATGATATTCCCTCCGTCCCTAAAATAACTTCATCTTTTTCCATTTTGGGACGTCCCCCAAATAACTTCCTCTTTCTTTCTTTCCATTTTTGGACACCTACCCCACCACTAATAATACTTTATTTATTACTTTTCACTTTTCACTTTTCACCACTCCCAATACTAATTATAACACTTTTCACAACTTCCAATAATAATTATATCATTTTTTTTCCACTATCAATACACTTTACAACTTTTCATTAAAACTCGTGCCGTCCCCAAAGAGGAAGTCATTTCAGGGACGGAGGGAGTATTAAAAATTACAAAAAACCTATAATGTAGAGAAAATAATAAAACTAACTACACTTTTTTTGTTGAATCAAATTTTTTTAAATAAATTAATTTATTAAAGTACTTAATCATATTTTATCTAAATATCATTTATACATGTAAATTACATGATGTAATGCTTTTACGAGATTGGCTAAAATTCTCCATTGTTTCTAGAAGCAGACGTAGGCCACCGAATATCCCACTGTAGCACTGAAAGTTACAAGCACACGTGTGCTGATATATTCAGAAAGCAAATCTAAACTTTGATTAGATGGAGAATTATTATAACTACTCTCATCTCACGTCATTTTTGCAGTTGACTGGGCCGGTCTGACATCATATCCACGTCACGTTCAACGTAAAGCTACATTTAAAATCGGCTCATGCAAAAAAGTGGCCCATGAAACCTCACCCCATTTGACTTTTTAGTTTTATGTTTCCCTATTGTCGCTTTAACATTTTTGTTTTGCATTTGATGGAAGCTTAATTTTATTCATAACAATTTTCCATCACAATATAATCTTTGGTCATCTTATTAATTTGATGCAAGCATTTGAAATAAAATCAAGATATGGAATCTATTCAAATGGTCACTCAGTTCTTCTCCCTCAAAATTAAGCGATATCACTTGCATCTTTCTTCTAATCTATGATAATGATAATTTTTTTGTCGGCTCTCTAGTGCAATAAATTAAACCTAATTAATCTTTATAATTCAAAATGTCAAATATTTGGACGTTATTCAATGTATTATTTCAGCCATACATCGGTCACAATTGAACCGACTTTGCTTACCAACTTCCCCATTTTTAAGAAAAGAATATCTAAATGGATAGAACTTATCATGTAATTTGAAGAAAAAAAGAGACATCCCGTGACGCATTGGGCATAAAACCATTTGAACAATATCCTCAAAGTAACCGTAATTAGTAATGACTGAGTCAATGTGGGACCCATGAAAATAGTTGGTAACAACAATTTAATGATTAATTTGTAGATAGGTAAAAGTATTTCTTTGATTCATAATACTGAAGGTAATAACAATTTAATGACTAATTTTTAGATAGGTAAAAGTATTTCTTGATTCATAATATTGAAAGAATATTCTGGATCTAATAAAGTAAAAGTGAAATATGAGAAGAAATTACGTGATTGCCTATATTGATAATGATATCAATAATAAGGGAATATGGGAAATAACTTCAAATTATAAAGACACAATAATTTCAAAACAAATCTAGAGTTCTAGTTAATAATTTTTATAGCTGTTTTTCATATGTGTAGTACATAATTACTATTTTTTTATTATATTATTGAATGAAATGTTATACTCCTATATGTTGTACAAGTAGAAAAAAGAGGACGAATTGAGCGTAGATGTTGACTATGAATCGCAGAGAATAAATGTTAAATATGAAGTATGTTTATTATGGATCAAGTAACGTGTAAGTATCGGCCACGTCCATTTATTTCGTTTCAGCTTTTCCTTGTATATAGTATGACGATTTAAAGAGCACATGTTCTCTATTCACACATGCTCCGAAAATCTTATCGGGAAATGACTGAAAAAGTCTAGAGATGACGCACTTGTGTCCAGAAACTTCCTTTTAATTCAAAATATTTTGGGAATTGCAGATTTTTTGACAAAACTAAACTAATTATTTTATATTTTTAGAATGTTTTATAGGTTCATGAATCATGAAAACAATAATAAATGTTTTTTTAACATGCTAAGGTGCAGATTGGCCTCGACGGCGCAGGATCGGCAACGGCCGTGCCGTTTCTAGTTGTCAGATTGGCGGCCGTGGCCGGATCGGCAAAGGCGGTCGGGTCTGTGGTGGTGGTGGTGTTGGTGGCCTGGTCGGAAAGGATGGTGCCGCTTCCAGTTGCCAGATTGGCGGCGGCGCTGGCGGTGGCCTGGCCGGAAAGGGTGTGGCCGATCGGCAACGATGGTGGCGGTGACCGGGTCAGAAAGTGAGCCGCCGCTTCCAGTGGCCGGATGTAGCGGCGGCGCCGGAGGAAGAGTTATGATTTTTCAAGTAATGAAGTAATAATCTAATGGTTTAGAAGCCTAGCATCAGAAATACAACCACATAACTTAAAAGAGAAGGTCGATCGGAATTTGTAACCAAAACTCATAAAACCAACGTCTTTATTACAGAAATAGCTTAAACATACAACATTATATATTATGTCAACAACCTCAAACACTGAAATTAAAACATACTCCACTTGAGAAATATTCTATAACAAAACAAATATGTAAACATACTTAAAGATGAAGACACACACAAAGTTATCCGAATGGGCGGCACTCGGTGCGTCTAGACTGGTGGTTGGCGGAGGTGGCGCCTCGAGCTTCGTTGTTGCTCCACAGATTAGCAGCAGCACCAGCGCTTCTGCTGTTGTCATTTGTAGCCGTCTGCGGATTAGATGAATATTGGGCGAAAAGTGAATAGGCCTGTGGTTTGCCAGACCCAGAGGAATTCGAACTAGGGTTTTCGCTCTGACTCACCCTGCCTAAAATTTCTGCCGCACTCGACATTTTCTGATATTTAATAACAATGCTTGATATTTCAGAAGAGATGTGTGAAAAAAAATTGAAGGCTGATGGCCTTTTTATAGCTGATTTTAGCTTCATTAAACATTTCTTTTATTGATGATAATAATAAAATATAGTATTAGCAGAGGATAATAACGAGATTTTTCTTCTAGGTTAAGTCTCGCCTAATTAACCCACGGCAACAATGCCAGCAAGGTGAGTTGATATATATCACATTGTAATGTAATGTATGTATGCATACATTTGTGTGTATATATATATATATGTGTGTGTGCGTGTGTGTTATGTGTGTGAGTGTGTGTGTGTGTGCGTGGAGAGAGAGAGAGAGATGTAAAGTTGATGAAATTCATGCATACTCCATACATTGTAATGCATGTGTGAGGATGGATGGATGGATGTATACATAAGGAGGACGTCCATATTTTATGTGTGTGTGTGTGGATGCTTCATCGTATAAGAAAGGTGTTATCGTTGAATTCGTGATATAAATTATGACGAAATTCACGTATTGATTGAATTACGAGGAAAGGTGTTATCGTTGAATTCGTTTTCTTTATAATATCTCAAATGCAGATATACTGAGTGAGACATTTCACCAGACTTGGTTTGGTAAAACACTTCTTTAAATGCGGCATAGGATGAAATTACAATGAAAACTACATCTTTTATGAAAATATGAAAATAATTAATGCTTTTATTATTAAAATTTAAGTGTTAATATGCTAAAAATCCTTTTTCTAAATTTGAATCCCAATAATACATTTATCCACTAAAATGGTGCATTCCCGTATATCTTAAAGATTGAATTGTTGAAAATAATTTTCATTAGAACCTCTCGTCATATTATATATATATATATATATATATATATATAGATATAAGGAGGGGTTAGGCTATAAATACTTATTAAAATATAAAATACAAACTAGCTAAAATGTATTAATTCTATGTAGAATACGTCAGAATTATTAGTGTAAATGTCTAAAAAAATCGCTACCTATGAGATTCGAACTCAGGACCATAAATTCATCCAACAAAGTGATGAATCAACCGTAGATTTTGAAGATCTAAGAGCTGAAAATTATTCATATTTTATAGGGCAAATAGCGTCAAAATCCATGAAGTTTGGCGCGATTCTCGTTTTTCCATGAACTTTATGCCGATTAGCAATTTTTCCATAAATTAATTTTCCCCCAAACTTATGCTGACATGGCAATCGAAACTCCACGTAGCCTTAATATTTTGGAGAATTGAACAACTGTGTTTAAGTCATAACATTAAATGTCATCGTTTTATATTTGTTTGGGGATTAAATAAAATTGAACTGAAATTCCTCTTCACATTAGGGTTCCTCACCAAAAAAATACCCAAAACATTCTCAGATTTGAATACGAAGAATTGCAAAAACACTTTCGCCTCGAAGCTGAGAACAACCGAAGGTGCGTTGGCAATGGAATCGGAGGGGCGGAAGATGAGCATATCGTAGGGATAGGAGGAGCGGTGCAAGTCCGGCGGTTGAGAGATTAATAGAAAGAGAGGGCAGCGTGTTGAGGACAATGGACTCATCACTAGTCTCTCTCTCTCTCTCTCTCTCTCTCTCTCTTTAAACTAGAGTTTTTATACAGTATGGAAGACGTATAAGATAGTGTTGATCGCTGCTCTAAATTATTGCAGAGTTTTCGGCGGATTCGTTCTAGCTAGTTTCCTACCCAATGGACGTCCGGTCCGGCGTGGGAGAATTGTTAAGGTCAAGGAAAAAACGAGAATCGCGCCAAACTTTAGGTATTACGACGTTATTAGATTATTTAATTCATACGCAAAACAATGCCGTTTAGCTTCTAATTAATCTACTCATCATAAGTGTGCCACGTTGGTGACACGTCATCTAATTAATAGCCAAAAACGTCACTAAGGGAAAAACGAGAATCAGAGCAACGATCATGGATTTTAACACGAGATTTTTAGGTCAGGAGAAAAACGAGAATCGCATCAAACTTAAGGAATTTTGATGCTATTTGCCCTATTATATATATATATATATATATATATATATATATATATATATATAGGGTTAGCTTATATTGAGATTTTAAATATTTTGAGATTTTGAGATAAATGAACATATCAATAAATTCTTTGAACATAACCAATATAACTGATGAACATATGAATCTATTTAATTTATTTAAAAAACACGCCACTTGTAGGGTTTGAACCCTAGACCAACGCGCGTTCATACAAATTAATTGACAAGTTCATCAAAATGTACTTATATGTTCATTTATCTCAAAATCTCAAAATATATATAAATCTCAATTGAACCAATTCCTATATATATATATATATCTGTGTGTGTGTGTGTGTGTGTGAAGGTTCAATGGGAAAATATATATTTTGAAAGAAGAGAGAAGAAATCTCATCCTTTGAATCTGCTTCATCGAACGGTGATAATTAACCCTGATTACATGCGTCCATTATCTATGGAAGGATATCAAGGTAAATTACTAATTATCATATCCCGTAATTACCTTAATCAAATTATTTTAATTACGGAAGATGTTACGTTAAGATACGTTAGATTCGTTTCATTATTCATTTGAACTCTTTATTTTTCTTTTTCTAGCGCTAACTTTCGGTATGTTCATTGATAAAGCAAATATGTTCATTCGTTTAATGTATTTGCATATTTCCTGATAATGTCATGTTCAATCATTTATTACTTGTACGTAATTTAGAACAGTTGAACAAATTATAATACATTTCTATGAACATCTATTTAAACGAACTTATGGTGTTCGGATCATGGAGTGCCAAATTTTCAATGAATACATCTTTAAAATATAATTTCATCAAAAATATATAAATGTTCATCACTACGATTCACACAGTTTGGCAAAACTGACCAAATCATCACTACAATTTAGTTGTAAATCCATCAAGCTGGTTATGAATTCTAGTTTTAGTTGTGAATTCATAGATCTGGTTGTGAATTCAAGAAAATTAAGTTGTGAATTTATAGATGTGGTCGTGAATTCAAAAACATTAAGTTGTGAATTTATAAATCTGGTTATGAATTAAAGAAAATTAAATTGTGAATTCAAGAAATTATGAATTCAAACATTAATAAATTCATAGGGGTGGGGAAGTAATAAAATACAAATATTTCCTTGGGGTTGTGGGAGGGTGGGGATCGGCGGGTGGAGTAAAAAAAAAAAAAAATGGCTTGGAGGTGGGTGGTCGGGGGGGAGGGTGTGGGGGGCTGGGAGGGAGTAAAAGAAAAAACAAAATTGGCTGGGAGGTGAGTGGGGGGTTGGGCAGAGGGGGGAGTAAATGAATTTTTTTTAAAGGGTGGTGTTTAAAGGGTAAAATGGTAAATGTAGATATTTTTTAAAGTTTTTATCTTACTGGGTAATTTTTAAGTTTACTAAAAGAAATTGGCTATTTTCAAAATCTACTCAATTTAATACCCTATTGGATTTTTTTTTTTAGGAAGATATTGTATAGCTTTTAATTCACTTAAATAAGTAGATAGGCTCAATTAGTTCTCTAATTTGAAATACTAAACTTAATACCAATTATTAGAGTAATTACACAAATAAAGAACTTGTTCAAAATAAATATCTTGGATAACAAAAACTTTCTCCCTGATACACAAATATTTTAGAATATTTTAGAACTCAAATTCTAAATTTATTACCTCTTAAGCATGCATGATTTATCTTGGTTCAGACGGATCCCTTTTGACCCGGCCCTTTGTTAGCGTTTGTGCTCTTAGGGGCTTTTAGGTCTCTTTTCTTTTTAATAAAATTTCTAGCTATTTCAGCGTGATTTATCTTGGTTCAAAATATGAATATCTATACACACAGCAAACAACATTAAATACTTAACAAGATTAATTCAATCATATCACCAAAACTTTCTTAACATGATTCTCAATTCTGAAATAGAAAAGAGATGACTACCTAGGGCAGCAAGGACGATGTTGAGATCGTCGAGGAAGAGAGAGAGAGAGAGATTGGTGGACGACGAAGAAGGTAACGGAACAAAAGTGTTGAACTGCAGTAGATGGCTAGCTAGGCCAACAACAATATAAACATCCTCATATCCTCATATCGTGATTTTGTTATAGCTAGTGTGCCCACTATATGAATTTTTATAATCTAATTAATTTATTCAAACACAAATTTAAGGGTAATGCAAATGTGTGAATTCTAAATCTCAACAACAAAATTATAGATTTACCCATGAATGTGCAAGTGACGCCTAGATTCGTGATCTATAATATATTATTTTAATTGAAAACATCTTCGAAGTTTCTTGCTAAATAAAATTAATAAAACATGAAATTCATAGAGTACGTCTTATTTGAAATAGTTACATAAAACAATTTTATATAACGTGAAATTTCAAAGCATATATATCTCAGTGAATTATTCGAATTTATATTGGGACACTAGAGATTGATTTATAGTATTTTATAAATCGTCGTCATCGTACAGAAGGCAAAGTTTTCAAATAATCGGTCAAAGTAATCTGGCTCGCTTTACCTACCTATTAAGAATTAATTAGATTGCGCTTTGAAATATATACTGCCCACGGCTTGCACACGCTAAAAATAAATAACGTTTATATTTTAATTTTTGGATAACTTCTGCTCTTTAACCTCGAACTTTACTAATATTTTAAATAAAAAATCACAATTGAAAAATAATTTTTTTATATACATAAGATGGTACATAATTTCAGTAATTATTGAGTCCCGAAAGATCTAGAATAGGTGTATGTGGGGGCGGGGGAATACACCTAAAGACAGTTTTTCAAAATCAAACACAATACAATCTTTAACAGTTAACTGATACTGAAAAGTATGACTGATGAACCAGTTAACGAAAGGTTGAAAACTGATACTGAAAAATACTTCAGTAAAGATATCAGTTAAAGTCAAGACTTTAACTGATACACTCGTAGAGATTCAGTCTTGGATTGAACAAAGAAGTGTTATGAATCTTATTGACTATCCGAAGAATTATTAGTTAGACTAATAACACATGCAGAGCAAAACTTTATCTTTTGAAAAAGGTTTTTAGAAACACGTTGTCAGGTTAATGTTTCACTTTGCGATTAGTCAGTTTCAGTTAAGAACGTTTGTGCACAGATAAGAAAGTAAAACTGAAAGCAATAAACGACAAAATAATTTTTACGTGGTTTGGAATCCAATTCCTACATCTACGGTCAGTAGATCACACTGACAAATACTCTGGGCTTATGCACAACAAACGTTGAACTAAAAACACACATTTCAGCACCAACACACTGTGTTGGATTTCTCAAGCACACTTAGCGCGCACTGGGCACTAAGATCTCTTTGGAGTCAGAACACTGGTCCGAACTCCACACAACTTCAAACACTCTTTTCGCTCAGTTGAAAGAAGGTTCGAAAAATACCAACTAGATCACAAAGAACAGGCTCTCTGTAATCAGTAACTTTGGCTTTGGATAAACAATATTTGCCTAAGGTTCTAAGAGAATATATGTAATCAGCAATGGACTGATTTTGGCTTTGTGATTCTCTTCTTCGATTCAAACTTTGGAAGGCTTTATTGGCTGAGTTGCAATTTCAGCAGCGTTTCAGCTTGTGTATTTGAATCGGTGAATATTGAAGTTATCCTCGAGCTCTATTTATAGGAGAGGTCTTGAATAGATCCGTTGGCGTAGATGATATTCAAGAATTCATCCGTTGGAGAGTAATTCGAATTTTGCTGAGGCTTCAATCTTCGAGGTTCCTTGTTTGGTGAGAAATGGCTACTCAGGTACATGAAGTAAGACGCCTCTGAAAAGGTAATCACCAAAAAGGAATGATTTACAGAGAAAGGACGATCCTCTGTATCTTTGCATTTAATGCGGCTGTATTTTGATGATGCCAAAACCATACAACAGTTCTAAGACAAATAACGACTGAAATCAAAAGGCAAGTTACTAAACAGGGTGAATACTATTTCTACTTAACAAAATAACCTATAAACTTGCGCTCAGAGGAAAAATAGAACAGAGAAAAGAACAGAACGAAGATAAAACTGAAGTAAGTAATCAGAGCCTGGACAAAAGGATATTGTCTTCAGGTTGAGATCAAAAGGAGTTTCATTTCATTTAAGAATAACTTATGAGAAATCAGTTAAGGTACAGAGTAAAACAAGAGAAAACAAACTCAACAAGTCAAGGCATCTGATCATACAACTCAAAGACAGTTTTCCAGATGTCATGAAAAGCTTTTGAGTTACTGTTCTTGGTCACATTCCATATCTTGCACACAACATTGGCTTCTCTCTTGAGGATGTCTCGGTTAACACCATTTCTGACTCTTGGAGGGCACACCAATCTCTTCAGTGGATATGGAATCATTTGAATCATTGCTTCCTTCTGAGCAGCAAAAAACCTTTCGATCATTGCTATTTCAACCCAGTTGGTTAGGAAGTATCTCCAGGTTTGTCTTTGGAAATCAGGGGTCAGTTTCAGATTAGCAAAGACTACCCACTTGGTATAACTTTCCTTTAACTTTTTCCACCAATCATTCATATCTGCAGGTACCCATTTATCTATTCTTTCACATCTGTCCAGATGGGATACCAGGAGGCTTTCTTGAATATAGGGCCTTATTCTCTGTTGCTCTTGCAGATTGAAAATGGGAGGCGGAGGAGGAGCATTGCTACCAGGATTCAAAGCTTTCTTGGCTTTAGGCTCAGGATCTCTTGATGCATCTTCTTCTCTAGGCCTTTGTCTGCTGTATTAACTTGATATGGAGGGAGCAGGGGCAGGTGGAACAGGAGCAGGAGCAGGTAAGGAGAGAGGTAGAGCAAGAGCTTTTGCAAGTTCTGCGGGGAGTTTAGGAAAATCAGGATCCGAATACTCTTCTTCTTTGTTGGCATCATCACCAGGGAGAGAGCCAACTTTGTCTTGGAGGTCCTGGATATCAGTAATCATCTTCTGAATGAGAGCATAATTGGATGATTCACGGACTGCACGGAGTTCACCTTCCAGTTGCGCAATTCTGATATAGACTGGTCGCAGCTCTTCTGCAACAAAGAGTTTGGTGTTGGTTACAGACATGAATTCCTTCATGAATTCGATGTGAAGACTGTCGAGATGATGTTGAGTATCAAGAAGCTGTTGTTTAGACTAAAGTTCAGCTTTCAGCACCTCAGTTTGAAGTGCCTTGAGGTCCTTTTGAAGTATGGGAACAATGACTGTGATGGGAATAAGTTCTCTAACATGTGAGAAGTATTTTTGACGGAGTTGGAGAAGTTTGTGATTGAGAATACCAAGGTGAACATCATGGTCAATCATGTCAGCAGTCAGGGTGGACTCGACTTCAAGCATTTTTCTCAAGAATTTGGCGCCGTAGATGTCTTGGCGTTCTTTCTCATGCTTGAGTTGCTCAATCTCCAGTTGTTGATCTGAGATGATATCTAGCAATACTTGGATTGGATCTTCAGTATCTTTAGGAAGCTCGAAGACAACTTTGCGAGGTTCTCTTCCTTTCCAGTGTGTGATCCTACCGTCTATCTCTTCATAAGAGTCATACTTCAGATACGGCTTGCGTCTGATCTCAATATGTTCATCGGGAAGCTCTGGAGGAATACGTGGTGCTTGGAATTTCTTCTTGGATGAAGAAGCTCTTTGAGATGAAGTGGAGGGATTAGCTTCAGTGGCTTGGACTGTGGGTCCAGAGGTAGCATCAGTTGGCTTCTTGGAAGATGGATCAGAAGCCATGTTTGCAGAGGCATCCTTGGAGGAGTCGGTGGATGCATGATCGACAGGAATGACCTGCACACCATTAGTAGAGATGAGAGGAAGGCAAGTGAGTCTATAGATGGGGGTGACTTCCTCTTCTTGATCAGGAGTATCAGAGGATTCTTCAGATGCGTCCTCTATAGACGGAACTGCCATATCAACTGTTGGATTTTCCACCACAGGAGGATTAGTGAAGACTCTAGTCTGATCAATATCCATCAGCTGTGGTTCTTCATCAGTAGGATAACTGATGGGTTCAGTTATCTGTGAAGCTTGTTGATTTGGAGCTGTAGAAACAGTAGTGTCATCTTCAGTTGGATGACTGATGGATTCAGTCATCTGGTGATCAGGTGTTGTAGACACAGGGGTTTCGTGAAGAGCTGATTCAAAAACAGGACTTTCTTGAGGAATGGCTGCGGAACCCGAAGTTTGTTGATCAAGAGCAATAAGATCAAAAGTTTCTTGAGGAGCAGCATTAGTAGGCTCTTTGGCAACTTTAGAGGTTGAAGTCCCTGCATTTGTGTGAGTGATCAAGGGAACTCTTGTGAAGCCTTGCGACTCGAGACAGTCTAAGGTAAATTTATCAAAGCCATAGATGAAATCCCACAACCTGGGGAAGTAAAAAATGCTATACAAGTTGGCTTATTCAAAAGCAAAAGAGTCATTAGACTCAATCAATTGTATTTCATTGACCTGAGAGCAAGATGCAGTTTTAAGGAAGGTGTAAGTGAGAAGTCTATGAAGGTTTTTATAGACTTTGAGGGAGGTATCGAAGCCTGCGAGCAAGAAATTCAGGTGGTGAGTAGCATCTCTCTTGGCTTCTGCTTTCAAGGTTGCAACAGCCTTTAGTTGTTCTGTAGTGCCAAAACGAATGGGCACAGGAGAAGAATGTTGTACTTCTTTGCCCTTGGATTTGTGTTTGGGCTGAGGCTTGGAGGCGGGTTTGAAGGTGAGTTTGGAAGTTGACTCAAAGACAGATTTGGAGGAGGTCTTTTGGGAGTGGATCGAGGGCGGTGAGGCACATTTGTGATAGTGATAGAGGGAATTTTGAAAGGAGTTTGAGTGGGGGTTGAAAAAGATCTGGGACGAAATTCAGTTGGGGTGAAGAGATGACAATGATATTTGTTTTCTTGGAGGTTTTGGATCCTCCATTTGCCACTTTGAAGAGGCGAATTTGATCAGTTACTGGCAAAGTCTCCGGCCAGTATAATTTTAGATGACTTGTGCCCTCAATGATGATTTGAGACACTCTGCTTCCATGACTGAGCAGATTTGCCGGTTTTAAGTTGTGAGGCTCACTGTAGAGTAAATCAAGGTAGGCTTATTCCCCATTGAAAAGACCTGGCTTTATAAGAGCAGCCAAAATATTCTTCTGTGGCTGTGAAGCTTTGTCTGGGGTGCCTGTAGCGCCGATCTAGCATTTCTGAATAATTTTGGCCAATAGGTGGTGGCCATGCTTGAGAAGAGAGATCTTGAGGGTTCCTTCAGTGGAATCACTCGTCTAGATCATTGCTTCCTTTAAGGTTTTGTTTGCTTCCTCATCAGTGATAGAGGAGGGTTTTGGACCATTGTTCGAAAGATTGAATAGTTTACGAACAACTTTGGTGACATTGATTGGGACTTCTTCTTGTACTTCGAAGTCTGAGGAGGTGTAGACACGAACTTTGGTGAAGAGTTCACCGGAGTCGTTGTAGTGTACTTCTTGGTCGAACTGTTTGATCGGAGACGTCAGGAGATAGAGCGCTTCTTCGATGACTAAGCAAAATTTCTTCTGCTTCAATGTAACCTGGTTTTGTTTGGAAGGAGAGTACATCCATCGATTGTTCATACCGCACTTCCTTGTTGCTGCAATCTATCAATTTCTTCGAATCTGATTTTGCCATTTCTGTGATTCTGAAAGAACAAGAGATTTGAGCAGGAATTCTCACAGTGGATTACTATGGAACGAGGGATTAGTTTGCATGTAAGAGAGAGAAAAGAGGCAAAAGAGTTGGTGAGGATGAGAGAGAAACTAATGATGAAGTGTGATCGTGGAAGAAGAACAGTTACTTAGGGCATTGAAAAGGCACCGCCGGTTTGAAATCTGCCCCCCAAAGTGTATTTAATGATTTTTTAAATCCGCATTAAATGCCCATCAGGAAAATTCCTTAAAATAAGAGATTTATGTGATAAAGGATGTTTTGTTTTAGTCTCTAGGATGGAAAGGACTGAATAAAATTATATCAAAGGCGGGACAAATTGACGCATTTTTAAGTTCAAATTTAAAAAGGCTTGTCCAGCAAGAATGCTTCAGTCTCCGTTCCCAACAATCAGTTAAGACTATATAAGTAACTCACCAGTTAAGCAATTGAAAATCTATAAGTAAAGATTTATAACGGATTCGCCTGATCTACTCTGTTTAACACATAACATAAATTGAGTTACTCACTGGTCGACTGATCGTCGTAATTAGTCAGTTCCCCGACTTCAACTGAACAGTTGAGTTTAGTTCCTCCTCAAACATATAATCACTCAATTCTAAAAAATAATCATAACATGGTAACAGGAGCAATCAACAATCATGAAAGAGACAATGAGAATTTGTCTTTCGACAGAGAACTTTAATTCATTCAAAAGTTAATCACTAACTGATAAGTCATCAGTTACTGAATAAAACTATAACTGATAAAGTATCAATTACTAAATAGAACAAGTTAAAAACGCGATAGGAAACATGCGAAAAATACAGACTTCTTCAAAAACAAATCTATAAAATCTTTTCATCTATCTTGCCATACACAATCATTAAACAAATCACAATTTTCTCATCATCTTACCATACCACCTGGTTTAGTCAGTGCGAGGTCTTTTGGTAGACCTTTCTTCAGAATTCTTTTTAGTTGATTCTTCACTAATCTTCCTTTCAGCCTCTGTCTCTTCCTTTCGTTTCCCTTTCTCATTTCTTCTTTTCTTCTGATGGCTTGGAGTTTCAGTTACAGCTACATCCGTTGATTGGTGTCCACTCTGATGCTGAAGATTCATGACAGCTGATTCGAGGAAGGCAAACTTGATCTTGAGATCATGTATCTCGATTTCTTGAGCATGAAGTTTTTCCTTCATCAGTTGAATCTCTGCATCAATTGACAAATTCGCTGCAGTTGGCATCTCTCCAGTTTGTTGCTCTGTTCTTATGCCATCAGTTGTTGGAGGAACTTGGGTGGTAGGAATTTCAAAAGGGATTTCCTCATCGCTGTTGAGATCATCTTTGAGTAAACCTTCGGCAAGCAGAAAGTACTTGAAGTTTGGCACCCAATCATGGATAGCATCCCAAAGATTGGTGACACTGAACTTCTCAAAGATATCATCCTCGAGAGATTCCATTTTAGATGGAGTCGTGATTTCATCAATTCCTGGAAACCTTGACTTTGGAGCAGTTTTGATAATGGTATAATAGAAGTATCTGACAAGATCTTGAAATGCTTCTGGATGTTCATTTGCCAAGAGTTTGGGAAAAGTAGCAGTGACGTAGTGTTGAGCAAGTAGCAGGAGGTAGTTTCTGAGAATTGCTATTGGTGTAGCTGTTGAGGAGGATGGAGCATCAGGATCAGTGAAACTGACTTTTTCTTGGAAGGTTTCAATGCAGTAGTGGAAGAATCCCGTAAGAGGATGACACATCTTCTCAGTTGGATATTCCTCTTCATCGGCGACTGGTGATTTATCACGAGTCTTGATTTATGCTTAATTGTTCTAATTTTAAAGGTTTGCATGTGCATATTTTAAGCTAAATATTCTGGAAATTGGTGCGTTTTATGGTTTGTTTTATACTTTGCAGGAGATTTAGGTTTTATATAGATGGAAGAGTGTAATTTTGGAGATTTTGGGTTAAGAATGGCGTTTTTAGGCGCACTCTGGTGTTCAGAACTGAAAAGCCCGCGCCAGAGCCGAAAAGCCCGCTGCAGAGCAGAGCAGAGTTGCGAGGATAGCTCTGTAGCAGAGCAGAGCTGACTTTCAGAGTCAGAGCCGAAATCTCCAGAGCTGAACTCCCCTACGCAAAGCTAAAATCTCCAGAGCAGAACAAACGTGTCAGAGCAGAGCTGAACTCGACAGAGCTTACTTTCGCGCCAGAGTAAAATTAACAGAGCAGAGCTAAAGATCGACAGAGTCAAACGTACTTTGCCAGAGTCAACTTATGCAGAGCTGAACTTTGCAGAGCTGTACTTTTCAGAGCTCGCTAATGCCAGAGCCGAATATTTATCTCTGCACTATAGTTTCCAGAGCCGAGTTTCCAGAGTTAGCCGAATTTTCGCCAGAATGGAGATAACTTGCAGAGCACGATTTTGATGGACTTACCTTCTCTTACACGATTCTATTTTTTTTAGAGTCCAACTTTGCATGGCAAGTTTGATGGTGATCAAGATTGAATTGAAGTCTATAAATAGGGCCTTGTTATTCATTGTAAAATAATTCCTTTTGCCCTAATCTTCGTTCCACCTTGAGAGAGTTATTCTTTCGCAAGGCAACCAAGACTTAGGCGTTTTTATTGCTTTCCTAGTTTCTTCAAGTTTACGAGTTTTTAGTTCTAGTTTACTTTCAAGTTAGTTTATTTAGTTTTTGTTTCGAAGGTGTAATCACGTGATAGATTTCATCCTCGTGATGTTTACGGTATTTCGTATTTTAATTCTATTTATTTATTTAATCATGTTTATGCTTTTCGTTTATGTTTATGCTTTCTTTTCAATTATGCAATTTAAATTATGCACTTTAGTTTCACGCCTAGATTAGAGGTTTTTAATTCACAAGTCTTTAATTTCTTAAGTTAGATTTACTTTAAAGTTGTTTAATTCTTGCCTAGGGTTTTCATAGTTTCTTGCCTAGATTAATTTACAAGTTTAAGTTTACTTTTCACGTTAAGTTTAATTTACAAAGTTTTAGTTTTTAAATAAAAACCTTTACTGTTTTTCCTGCGATACAATTAGAAGCCCTTAAAGATCTTCCTTGAGAGACGACTTGGGTTAGCTTACACGTTACAATAGATCTCGTCCTATTGCGAGTCAATCTAGAGTAGTGTTTAGGTTGAGTCAAATTTTGGCGCCGTTTCCGAGGAAGGTTTTAGGCGTTTTAGTTGTGTCGCTTTTTACTTGCTTTATTTAAATTTCAGTTTTTCTTGTTTTGTTTTTACTTTTCCTCCCGCCGGTGCGTTTGATCCGTTTGTTAGTGTTGTGCATGCAGGGATGCTGTAGTCTTAAAGAAAAACTTGTGTCTCCGTTGCATAGCAAGTACGAAGGGATTTTCAGGAAGAATAGCTGCAAAGGAGTGTTTGCAAAGGATAGAGCAGACGATTCTGAGTCTGGCTCTAAAGGAGAAGCACGTGACAGAGTTGACGGTTTTAACTCTGACTCTGAATTTGACTTTCCCGAGCAGAGCGTAGAAATATAAGAGGAAAAGCCTACAGAGCTGCCATCGAGCTCTGACTCTGACTCTTCAGAGCAGCCCACAGAAGAAGAACAACCTACAAAGCAGCCCATAGACACGGAGGTGCAGACCAACAACACTAAGGAGGAAGTCAGCTCTGACTCTGATCGATCAGAGCAGAACACAAACGAGGAGAAGAAGGAGATGGCGCCAAACATGGAGTACATGGGAGATTTCACCAGGCCCGTCATCGGAGATACTAACACTTCGGCTATTGTGCTCCCCACCGCAGTCAGAAATTACAATCTAAAGCTGAATGACTCAAGTTTGCTACCGTTGTTCCACGGGATGCCGAGTGAGGATGCTCTGCAATTCATCCAGGATTTTTGCACACAAGTTCAAACCATCCCACTGCTAAATCTTAGGGAGGATCAACTTAAGCTCAAGTGTTTCCCGTATGCTCTCAAAGATCGGGCGAGGACGTGGATGCTATCTCTGCCGTCCAACTCCATCACTACTTGGGGAGAAGCTTGTGAAAAGTTCATGCTCAAGTACTATCCCAGCCACAAGACACAGGAGCTCAGAACGCAAATCATGGAATTCACCCAAGGATCAGACGAGCCCGTACATGAAGCTTGGGATAGATATCAAGAACTCCTCCGTCAATGCCCTCAACATCAATTTACGAATGTCATGTTGATGCAATTCTTCTATGATGGTTTAGTGCAAACTGCCCAATTTATGGTGGACAGCACGGCAGGAGGGAACATAGCTCGGAAGACGGCAACAGAGTTAAATGGGATATTCAAGACCTTAGTCGAGAGCTCCCAACAGAAATCAGTCCGTGGAAGGAGAGTTGAGGCCAGCGCTGTGACGAACCAGTTTGAGATGCAGTAACAATTAGCCTCAATTATGCGAGAACTGCAACAGCTCAAGATGGGCAAGATGGAAAATCCCCCCGCCCCTGTGCAGAATGTTGAGCCTTATGGCATATGTGGAGATTTCAGCCACGGAGTTAATGAGTGTCACAGAATGGGCGAGTTTACTCCAGAGGGACAAGCTGAAGTTCACTCTGCACAAGGATTTCAGAGCTATAATCAAGGGCAGAACATACCACAATTCGGACAGAGCTTTAATCCAGGGCAGAGCAGACCGCAAAATGGGCAGAGCTATATTCAAGGCCAGCAAAACGTCAGTAATGGATGGAGAGGTCAGCAGCCCTATGCACCGCAGCAAAATTTTCCCCAACAATACCCACCGAGATATCAGCAGCAAGAGAATTTTCAACCTTTTCAGCAATTTCAGAATGCTCAACAATATCAAAAACACGCTCAGCCCCAGAAGTCATCCTAGAAGATACTTTGCAGGCTTTCATGGAGATCAGCAAGCAAAATATGGAGTCTCAAGCATCCACCATAAAAAGAGTTGAGACCACCGTGGGGCAACTGTCGGGTACTTTGAACCAATTGCAGCAGCAGCAACAGCTCGGAAAATTTCATGGTAACCAGGCTCTAGCTATTACTACTCTCCCAGAGCAGACATGGATACCAGAGCAAACGTGGATACCAGAGCAGACCAGGGTGCCAGAGCTGACATAGATGCCAGAGACGATAAGGGTACCAGAGCATAAGACAGTACCAGAGCAGAAGAAGGAACCAGAGCAGACGGTACCAGAGCAGACCAGAATGTCAGAGCTGATTAATCCAGCTCTGTATAATTCAGCTCTGCAGACTCCAGCTCTGCAAAATCCAGCTCTGCAGAATTCAGCTCTGCAGACTCCAGCTCTGCAAAATCCAGCTCTGCAGAATTCAGCTCTACAGACTCTAGCTCTGCAGACTTCAGCTCTGCAGAATCCAGCTCTGCTGAATTCAGCTCTGCAGACTCCAGCTCTGCAGACCTCAGCTCTTCAGAATTCAGCTCTGCAGACTTCAGCTATGCAAATTCCAGAGCTGCAGAATCCAGCTCGGCAAAATTCAGCCCTGCCAATTCTAGCTATGCAACCTCCAGTCCTGCGTTTTCCAGTGTTGCAAAGTCCAGCGCTGCCAAGAAGGCAGCCAGAGCAGACACGACAACCAGAGTTGATGAGTCGTCCAGAGCTGAAACTCCACAAGTCCACTATGCTGTATCAATCACCAAAAGTTGTCCAATGTCCCAGCCCACCTCTGCCACCACCGATTGATGATCCAACTCAACCATTACCGAAGCAAGGAGATCCTGGAAGCTTCGTTCTTTGTATTGGTTTGGGTAGAGCTGGAGAGTGCTCGGGAATGTTAGACTTGGGTGCGGCAATCAATTTGATGCCGTTTGTTATCTTTCAGAAATTGGGCAAGAATGAATATGAGCCTAAAAGCACGCATATGAGACTACAGCTAGCTGACGGCGCAATTAGCATCACCCGTGGCCTTCTAGAGGATGTCGAAGTCACGGTGAGAGGAATTAAAGTGTTGGCAGACTTTGTGGTGCTTGATGCAGGGCAAGGCACTTCAGAAGAGAATGGCCATCTTGTTCTGCTCGGCCGGCCTTTTATGGCTACTACCCGGACTCGCATTGATGTGGGATCCGGAACTGTGAGTATGGCCGGGTCAGGTAGATCGGTAACGTTTTCTATTTTCAATAAGAAGCCTGCTATTTCTACTTCGTCATTGCATTACTATTCTCATGTTGAGATTTCTAACCATAAGGAAGAAGTGGAAATTTTCAGTGCTAACACTATTTTGCCAGCTCTGCCTAGCACTCCAGCTCTGCCTATTTCGCTAGCTCTGCACGTTACGCCAGCTCTGACGATTCCAGCTCTGACGTTGGATGCCAGAGCAGACATTCTTTCGCCAGCTCTGATCAGTTCGACAGCTCTGACCAGCACAGACCAGAATTTTACGAAGGAGACATTGATGAGCACCTACCCAAACGAGGAAAATGAGAAGTCGGTGTTCAGATCGGCAGAGCTATCTCGGAAGCAAGAAGGTGCATTACTAATGGATGTGTTTGACCCTGGTGCAGCCGAGTTGTACACTAAGAATGCTAAGGAGAATTTCAGAGGAAAGAATCATAGCATGAAATCCTCCTATGGGCACTTGAGTACTCTGATGGTGGAGGAGTCTCAAGCTATGCACGATCCTGATTGATGGTCAGAATTGAAGTCGGGCTGGCGACTTTAAATCTAGCGCTTGGTGGGAGGCAACCCACCGTTGGTTTAGTTTTTGTTGTTTTTGTTTTTCTTGTTCTTTGCTTTACATTTTTGTTTTGTGGTTTTCCTAAGTTTTGGTTGCTTGTGCGGATGCTTTGATTTTTGGGTGTTAATGTTTTGTTGTCAGCGCTGCAATTTCTACTCTGAGTTTGCCACCAGCGCTGAAAAGGCCAGCTCTGAACTAGCCAGATCTAAAATTCTACTCTGAAGAATGCAGCTTTGCACGTCTACTCTGACTCTGCCGTACAGAGTCAGAGCTGAACTTTCCACTCTGCAAATGCCAGCGCTGAAATTCTACTCTGCCACAGACCGCAAACCTCACTTTTCGCCACCTCTCACGATGCTTCAGCTTTTTAATGCCGATAATCAGGGACGTTTTTCTAACTCTACTTATTTCTTTTATGCCCTGAGGACATGGCATACTTTAAGTGTGGGGGGGGGGTGTTTTGTTGTGCTTATGCTTTCAATTAGGCAAGATTGGTCTCTTTATGCTTAGTTTTTTCTTTGATACTTGCTAATTTTTATGAATTTGTAGAAGAGAATATGGTTTTCGATGTGATTTTCGGGTTTGTGAATGAATGGTGGTTGTTCTTGTTTACTTTTTGATGAGGAGTAATATATATAGAGCAGAGGAATCAACCTGAATAGAGAAATCGTTCGGGTCAGAGGAACCATCTACATCAGAGGAATGGGCTCAGTCAGAGGAATGGACTCAGTCAGAGGAATGAGCTTAGCCAGATGAACGAGCACAATCAGAAGAATCGTTGAAGTCAGAGGAATGCTCTACCATATAAGATAGTCAATGATAAGAATGACCGCTTTACCCTAGAAGCACCAGAGCAGAGGAATTGTCCCCTTACAGAGGAATCGCCTGTAAACGGGCGATATTACCACTATACCCCTGACCACGCGGGGAGCATGTCCTTTAGGCCAAAATTACTATTTTACCCCTAGCATGTATTCTATAAATACCCATGCACCTACATCTTGTAAAAACACGCTCTCTCTTAATACTACAGCAGATTTCTCTTTGTTCTCAAGCAATTCAACTCTTTCTCGATTCTCACGTTCAAACACTAGGTAAAATTCATAATCTAGATTAGGTGTTGATAAGATACTTTATGTCGACGCCGTCTGTGGAAAAGCTATGAGTTTAACGCATGAGTCTAGCTTGCGCATGCAGATCTGCAATTGCGTGCGGATTTGTGTGCGCAAGCCCCGATTCGTCCGATGATCCGAGTACCTAGGTGGATTCAGAGCAGTAGATCCATTTTTTCCATTCCGATCCGCTTGAAAACTTACAAATCTATGGGTTTTATCGTTTTCTCGCATGTGCATGTTTGGAAAGTGGGTGAGATCGAGAATTGGGTGTTGATTTGTGTTTATTTTCCATGCTGTCATGATAATTATGTGCGACTATCATGTTTTCTCGTATGATCTCTGTTGTTTGCCATATCTAATGTGTTTTGCTAACGATCTCTTGGTTGTTGCTTTGTTTACACTTGTTTTTGGATTTTCTGGGTAATTCCTCGAGTGATCCGTCTCTTTCGTTGAGTTCAAATTTGAACCTAAGGGGAAATCTCTGTTATTCACCTTCTGTGTATGGATCTATGCCCTGGGTTTATTTCCTGGTGTATAGATGTATTTGGGTCAGGAATTCATAGTGGTCTCTAAATCAGCACGTGGAATTTCATAATGGCCTTCGCGCCAGTATTTGGGATTTCTTAAATCAAGGATCCCTCTGATAAAGGTGGTTCGATCTGTCTTTTATTGGGACTTTTCTCATATTTTTTACGTGTAGGTACCATGGACTCTGCTGATGTTCGCCGCACTCTTGAGAAGGACTTCGACAGCACTAGGCTCAACTTTGTTGCCCTCACTGAAGTGCCCATGTCTTTGCTGAGCAGTCTGCCGGTCAGCGCTGTCTTCTCTACACCACCAGGCTTCCCCAACATCTCCACTACCCCGCTGTCAGGGTAGAATATCACTCTCCAGAGGTCTGCTCTGGTTACTGTTGGATCTGAACTACAAGGCCTAGCCCCCACGTCTGGTGGTAGACCACTAAACTTCACTCTGGCGGAGCAACTGATGGCTCTGCTGAACTACACTGCTGTGCGTCAGGCACTAGGTGGCCCGCTCGCACCGACTGTCCCCGTTACCGCTCCTCTGACGGGAAGGCCTGACCAACAGGGCACTGGGCTCCCACCTCACACTGCTCTGGAGATAAACGAACCATTTACCGCCAAACAGCCCGCACTCCCCAAGGAAACACAGAAGTTCCCCGCTGATAGGGAACCAGGAGAAGAAATCGGAAGGAAGCCGCAAGGTACTGCGCAACATCGTTCGAAGGGAAAGAGTGGGTGAGTCGAATAGCCATTCCGCTACCCCTTTTTTTGAAGGAGAAAAACCAAGAGAAACTGCAAGACTGAAAAACCAGGTGTCACAACTAAAGAATCAACTCAGAGATCTGGAGGATACTCTGAGGGAGAAGTCTCAGAGGGCTGAAAAATCGGGAAGGTCAGAGAAATCCCGCAGAGCAGAGAAATCGTATCGATCAGAGAAGTCCCGTCGGACTAAACGGTCAGGGGAATCGGAGCAAGAGTATACTTCTGGCAAGCACGAACACAAAAGCCACAAACGCCACCATGCCCATGATTCGCCGAGAGACAAAAGTGAACATGGGAGATACAGGGATGAAAAGCGTGCTAAGACGTCAAAAGCCAAGACCACTAACAGCTGTAGCCTGTTCTCTGCGGATATCTTGGCGGATGTTCTGCCAAGGAACTACAAGCCTATCTCGCTTGATTATAATGGTACCACTGACCCCGAGGTACACCTCAACCGGTTTGAAGGGTTGGTCACACTACACATGTACTCGGAGGGCCTCAAGTGCCGTATATTTTCCACCACTTTGTCTGGACCAGCCCAGCTTTGGTTCGAAACGTTGCCCCCGAACTCTATTCACTCTTTTGAGGACCTTCAGACACGCTTTGTCAGACAGTTTGCGAGCTCGCGGAGGGTGGGAAAATCAGTCATCTTCTTGATGGATATAAAACAGGATCAAAACGAAATACTGCGGGAATACACTGCTCGGTTCAACCTCGCTGCTCTGGAGGTGCCAGAGGTGGAGTCACAAATCAAAAACTGAGCGTATGTCAGAGGGTTGAAGCCCGGACTCTTCTTTGACGAATTGCAGATCAGACCGGCTAGGGGTTTTGATGATATCATGGCAAGATTACCGGGGTACTTGCAATTAGAGGACGCCCGAATGGCACGAAAAGCTGAAAACGACAAACATAGGGCCAGGAGAGCCGAGGCTGCACCAGAGCAGAACACCAAGAATCAAGAGCGGGTATCCTTCAGAGGATTGCCTCCTAGGGTACTTCATCTTCAGACGGAGGTACCACCCCACCAACAGCGCACCGTGAACGAGGTCAATCGCTTCACTAAATACACTCCCCTGAATAAACCACAAGAAAAAATCTTCCATCTGGTTAAGAACCAGCCATTTTTTCGGGCACCGAGCACTTATAGGGACGGACAGCCACAGCAGAGGCCCAACAACAAGTTATATGAATACCACAACACCTACGGGCATTACACTAGATACTGTGGACACCTCAAGCATGAACTGGAGTTCTTAGTGCGCCAGGGCAACTTGGACCAGTTTATCGCCAGAGGGAATGAGGGTCAGGGTCAGCAGCCCCAGGGAAACGACCAAAGACAAGATCAAGGGAATGATCGGGATCGACGTCCGGAGAAAAAATGCGATTAGCATAGAGGGGCCGTGCAGGGTCGGGTACCTCCCCACCCGCCCAGAAGGGAAGTGCACATGATCGTTGACGAGAATGGGATACCAACTTCCAATTGAGCCAAGAAACAGATTGTGAGGGCAGTAAGGTCAGGGTATTACCCCAAACAGGTAATGGAGATCATAAGTGCAGCGGAGGAGCCGGTCATTACTTTCAGGTCAGAGGACCTGAGAATGCTCATGTACCCCCACGACGACGCATTGGTTTTCACGACAGAAATAACAACTTGCATTGTACATCGTGTTTTTGTGGATTTAGGGAGTGCGGTGAATATTCTGTACCTGGAATGTCTACAGAATATGGGGATTGAAGCTAATATCGAGCCCACAAACACCCCTCTGTTCAGATTTGGGTGAGAAATCATCATGCCGCTGGGGTTCGTGGAGCTACCAGTTACCCTCGATAGGGCAGATGCTTGCAGAACCAGGATGATACGATTCCTGGTGGTAGATATACCCAAACCGTCTTATAATGTGATACTTGGATGCCCTGCTCTGACGACATTCAGAGCAGTCATTTCAATGTTCCACCTAAAGATGAAATTCCCCATCGGAGGAGAAAGAGTGGGGGAGGAGTGGGGTGATCAAAAAATGTCGAAGGAATGCCACGTGAGTATGCTTGCACACTCTTCGGGACAGAAAAGAGACAAGGTGACAGATGGGTCAGATATCAAGAAGAAATGGAAGACGGGTGATGTCGCTGCTCTAGCAGAGAAGCGGCGGGAATTGACAGAGTTGTCAAGTACTCGGGATGGTTAAGAGAAATCTGCTTTGATAACTACTAACGACGTGTGTAACATGATCGAGCTGTTCCCGGGAAAGGAGGGTTTTCAGAAGAAGATCGGGTCATCTATGAATGAACTAATCAAAGAAGGACTAATCGACTGCCTTTAGAGGAATGCGGATGTGTTCGCCTTCAGCACAGCCGACCTAAAGGGCATTGACAGAGGGTTGGCAAACATCGCCTCAATGTAAATCCCAATGAAAAACCGGTAAAATAGAGAACGAGACACTTTGGGGCTGAGAAAGATGCCGCAATCAGAGAACAGGTCCAGGGATTACTGGATGCCGGTCACATTGAAGAAGTACAATACCCGAAATAGATCTCGAACGCTGTGATGGTGGCTAAGAAGACAAATACTTGGCGCATGTGTGTGGATTACAGGGATTTGAATGCCGCTTGCCTTAAGGATTATTATCCTCTGCAGAGGATTGATCAACTTGTGGACTCTACTTCGGGCTGTGCGTTGCTATCTATGATGGACGCTTACCAGGGATATCACCAGGTCAAAATGCACAAGGACGATATTGCCAAAACGGCTTTTGTCGTCTGCTGTGTGATATTTGGGTGGAAAAGCATACCTTTCGGCCTAAAAAATGCAGGGGCTACATACTAAAGAATGATGGAAAAGATATTTAAGGAACAACTCTCGAAGAATATATTAGTGTACGTGGATGACATGCTTGTGCGAAGTGTCAGAGCGGAGGATCACGTCTCTGAAGGAATATTAAACTGAATTAATGCTCCGTTTGCCCGATGATCGTTTCTTGGATTATTATTAATTAATCATACAACGATTAATCCTAACATGCTCCTATGAATTTAACAACTGCACGTTGGAGTTAGAAAATACCTGAAGAATTCCTAAGAATTCGTCAATCTGTCGCTGAACAGGTCAGCCAACGTCAACGCTCTGTTTGACCCCTCAAACGACCTCCAATCGTATTTTTTACAGAAATACGACTTCTTCGTCTTCGAAAGAGCTTTCCGTGGCCGCCTGTTTCACCTCAATCGGACTTCTGTAGAGAAAGTTATGGCTGTTCTTCGGACACTGCCAGAACTTGATTTCCTGCGAAAATCTGACTCCAGCTCAGATCTTCTGAACTGTATCCCGCTCAGCTTTCACCGTTGGATGGACAACGAACTGTGAAAGTCCCAAGAGAGAATGCTCCACACGATTTCCTGCGCCCCACACAGCTCTCAAAAACCCTAATTTTATCAGTGTGTTTTCCTGAGAGCTGACAGCTGTATTTATAATAAAAATAAATACGTAGGAGGAGCAGAAAAGGTGTAGTAGGCGTGTTCTCTCCTTTCCTGGGCTAGGAGACTTTGGGCCAGTCCGGGGACCAGATACAAGGAATAAAGATGGGCCTCAAATAAATTAATTTATCTATGGTCAGCCCAGACCATAATTAATTTATAAATATCAGTTCATTCCACTAGAGAACCGATACTGACTTACCCTTTTATTGCCGGTGATGAGTCGGGGGCTTGTATTTAGACTTATTAAATCTTCGTATTTAAAATATCTGACATCCATTAATTAATTAGAGCTCTGACAGCTTAAATTAATTAATCTCTTTATAAATCCTTAAGCAGTACCACTCAAACTTTATTATTACGCCTGAACTTAATCAACCTGCAGGGTTTAGCGCAATAAACCTTATTGAGCTCCTTAAGGGGATGTCATTATCCTATACCGGATACGGGTACTAATACAGATAATCAAATATCATATATTAACCGCTATCACCCAAGATACAGAGTACTCGAGTTAGTATATAACTTTCACCCATAGTAAGTCAAAGTGATATACGAATTAACATATATATCTGAATACTTATTAGTATTAAGATCTTATGAGTCACCGAGATCTTGATTCTTCACTTATGTCAGATAGAAGAATACATCTCACTGTTGGTCCTATCAATACGTAATGACGTACCAGTATAGACAAGTAGCCAAGACAAACTACTTCCATCTATACTGCAGCCTAAACCAATAACTTGTCCAAGAGTTATTTCGGTTGTGATCATATTATATCTCTTAAGGTTATTCCAATTATATGGTCTTCTGTGATCTACAACACACCATATAATCTACTTATATAGAGATAAAGAACATACATATGCAATCATGAACACAATCAGATAGGAGATTAGATAGTGAACTTAGGAAACATTGTATACAAGCATAAAACGTTCTTGCTTTCAGTATACAAATCCAACAGTCTCTGATCTGGAGGAAATTTTCAATCGTCCGAGAAAATAGGCTCATGCTCAATCCAGCGAAATGCACCTTCAGGGTCACTATAGGGAAATTTTTGGGGTACAAGGTCACCCCTGCGGTGATCGAGGTTAACTCTGACAAAGTGAAGGCCATCATGGATATGACACCGCCCAGAGGAATCAAGGAGGTATAGACTCTGAATGGGCGTATTACTGTTCTGAGTAGGTTCATTTCACGGTCGGCAGAGCGGAGCTTGCCATTTTTTAAGATCTTGAGGAAGGGGACCGAATTTCAATGGGATGCGAAATATCGAACAACTTTTGACGATCTCAAAGCGTACCTAGCGGAGCTCTCGACTCTGACCAAACCCATTCCTGGGGAAGTGTTATACTTGTACATAGCAGTGGGAGAAGAATCAATCAGCTCTGTCCTTATTAAAGAAGAAGGAAGTCACCAAAAACCAATTTACTTCGTCAGCCGGGTGATTCAAGGGCCCAAATTAAATTACTCAGAGATTGAAAGGGCTGCTATAGCAGTTATGGTCACAGCTCGGAGGTTAAGACCTTACTTCTTATCTCATTGTGTGGTGGTTCGAACCTCGTTACCATTCAAACAGGTGCTGGGGAGACCAGATCTCTCAGGGCGCATGGTGAAATGGGCTGTGGAGTTAGGGGAGTATGATGTGGATTATGAGCCGAGGATAGCCATCAAGGCCCAAGCCCTTGCAGATTTTATCCAGGAAACTACTCGTCATCCTGTGCAAGAATTTTGGATAGCCTTCGTGGACGGATCCGTTACAAAAAAGGGATGTGGGATCGGGGTGTATGTCGTTTCCCCGAGTTCAGAGGTGTATCAATTCGCCATTAAGTTTACCTGTAAAATGTCCAATAATGAAGCAGAATACGAGGCTGTGGTCAGAGCAGCGCACATTTTGTCAGAGCTGCGGGCTGAATGTGTCATCATCAGAACTGACTCACAATTGGTGGCTCAGTAATTTTCGGGAGGATATCATGTTAAAGAAGATCGGATGCGGGCATATCATAACAAAATCATCGAAATAAAGAAAAAATTCATGGAATTCAGAATAGAACAGATCTCCCGAGAGGAGAACACCAAGGCGGACTTGTTGGCACGGGTTGCCAGTGCAGTGGAACAGACGTGGAGTGATGAGATTACGCTACTCTGCGATACCAGAGAAATGGAAACTTCCCAGGTTTTTTCGGTGGAAATCCGGGATGATTAGCGGGCCCCAATTATACATTTTCTCAGAACAGGGAAACGATTAAGCAAAGAATCCAATCAGAGGGCTCGATATGAGAATTATTTCTTGATCAATGATCAACTCTACAAACGTTCCTTCACCCACCCTTTATTGAAATGTTTATCTCCTGAGGAGGCTAACTTTGCTCTAACAGAGATTCATGCAGGTTGCTGTGGCGGGCATACGGGATTCAGGGATCTTATACGAGAAACCATCCGGGCAGGGTTCTATTGGCCAACCATCACTAAAGATGCCAGAGAATTCGTTCGCAAATGTGAGGCTTGTCAGAGGCATATGCCGGAAAGATTAACGTTCCAGGGAAAACTATGGGAGTAATGTATGCTGCTTGCCCATTTGACAAATGGGGCATAGATATCGTTGGGAAACTGCCTACGGCACCAGGGGACAAATGTTTTCTCATCGTGGCGGTGGATTACTTCTCCAAATGGGTAGAAGCCGAAGCTGTGTCAAAGATTGACGAAGAAACGGTAGAGCGGTTCATCTGGCAAAATATATGTTGCCGATATGGAGTCCCTAGAATCATCGTATCAAACAATGGAACCCAATTCACACGGTAAAGGATCACCGACTTTTATGATCGCATGGATATAACGCAATGCTTCGTTTCCGTGGCACATCCGCAAGCAAATGGGCAGGTGGAGTTAGCAAATAGAACAATTTGCGAAGGAATCAAAAAGCGGCTGAATCAGAGTAGAGGGAAATGGGTCGAAGAGCTAGACACTGTACTCTGGGCCTATCGCACCAGCCCAAAGACAGCAACCGGAGAAGCACCATTCACTCTGGTGTATGGATCCAACGCAGTAATACCAGCAGAGGCTAGACTGGAGTAGTACCGAATAACAACATATAACACAAAGCAAAATTCAGAACTCCGCAGAACAGAGCTAGACCTAGTGGAAGCACAGAAGGATGAAGCCCAGGTCAGAACAGCGAAATATAAGAGCATCATCAAGGCCGGATATGACAAGAGGATCAGAGCACGAAAGCTATCCAAGGGTGACCTAGTTCTCAAGAGGGTTGACGCTTTGAAGCCAGTGGGCAAGTTCGAACCCAATTGGGAGGGCCTTTTCATCGTCACAGAGGTTTTGGGTGGCGGAGCATACACATTGTCGGATCCAGACGGCAGAGCTCTCCCAAGACCATGGAATATCAATACCCTGAAGAAATTCTATGTGTAATTTTGTTTCACGAGCTAGCAAATTGTAGACCGAATACTCTTTTTCCCCACAGGGGTTTTAACGAGGTTCGGGGCCATGTTATCAATAAAATTGAATGCGTGGTTTTAGGGAATTTCACGGTGTTGACTCATTTACTTTACTTATTTCATTTTACGTTGCATACTTTATTTAAACATGTTCATGCAGAGCATTGCACATGTCACCAGAGGGGGGAGTAGGGTATATACCCATAATTCATAATTTCAATCCAAATTGTTGTTTAGCAAGCCATGGGAAAGATAAACGCCCAAGGCCAACATTCACGAAAAGAAAAGAGAAGAGGGTTCGTTTTAATCGTAAGCCGTGAAAGTTGAATGCATCCCCCGGATCATCCATGCTCCGCGCAGAGGGTTACTGTTTAATCGTAAGCCGCGAAAGTTGGATGCATACCCCGGATCATCCATGCTCCGCGCAGAGGGTTACTGTTTAATCGTAAGCCGTGAAAGTTGGATGCATCCCCCGGATCATCCATGCTCCTTGCAGAGGGTTACTGTTTAATCGTAAGCCACGAAAGTTGGATGCATCCCCCGGATCATCCATGCTCCGCGCAGAGGGTTACTGTTTAACCGTAAGCCACGAAAGTTGGATGCATACCCCGGATCATCCATGCTCCGTGCAGGGTGTCCACTTAATCGTAAGCCACAAAAGTTGGATGCATTCCCCGGATCATCCATGCTCCGCGCAGAGGGTTACTGTTTAATCGTAAGCCGCAAAAGTTGGATGCATCCCCCGGATCATCCATGCTCCGCGCAGAGGGTTAATTTTTAATCGTAAGCCGCAAAAGTTAGCTAGGTTCTTATGACCAGCTATGCTCCGTGCAGAGTATTCCAGCCAGTAAAAGGAAACGTCAGAGAAATGCTATGGAGTGAAGTGTCAGAGAAATGCTAAGGAGTGAAGCGTCAGAGAAGTCCTCGGAGGGAAGCATCAGAGAAATCCCAAGAGGGAGGAGTCAGAGAAATACATATGAGGAAGAGTCAGAGCAACGAAAGAAAAAGTCAAAGCAGGGCACGCTAAAAAGAATCAGAGCCATGAAGATCGGAGAAAACACCCGTACTCCAACAACAGAAACAAGTAGAAACTAAACAAAGAAATCACAACCATTTCAATAACACATTCAGAGGAAAGCTAACCAGAGGAATCGCGAACACTTCAACAAAAAATAAAAAATTGAAAATGATAGCCACATCACGAAGCGCCGAGATGCAACACACATCAACTCAAATAACAGGACAATGACAGCGAAACAATAGGAAGCAGAAGTAAAGTGCGAAGCCGAACTAAAAAGCATAACGAGAATAACATAAGACAACACGACAGAAAACAAAGTAATACGCGAAAATCCTAGAAGAATGAAAACGAACTCGTAAACATTCCAAGAGCATAGAAAGATCGTAATCAGGGTTCATCATTTATTTAAAGAAATCAAAGCATTACATTGTGACAAAACAAGAGAAAGTATCATTCAGATGTAATTAGTGTATTTACAAGGGAGATACATGAACTCCAAAAGGAGGAAGGAGATAATGTCAGCAGGCAGAAGGGAGGAGTAGCAGTCACGAGGGAGGAGCAGCGCCAGAGGAGTCCGGAGCAGCAGCTTCAGGAGCAACGTCAGAGGCCTCGGCAGAGGGGCCCCCTTCTTTGAGCACTTCCAGTGTCTCGGAATCATCCACCTCACGCAGCCGCTGTTCCATGTCCAACAGCTTCAGGGCTTCTCTGGTGTATTCTTTCTCATTTCGGTACAGAGCTAGAAGCTGGTCCACGGAGTCAGAGGCAGAGACAGAAGTCGAGGCATCGAAGGTGGAGGGAAGAGGAGGCTCCATATCGTATTGCTCGAATCCCCGGGAGCTGGTGCCAACCTGGCCCCTCAGTTGGCCCACAAATGTTTTCAGAGAATTGCAGAAAGAGGGCTCGTACTTGGGAGCAGTCAGCATGGGATCAGAGCAAACCCCAAATGCGAATTGGGAGAGGGCTTTCTCCAAAACCGGGTACCACCACACAGGTTTCTCCGGGGAATTGGCGGGTATGCTCAGCAGCCTGTTGAGATCCTCATCCTTGATGTTGTTCATCAAGGCCTCCAAGTTCAGGGCAGCGGCCTGCTCCTTTGACACCCCCAGCATCTCCGCCGTCTTCAGGGCTGTTTCTTTGATAACGTGGGTGAAGAGCTGGGAGAACCCCTCCAGATAGTCAGGGCTCCTCTGGAATGCTGCAAGAGTATCCTCCAGCATTATGTCCAGGAACTATTGGCCCCGAGGGAAGATGAAATACTCCAGTCGATGGTCCCGGGCCCCCAGTGCGTAGCCTCGGTTCAAAGCGCCCTCACAGACTGATTTCCATCGGCGTTTGGACTCTTTGTACTCCATTTGATACCGGGTCCAGTACTTCACCAGGTTTTCATATCCCTCCTTCTTAGACCTCCCTAGCTCTGAGACTAGAGAGGCCTTCTCCACCTCCAGCTCATCAATTCTAGCCCGCAGCGCGACTGCCTCCGTGTCAGCCTTGCTGAAGCGCTCCATCAAAACTGTGACCTCCTGGCCACGGTTCACTTGTGCCTCTACCTCATTTTTCAGGTCTTTTTCCAGTGCACCGTAATCATCGATGCACTGGATGGCCTCACCAATCTGGGATTCCAGCTGCAGGGAATCAGAGGGAAAATGTCAGAGTAGAGCAACCAAAAGGTAAACACCAAATACTAACAGGGCAAAAACAAATGCAGGGTACCTGAATCCACAACTGGCCGATGCTGCTGGCCAACCTCGGTCTCGTCATTTTCACAGTTGCCTCCCGATCCTTAGGATGGATCTGGGTCAGCAACTTTCTAACAAAGTCTCGTCTCTTCATGGACGAGACAGGCTTTGAAGTAGAGGCCTCTGACGCCTCCGCAGGAAGGGCCAGAGGATTGCCCTCCTCGGCATCCATGGAGGTAGTCTCCGTTTCACCTGCCGGTTCTCCCTCCTCTACCAGTCTGATCCCCTTCTGCAGGCTCTCCCTCTTCATCTTCTCTGTCAGGGTCATCAAGGTACCCTTTCTTTTCTTCCTGGTGAATGCAGGAGTAGGGATATCTTGGACTTTCTCGGAAGCGGGGGCATCTTCAGAGATGTCCACCACAGGGATGTTACCCCCAAAAATGGCGGACCCTCCCTCTGCCCTGCCAGAGCCAGATCCCGAACCACCAGCCCTCTGACTGTCTGGGCTGAACATGGTCAAGACCTCCATGGACTTACCCTTGCTTGGAGAGAAGCGTTGAGTAGGGGTGGCCGCCCCAGCAACATCAGACACCGTCCGGGAGGTGTCCATCCCAGAGCCAGCGGGCTGCTCTGGCGTATCTGTCCTGGAGCTGGTGTCTCCAAAGCCCTGCCCTTCGGCACCAGAGGGGCGGTCGGCTAGAAGGGTGGCTCGGCACTTTTGTCTCCACGACATGCCTACAAACAAACAATGTTATATTATTAGAATCAGAGTGAGAACAATTCATGCATTTACTAACACGTTATATTACCTATAACTGTAGGTGGATACAGGGGGAACAGGTCATTGGCTGCTAGAGCCGAGTTTCTGTCTGTGAGCTGTTTGCAGGGGAAGGGGTTTTCGTCGTTGAGGGCGTTTAATTTGGTTATCACCCCCAGATCAAAGTCACTGGGGGTTCCTTGGGAGGGAGGCTTGTGGTTAGTACGGAGCTCATGCCACTTTATCTCTTGGGCACCGTATTGGCGCCAAGTGCCAGTGGAGGTCACCACGAAGCAATAAAAGGGCAGGAAGCCCTTGTCATAGGAATTGAGGGAGTTGAAGAAAGTGGTGGGATAGGTTTTGCGGGGCGGCGAACCTGTACAAGGGGCCGCCCTGCAATCTCAAGGATTGGGTCTGAAGGAACAGTTTTTTGGTGTCTTTGACACCGTGAGCTCTACACAAAATATGAAAACAAAATAACCTCCGAATGGCGGAGGGAGTTATTTGGTAAAAGAGGATTTTAAAATAGTTACAAACCTTCACTAAGAGTGGAGGAGGAGGAAGTCTCAACCCAGCATCAATCTGGGCCCGCCATATGGCCGCACTGTTCATTGGTATCCTACGGAGCGGCTCTAAGGATTTGGACTGGGGTTCAAACCTTAGGCCGGGAGGATTCCTACACTTCTTGGCCATCCTATTCATAAACGCGATATCCAACCTGGAATCAGGAACGGGCTTCGGCATTTTAGGAGTGGAAGGAGTAGATTCGGGGGAGGCCGGAAGGTCTTGTGGGTGGGGAGGGGCAGATGAAGTCGGAGGGTCCGGGAAATGCTGGGGAGCGGGAGAGGAAAGTGGAGAAGCCGGAGAAGAGGGAGAGGGAGAAGGGGAAAAAGCAGGTTGGGCGGCGAAGGAGGAAGCCATGGACGGTAAAATCTAGGATTTACACGCTCAATCAGAGCACCAACAGATTTAATATGACTAATCTACACCGAATATAAGTACCAGGGGAGGAAGATGCGCGATTTATCTAGGTAAGTTGGCGGAGGGGACTGGAAAAGGAAGGTCGCGAAGTATACGCCGGAACTGAAGGAGGAGGATCGCCGAAAATTGGGAGAGCAGTTGAAACGATTTGAAGTGAAAGTGAAGAAGATGAAAAATGAAAACTAAGTTCGAATTCATTAAAGTATAACCTACGCGGGCAACAGCAAAGTAGCGGGATGAACGACACGTGGCACCAGGGAAAGGATCGACGATCAAGGATTTCTACGGGAACACGAAAAGACGGAAGGTCTGAAAAGATAACCTTGGGATGCGGAAAAGTATGCTGCAGGAAGGCAGGCATTTAATGCAGGTGACGTCAGCAACGCGGGCGAATACTCTGACTAGTTACTTCGTTTGAAAGCAACTAGCCAGACTAGAGGGGGGAGTAGCTGATGAGGAGTAATATATGCAGAGCAGAGGAATCAACCTGAAAAGAGGAATCGTTCGGGTCAGAGGAACCATCTACATCAGAGGAATGGGCTCAGTCAGAGGAATGAGCTTAGCCAGAGGAACGAGCACAGTCAGAGGAATCGCTGAAGTTAGAGGAATGCTCTACCATATAAGATAGTCAATGATAAGAATGACCGCTTTACCCGGGAAGCACCAGAGCAGAGGAATTTTCCGCTTACAGATAAATCGCCTATAAACGGGTGATATTACCACTATACCCCTGTCCACGCGGGGAGCATGTCCTTTAGGCCGAAATTACTATTTTACCCCTAGCATGTATTCTATAAATACCCATGCACATCCATTTTGTAAAAACACGCTCTCTCTTAATACTACAACAGATTTCTCTTTGTTCTCAAGCAATTCAACTCTTTCTCGATTCTCACATTCAAACACTAGGTAAAATTCGTAATCTAGATTAGGTGTTGATAAGATACTTTATCACTTTTGATATATGTTTCTTGTTTGTGCAAAGAATTATGAGTTTTGTTGCAACACGATTGTAAGTAAGTAAAACGTGATTTGTCCGGTAGATGCTAGAAGGAGTGTTGTCATTGTGATTGCCTACGATCGTATCCTTATTTGTGAAAATGTTGGACGAATTGCCAGTTCTGAAAATGCCAGCTCTGAAACATCTGGCCAGTTCTAAACGTGACAGCTCTGAGTCTCTGCTCCTCTAGTCTAACTATGGGCATGGGAAACCACGTGAAAAGACTTTGGATTACATCCAAATGGTTTTTATTTCATGAATTATGGCTCAACTGTCCAAAACTTAAGCACACAAAGTATTAAATAACTTACTTTAAATAAGAAAATCTTTATTACTATTTAATGATATTATATAAAATTTAAAAAATAATTAGTTTATTTTTATATTAATTAAAAATATCTATTACATTAATTTTACTATATCTAAAGAATGAATGTGAAATTTAAATAAAATGTGCATAAATATTAAATGAATGGAGAGTGAGTCCACAATGATGTCAGCAAAATCCTCAGTTTGAGGAAGTATTGTTGGAGGTGAAAATAGAATGAGGAGAATATGATGATGTGTTTAGGATGATGTCAGCAAAAACCTTAAAATGAGGAGGTATTACTGGAGATGGTATAACATCATCGGCGGAAGAAAAAAAAAAGGTTCCAGATTTTCACTAAAAGTCAATATTAAATAAATTGGATTGTCAGTTTTTTTCTTTCTCTATTCATATTTTCGCCACTTTGGCGTTAAACTAGTAGGTAGATGATGCAAAATTTTTCAATTCCAATTATATCCTTGGAATTGAATTTATTTACATTTACTTCTCCTTATATATGTAGTAGCATTTGCATCTCGTGCAATGCACGAGAAAATATTTTAAATTTTATATTTATATAAAATTAATACTAATTCAGTTATTATACTTATAAAAGATTAATTTGAATTGAATATATTTGAATTGAATATTGAGAAAAAAATCACAATTATAAAATTTGATATTATGAAAAACAAAAACAAAAACAAAAACAAAAACAAAAAAATAAGTTAAAAAATTAAAAATAAAATACTATTTAAAAAGAATAAAAAATATATTTATTCAAAAAAGATGAGAGTGGAGAGAGAAATTTATAAAACTTTAATATTTAAACAAAATTAATTTTTACATTTTGAATCAAATATTTTCATAAAATATATCATATTAAAGCTTTTATCGTAATCTTTAATTTGATATGCATATTACATATTTTATAATTAATCGAATTTCACAATTTTGAAAAGAAATGTAACAACAAATAAGAAGTTAAAGAAAATGAAAATAAAAATAAAAATATATAGTTTAAACATAAACCTTCTGTTTTATTGTAACTACAAAATTGTCATTTAATTTTGAAATTAGTTTGAAATTGATTTCAAATTGAAAACTCCATTTTCATATAGTATAGATATAGATATTGTCAATGTAGTTTATACTATAAATTGTAATTGACATATTTGACTAGCTAGTTTCTTTTTTTTCTTTTTTAATCTCGGTACCAATTTATCTTTTTTTTTTTTTTTGAGAAGGAAAGGAAAGATTCAATTAAACCGAGGGAAAGTTTAACAACACAGGGAAACCCTCATCAGACTGGGGTTGAGAACGATGAAAAATAGCAAACTTAGCTAATCTATCTGCATTGTCGTTTCCTTCTCTGGGTGTCCATCCAAACTCAAGGTGGTAGAGAGCAGTTGCCTTTCTGTGGATCTCACTCAATGTTTGGCCCAAGTATGAGTTATCATTCGCTTTCTTCAAAAACTTCCAATACAACGGTTGACAATCCGTCACCAAGATTGCATCTTGTATCAATCGCTCGTCACAAAAACGGAGACCCTCCCGTACTGCCATAGCTTCGGCCTCAATTGGTGTGAAAACTCCCGGTATGAATCCAAATCTACTTCCCACCAGGTCCCCTTCTCTGTCCTGCATGATCACTCCAAACCCCATCCCCTCCTGCTCCTTAACAGCCGCATCACACCGAAGCTTCACTTGTCCATTTCTGCTACACGCTTTCGCCGAGGGCATCATTCTAGTTGCTGCGAGCTTACCGGCCTGCTCCAGATAGCACGAGAGGCAATCCTTAAGCAATCAACATGCTCAATATTCTTATCATTGAAGACAAGCTGGTTTCTAGAGTACCAGATAGACCACAAAATTGTAGCAAAAATATTATGGCCCTCTCTAGAATTATGATCTCTAAACTCATTAACCCATTGAGGAATAGAAGAGAGATTGCTCATTAACCAATTTATCTTTTTAACTCAACTATACAAACTGATTTGCAGATTAATAGATCCATTTATTATAAGTGTGATATGGTTTCGAGGCTATAGATTTTAATAAATGGTTGATAGACGTGTACACAATATGAAAAAAAAGATCTACCAAAGTTGATTTTTGGGCAATTAATAAATGAAACGCTAATTTATTGGTCAATTAATAAATGATTTGTGAGATTAATTTTTTTATAAAACAAGGTTGAAAATATAAAAATATGTATATGAAAATGGAAACACTATTTATTATAAACATCTCAAAATATTAAAAAAAGACAACACTTTTCGTATACAAAGGAAATATATTTTGAAAATAAAAGTGTAAATAGCGCCAAAATTCACGAACTTTTACTCGATTCTCATTTTTCCCACGACCTTTAAAAGTTAGACAAAAATACATAATCTTTTGATTGATTCTGATTTTTCTCATGATTGTTAATTTCGCCCAATTTAAAGCTTAGGTGGCACTCGAAATTTCCAACATGGGCGAAACAAATGACGTCGTTTCCAACTGTTAAAAACGATGTCGTTTTGTGTTAAAAACGGTAGAAATTGGTTGCAACTCATAAATTAGGGTTCTTCTTGCGCAGAGGTTGGTAAGGTTCTTGCGCAGAGATTTGTAGAGTTCTTCTTGCGCAGAGATTGGTAGGGTGCGATTCGGCATAATCCATGGCTAGTTCTTGATGTGCTCTTCAAATATGCAAGCAAGCTGTTGTTAGCGCGCGATTGAGAGAGAGAAGTAACTGTTGTTAGCGCGCGATTGAGAGAGAGATACAATTGTTGGAATATACAATTAGGGCAGATTTAAAAATTTATAATAGAATATATGACAGCGTTTTAATTTAAATTGTAACAACGTCGTATCCTCATCAGCATTATTAAGCCACACCAACTTTAATTTTTGCCGGAGAAATTTATCGTGGGAAAAATTAGAATCAATCAAAAGGTTATTGATTTTTGTCTAATTTATAAAGATCGTGGAAAAAACAAAAATCGAGTAAAAGTTCGTAAATTTTGGCGCTATTTGGCCAAAATAAAAGATAATACCCGTGCAAGGATGGGGGCAAGAATAACGGGTCGGAAATGGGTAACCAAAAACCCGAAATGTTGGTATCTGTACCCGAAGATTTTATACTGCTTCCGTCTCACTTCAACGAAAATGGATCAAAAAGACAATTTTAATATTATGCTATATGTTAATCATAATTCTTCAATTTATTTTATACAATCAATTAATTCAAAGATAATTAAATAATTCAATCTTATTTTATCCTATTACTTTTTCTTTTTTGTGATCTATTTTATCCCTTAAATCAAGCTTCACCTAACTATTCGAGATCTCGATTACGTTATCAAAGCCCACAATACCGCAAAAATACGAAAAACTTAAAAAAACAAAAATGGAAACCAGAAAACTTTCCACAACTTATATACCGCTTCGACGCCGTCATATTTGATTGACCACTGGGGCCGCTACCGACCTTTCTCACTATATTTTTAAGGATGAGTAACGGACAGAATCAATATTCCAAATTTATTCATTGAATAATAGATGATTGACAAAAAAAAAAGAAGCCAAATTTATTCGTAGATGATTCACTAACACCAAAAGTTTATTCATAGAATCATAAATGATTCACAGAATAACGCCAAATTTTGATAAAATCATATAAATTTTGTGTGACTTTTTATACCACCTCTGACACAGTATACGTTATAACATATATTAATTTGTTATTGACTAAATTTCTCTAATATTAATTAAAATCAATCATAAAATAATCTTAATATATCATATCAAACAACATACTTCTTCCATCCCATAAAAATATACCTACCTTTCCTTTTTCGTCTATTCCATAAAAACATGTATACCCCATCATAGTAATTTCTCTCATTTATTATCTTAATGATATGAGACTCTTCCTCTACTCACAATATACTTTACATAATTTCTTCAAACTTATGTCATCTCATGCTAGACATGCTTTTATAGGACAAAGGAAGTATTATGTTTTAAAGTTATTTTAATGCATTCTCTCAAATATGACATTAATACAATAACGGCAAAAGATATACCTATGAAATATTTTACATTTTATCTCATACCATATATTAAAGGAGCCCTTAAGATAGTATTATTCATGGTATATGTATAAATATAATTTCCTTATATTTTAAACAAGAGTATTATTTTTTTCTTTAATCCTATTGTACCCTGAACTCAATATTGCCGCCTAACAATCAATTTGCAAGTGTTGGGAGAAAAATAACTTTTCATACTCTTTTAATAATAAAATAAATAAATAAATTGTAGAGAAAAATAAAAGTAATTTCTCTTTCCTCTATCTTTTTCATTTTACTTTTTTATCTTATCTTTCCAATCTCCACGATTAGATATATGACAAGAAAATGACAATCTCCATCTTACAAATATTTGTCCCTTTTTCTAAAAAAATTTGGTGGGGTAATTTTTTTTTCTTTCTATAATTATACATATATATATTAAATATTAAGTATACTAATTTCCTTTTGAGGGGACAATTGCCCACCACCTCATAGTGTGCTCCGCCCCTGCCATGAGGTATCACGCATATTTTATTCAATCACACCTTCCACTTGTCATTTTATATAATATTACAAAAATAGAAGAATCTTTGACTTTAAGCACATATTACTGTTTTTTTTTATATATATAAAATTGCTGAAAAGTACAAAACATAGAAGAAATATACTCCCTCCGTCCATTTTTTATGGGACAAACACTGTTGGGCACGGAGATTAAGAAGAGTAGAATTAAGGGAATTAGATGTGTAGTGTTATTTTAATTAAAACACACACTCCCTCTCTGCCTCACCGGTACACGCCGGCGCTGGCGCCGGCGAGCGCCGCCTCGTCGGCTCCTCTCCGTCCCCACCCCCTCCCCGTCCTCTCTCTCCCTTCCCTCCCTCCATAGCAGAAACCAAACCAAAAGTAAAAATTAAATCGACGAAATTAAATCGAACAAGTTTCAAAATTGCATAAACAAGTTTCAAAATTGCAAGTTTCAAACAAGTTTCAAACAAGTTTCAAAATTGCAGAAACCAAAATTAAATCGAAGAAATTGCAGAATTAAATCAAAGCTCCAAACAAGTTTCAAACAAGTTTCAAAATTGCAGAAACCAAATCGAAGAAATTCCAAACAAGTTTCAAAATTAAATCCCCAAATCGGAGCCCTATATTCTCAAATCCACGGCCTCCTCTCGAATCACAAATCGGAACCCTAGAGGAGGGCGGCGCGCTGGAGGAAGGAGAAGATGGACGGCGGACGTGGACGACGTGGAAGGACGACGCGGGATGAAGGAGAAGATGAACGGCGCGCTGGAGGAAGGAGAAGATGAACGGCGCGCCTCTTCTTCTTGTCGGCGGCGCCGCCCTCCTTCGGCGACGCGGGTGCGACCGGGCGGTGGGGGGCGCGAGGGCGGTGGTGGCGGTGGAGGCGACGGGCGGTGGTGTTTGAAGAGAGAAGGGAAGCAGGCGGCGACTGGTAGGGGGAAGCAGGCGGCGAGTCGGTGACTGGCAGGGGGAAGGAGAGAGAGAGAGAGAGTAGAGTTATGATTTATTTAAGGATAATTAGGGACTATTTTAATGCTTAATCAATCCCTTATTTTTGCTTAAAATAGAAATGTCTCATGTATGTTGGGACAACCAAAATGGAATTTGTCCCATAAATAATAGGACGGAGGGAGTATAAGAGATTTTTTCCTCAAATCTATATATTATATGAAACATCAGTTTCAACGGATATTTTTTGGTGCCATATTTTAAATTTTCAGTTTTTTATTCATCTACCAGAAATTTCTATTTTTCTGCTCAATTCTAACGTTTTCTTCAAATAACAGATCACGCAAAATTTAACTTTTCCCCTTTCCGCGCTAATTGGTTCCTATTTTAACGCTGGAGCTATATCCTAATAGTTATTATCTATTTTCTTTTCTTATTTCTTATTTCTTTTTTCTTTTTCTCTAAAATTTGTGCAGTTTGATTAATAAAAAAAAATACTCAATATACATAATAAATTAAAGAGCATGAAAAGAGCTTTAATTTGATATATATTATATTAAAATTAATTTTAAATAAAAATATTATAAAAGTTAGAAATCTCAAAATCAATTTTTTTCTCTTATAATGTAAAGAGAGAGGAGAGAGGAGAGATGAGAGAGAATAAGTAAGGAAATTAATCGAAAATATAGAAAGGAAATATGCATGAGAAAGAGAAAAAAAAAAAGATTAGAAACAAAGATGTGATAATTTTTTTTATTTTTTTAAAATAATCATACATTATTATTTAAATCTATTTTTAATTATTTTATGCAATTAAATTAAATATATACAATATAAATTTATATATAATTAGACATCTCCCAAAATAAGTTGTTTTACAAATTATTTATTTAAAAATCATCAAATTTAGTTTATGAAAAGATATTTTGTATACATCTTAAATTAAAGAATATGGCATGATCATTAATTTGGTGTAGAAATAATCCAAATAAAATTTAGAACGAGCAAAGCATTAGAAAATAATAATAATAATAATAATAATAATAATAATAATAATAATAATAATAATAATAATAATAATAATAATAATAATTCTTTGATCAAATAATTTAAATTATTTAATAATTATAATTGTCATCTTATATAAATTAAAAAATCTATGTGTTTCAATTTGAACTATTTATCGAGCGATTGACGCAATTTATTTTATTTTAAAAAATTGCAATTGCTTATATTTTAATTATTTCATATTTATATTTATTTATTTAAATGCATCGTTCAATTTCAATGCTCACCGTGCATCGCACGGGAGGACATACTAGTATTAAAGATAAGTTAGTTATTTTAACCATAAAATATTTTTATGAAGTGAACATTTTTAATTTAATGGAAGTGCAACTTTTTCTTATTAACACTTTATTTTATTTTAATAATTCGATTCTCTTTTACTTTTCTTTTACTTTTTGAACAGATATCATTTTAATAATCTCTGTTCTAAAATTTCCTTAATTACTGACATCGGCCGGCCCAATGGCCCCACAAAATCTAGGGTTTAAATGTGGGAGGTGGCTTTTAACTTGTTTTTTCGGCGTTACGTTTTCTTATCGCTTTGACCCATAGTTTTGTTAAAAAAATAAATTAAAAAACCAATTGGAAAAAACTAGTAGATCCGATACGTTTATTAATTTAATGGATTAAGTTAAAGAGCGAGAGTTAATTTAAGTATCACAAAAAGTAAAAGTAAATTAAAGCAGAGATGCAAGCTGTGTAACAGCGACGTTCACGTGGCTCTGGCCTACCATTTGGCAATAAACAATGATTAAATCTTGGACGGCACAGAGATTTTCCACGCAATACAAAATTATACATATGATTTATATATAATTGGTATAATGCTATTCAAAACCATATTTAGACATATGAGTTTCTTTTTGTATTAATTAAATCGCACCAATGATGTGCGTCTTTTATGCACATTTACACCAAATTTTATCACTTTGATTTAGTACTAGTAAGTGACCCGTGGAATTTCGACGGAGTGTATTAAAATATAAATTTATAAATTATTAATATTTTTTTGTTTCATGAATTTTTTTAGTAAAATAAAAAATTTAATGAAATTATTTTTAAGTAAAAAATTAATATTTATTTGAAATTGACCGGCCTAATTTAAATATCTTATGAAATTTATATGTAAGCAGAGTTTCGATCCAAAAATTATTAAAAGAGAAATTGACGGATTATGGAGATGACGGATTATAGATTCTCATTCATTCTAATTACTCCGTTCTAATTTTCTTCAATTCTAATTCATTCTAATTTTTTTTTTCTAAATTTTTATCAATTTTAATATCTAAAAATTATTAAATATCTAAAAATCATTATATTAATATTCCAACAAAATAAATTTTATCATATGTATAACACTCATTTTTCTCAATTCTCATTCATTCTTTCTTTTTTTTCTAAATTTTAATTAGTTTCCATATACAAAAACCATTAAATATCTAAAAATCAGTATATATCTAAAAACTATGAAATATCTAAAAATCATTATATTAAGTTCACCAGTGCTCTTTTGAACAATGGAATCAATTTATTTATATTTGATGGAATAAATGTTAACAATTGAATTTAATAGTTAATATATATATATATATATATATATATAGGGGGAGAGGTTCAAGAAGAACGGAGAACCATTTTCAGTCATTTGATTATCAAGATCTACGGTGGATGTATCATCTTGGTGGATGAATGTAGATCCTGGGTTAGAATCCTGAAGGAAGCAATTTTTTTTATTTTTTTGAGTGCATTAATTTTAACAGCGAATGCATTAATTTTTACAGTGAATGCATTAGATTTGATGGTTCTCACGTTCTCACAAATAATGTAGTTCTCTCTAGAACCACACCCTATATATATATATATATATATATATATATATGGTAGTTCAAATAAAAATCATTTTATTGTAAGAACTTAGAACTAATTATTTTTCCATCTTAACGGCGATATGATTAAATCCTATTTCAAAAGTTGTTTCTTAAGATCAACTTTGTTGTGATTTTTAAGGGATTTATAGTCTTTTTCTATAGTAGTTTTTTATTTCTAATATACAGTAGGTATTATAGGCAAATTAAAATATAATAAATTTTAAATCGTGTCCATTAAAGTATTATTGATTAAGGGTATAGATTAGTTCTAAATTCTTATCTTAAGGGTGATTTTTATTTTAACCCAATTAAAGTATTATATATGTTGGAACCTGAATTGGTCTGCCATGGGGTCGAAGATAATTTTTTAGGGAATATAAATAGAATTAATAACATCAAAGTCATATATATTAAATTAAAGTAAATCAAGTATGTTTTTAAATTGAAACTGGAGAGTTGGATATCATGAAGTATAATTGTCGCAGCCCGATATAGCCAGTGATAGCGTATACCAAGTATCGTACGACTAATAAAAGAAATAGTGAAAGAAATAGGAATACATCTTGTTTTAGCGGAAGCAATTGCAAACTTTACTCATTTTAAAGAAGGATTTCAAGACCAAAATAATTACTAGCTTGGGTAAACATGATTAAGCCATTGAAACTTAGCAAGGGTCTGAGAAGTATTTCCCTTAAGGGATATTACAGACATAAGCAAATTAAATAAAGAGTTTCATCAGAGTTATGCAGCGAGATGCGTTACTATATGTGTGAAGACATATAGCAGGGAGTTCAAATTCTTATAGAGTCAAAGCTTATAAAGATAAATATGAGACATAGGAAAGACACAGCCAACTGACAATTCCAACAGCTTTCACCCATCCTCGCGCCAAGCCAGACCTGCACATTTAGAAATACATGCAGGGCTGAGTACCAAAAAGCACTCAGTGGACTCATGCCGGAAATAATTGAAATGTTGCTCTTAGAGCTATATGTCAATCTTGCCCTTTTCAATGCATCAACAGGATTTAACTGAGATTAAAAATACCTGTTCATGTTTTTCTGTCATAAACTCATTTGCATCATCATAATAATATCATTAGTCTGCAGACATTAAATATTCACGGTATGTGCCAACTATGAGAACTCATATAATATATATATAAGGTGAAGAGAAGGAGGCCTCCTTCAAATCACCGTGACCGGCCGACTAGAGACGGCTCACGGTCACCTCTGCGCACAAAACCTTTACTGTCATATAAATCAGTCAAAGGCCGATATCTTGCATCATGATCATAATCATGTCTTTCATGGAGGCAACATACCATATCTCATTCTCATCAATAATAAATATGGCAAGTTGACAATTTTCATAATACTCATCAATAATGCTTCAACATGCTTCATTTTCATAAGATTCATCAATAATGCTTCAACATGCTTCATTTTCATAAGAATTTGCATTTGAACTCATTATCATGGTAGCTAGCCATAATAGAGTTAGAATAAAGCCCACCTGTCTCAGGGGTCGATGACGTAACGCTCAGAGTCGTACTAACGCCGGCCGTCACTCGAACCTTTGGTGGCGCACGTGGTTTAGATTGTCATGTGACAAAATAAACTCTAGTTAGAATTTCATCTAACTAATATCTCAATACTTATGCTTTCATCATATGCTTAATCTCATCTTATAACCTATCTACTATTTACCCAATTGGACCTCTCAATTTAATTAGATATCTTATCCAATTAAAGGACTCTCAATCCTAGGTAAATAGCATTCATAAACATCAAATAGTCATTCATACTTTGCAATAATCAATTTCCACATAATACATTTTCACGATTTATCACAATAGTCAAATGACTTAAAAAAAATAATCCTATGAACTCGAAATCTTTTTCCTTGTAAGTAAATTCCCAAATATTCACGTAAGCTTGGAAATAAATATAAAATTTTCTAGTAGTATTTTCATGACATAACATGGTGTATTAATCCACCAAAACTTTAAAATCCTCAAAACAATTACAAAGTAGAAATTTTCAGACTCCTACAGTTTATCATTCTGCTCTGCCTCAACTTTAACGAATAAACTGTTTTGACTCAGAAATCTCCTAGATTCGAGACTTACACTGTTGAAAACCTTTCTGCGTCTAGTTTTATTTAAAAAAAAGTAGAGTGAAAAACTCCAAGTGGTTTACGAGATATGGGTGTTTTCCCACAGTCTACCAGATTCGGCAGTTTTGCACGACTGGAAGCTATGATTTTTTAAAAATAGTAAACGTTGGCCAAATGGTTTGAAATTTGGTGTAAATCAGTATAATACATGTATCTTTCTACCATAAAAATTTGGGAGGCTGAATATTTTTGAAAGTTACTGAAAAGTGTGACTCTAGGGACTGCCTTTCTAAATTTCCGGTGGACATGCGCAGTAAATGTTTTGCATTTTAAAAAGGTAGTAAAAGAAGTCCAAATGACTTGAAATTTTACCAGCGTCCTCAAGACATATATATCGACACACTGTAAAATTTTGAAGAGTTTTGGACGAGGGAAACCTCGTCGACTGATCAGTCCAGAACGTAAGAAAACTTCTCAAAATGGTTGAAACAACAACATATACACATATCATCATAGATCTATACTTTCATCACCATTATCATGCATTTTCACACTAATAACTCATCATGCTTCAATTATGCATCAATATACATGCTTATACCACAAGAAAATATATATATAACATAAGAGGAGGATTGAGGTTGCTACCAACAAGATCAATGGAGGTGGAGTAGAAGATGATGCGTAGTATGCTTGGAGCTTGAGCTTGAAGATGAACACTTTAAGAAACCTTAGTTCTTACTATATTTGGTGGAACAAGAAAAAGAAGTGTGGTGGAGTGAGGAGGAGGAGGAGGGCTGCTGAAAATAAAGAAGAATAAGAGAGGGAGGGAGATGAGAGAGAGGTGTGCATGTGCTTGTGAGCTTAAAGTGTGGAGGAATGAGTTGGCTAGTTAGATTAGCTTTTTAGGGGCTCTTTAATGGTGCATGTGATTTCCATTGATGGGAAAGAGAAGAATAATGTGGGAGAGTGGGGAGGGAGCTAGTGCTGCGTAAGGGTGAGAGAGTGAGAGAGAAAGAGTGAGAGAGATTGAGAGAGATAGAGAGAGTGAGAGAGAAAGAGAGATAGGTGTGTATATATATATATATCTATATATATATATATATACTTGAATAATTATAACTCTTATTTAGTATGTGGGAAAAATATATCTCATGAAAATATATTTATTCATGTGAGGAAAAATTATCTCTATTATGATATATCTAATATCATAATAACAATGCATCAATAAATCATATGTGAATATTCTACCAAGTAAAATATTTATATCACATAGACATTTTAATAAAAATATAGGGCGAAGATAGGTTTCTCAATAAGAGAATTTATAAGACTCGAGAAAATAATATCGCCTCCTATTAAACTCTAAAAATTTCTTATCTCATTTATTCGCCCACGTGCATAATTCCTCTAGCTACTATTTAAAACTCAATTTAAATTCGAGCTAGGGCACAAATAGCTTCTCAAAACACGGGGTGTTACATCCTTACCCCCTTAAAAAAAATTTCGTCCCGAAATTTGAAATCTCACCTTCGGGAAACAATTCTGGATATTTTTCCTTCATTTTATCCTCCAATTCCCAAGTTGCTTCTTCTTGCCCGTGATGTCTCCATTGTATTTTGACTAAGGCAAGTGACTTATTTCTCAATTGTTGGATCTTTCTATCCAACACAGCTTCGGGTCTTTCTTCATATTTCAGGTCTGGTTCAAGAGATATATCCTCTCGATGAATAACATGCTTCGGGTCAAACACGTATTTTCTCAACTGCGACACGTGAAAGACATTGTGAACATTCGCGAAATTTGGAGGTAACGCGAGTCTATAGGCAACAGGGCCTACTTTTTCGAATATGTCGTATGGGCCTATAAATCTAGGCTTGAGCTTTCCTTTTATACCAAATCGGTGAATCCCTCGAGAAGGGGAAACTTTCAAAAAGACTTTACTTCCCACTTCAAACTGAATCTCTGTGCGTCTAGTGTCGGCATAAGATTTTTGGCGATCTTGAGCTTCTTTAATTCGTTGCCGAATTTGTCTCACAGTTGTGATCATTTCTTCCACTGCGTCAGGACCTAACACTTTTCTTTCTCCTACTTCATCCCAATAAAGCGGAGATCTACATTTTCTTCCATAGAGGGCTTCATATGGTGCCATGTTAATAGTCGTTTGGAAACTATTATTGTAGGCAAATTCAATCAGGGGTAACACTTGTTCCCATTGAGCTCCTCTATCTAACACTACAGTCCGAATCATATCTTCCAAAACTTGTATAGTTCTTTCAGACTGTCCATCCGTCTGTGGATGAAAAGCTGTGCTAAAATTCAACTTAGTACCCAATTCCCTGTGTAAGCTCATCCAAAAACGTGAGGTGAATTTTGTATCTCTATCGGAGGTAATCGTCATTGGAACTCCGTGTAAACGTACTATCTCACGAATGTATATTTGAGCTAACTTTTCAGAACCACTTGTGACAGGAATCGGTATGAAGTGAGCACTTTTCGTCAATCTATCTATGATCACCCAAACGGCGGTATTCCCTCTATTCGACTTTGGCAAGGCAGTGACAAAGTCCATGGCAATGTGGTCCCATTTCCACTCTGGGATTTCTAACGGTTGTAATTTGCCATAAGGTCGTTGGTGTAATGCCTTCACTTGCTGACAAGCTAAACATCGTTCTACAAACGAAGCTATGTCTCGCTTCATGCCTTCCCACCAAAATCTTGCTTTTAAATCTTGGTACATCTTTGTACCTCCCGGATGTGCTGCGTAAGGCGTGTCATGAGCTTCGCTCATGATTTCATTTCTTAATTTCTCATCATTGGGTACACAGATTCTTCCCTCAAACATCAATGCATTATCTGCTGCTTCTTGGTATGACTCAAGCTTCTCGGTACGGATTTTCACTCGCAATCTTTCCAATTTCTCATCCTCTCTTTGCATACTAACAATCCTTGATCTTAGATCGGGGGTAACACTGAGTGTCGCCATGATCAAATCTGTGGTTTGCGGTGGAAATACCACTTCCAACCTTAACCTTTCGAATTCCCTAACCAAGTCATTCTCCTTGGTTAGGATACATCCTAACTTGGCTCGTTCCATTCTGCTCAAGGCATCTGCCACGACGTTGGCTTTGCCTGGATGATAATTGATTCCACAATCGTAGTCCTTGACCAATTCTAGCCATCTTCTTTGTCTCATATTCAGATCCTTCTGTTCAAAGAAATATTTGAGACTCTTATGGTCGGTGTAAATTTCACATCTTACTCCATAAAGGTGGTGTCTCCAAATTTTCAATGCGTGCACTACTGCTGCTAGCTCTAGGTCATGTGTCGGGTAATTTGCTTCATGTGGCCTAAGCTGTCGCGAGGCATAAGCTATTACCTTTCCCTCTTGCATCAGTACACAACCTAGTCCTTTCTTTGATGCGTCTGTATATATGGTATATTCCTTGTTTGCTTCTGGAACGGCTAGTACTGGGGCGGTGGTCAACCTCTTCTTCAATTCTTGAAAGCTTTGTTCGCATTCGTCTGTCCACAAGAATTTGACTTCTTTCTTGAGCAGATGAGTTATAGGCTTGGCTATTTTGGAGAAATCTTGTATAAAACGACGGTAGTAGCCTGCTAATCCTAGGAAGCTACGAATCTCGTGAGGTGTCGTTGGTGATCTCCATTCTTGCACTGCTTGAACTTTGGCAGGATCCACTTTGATTCCTGCAGCTGAAATGACGTGGCCTAAGAAATTGACTTCTCGTAGCCAAAACTCACATTTGCTATACTTAGCATAAAGCTTTTCAGCTCTTAGCTTCTCTAGCACAGTTCTAAGGTGCTCTTCATGATCCTTCTCATTCTTCGAGTAAATCAAGATGTCGTCTATGAATACCAACACGAATTGATCCAAATATTCGTGAAACACTCGATTCATGAGATCCATGAATACGGCGGGGGCATTTGTTAATCCAAAAGGCATCACTATGAACTCATAGTGTCCGTATCTCGTGCGGAATGCTGTCTTTGGAATATCCTCAGGTCGTATCCTCAATTGGTGATACCCTGTCCTTAAATCTATCTTTGAGAAAGTGCGTGCTCCTCGAAGTTGATCAAACAAATCGTCTATACGTGGCAAAGGATACTTATTCTTTAGGGTCACCTTGTTTAATTCCCGGTAATCGATACACAATCTTAAACTTCCGTCTTTCTTTTTGACAAACAGGACCGGTGCTCCCCAAGGCGAAACACTGGGTCGAATGAATCCCATGTCCAACAATTCTTGTAGTTGCAACTTCAGTTCTTGCAATTCTGCTGGTGCCATCCTATATGGTGCTTTGGATATTGGTGCTGCTCCAGGTTCCAAGTCGATTGTGAATTCCAATTGTCGGTTCGGGGGTAGACCTGGTAGAATATCAGGGAAAACGTCTTGATACTCCCGCACTATAGGTACATCTTCAATCTTTATTTGTGCTTCCTCTTCTTGGCTCAAGTATACTAAATATGCTGTCGCGCCCTTTTCCTTTAGTATCTTGTTCGCTTGCACTGCAGAGATGATAGGTGTCTTCTTCCATTTCCTATTGATGGCATAAAAACATGTAGGTTCCAGGCCAGGTGGCTGGAATGATATCCGTCTCTGCTCGCATTGTATCACCGCATGGTGTTCTGCTAACCAGTCCATTCCCAAAATGATGTCTGTGGTCCACATGCGCAGAAGTCTCAACGTCTTAGCCTTAAGCTTAAGAGGTCCTAATTCAAATTCTAAGTTAGGACACACATGTGTCACGGTGGTGATCTTCCCTAAGGGAGTGGCTACCCTTAAGTGTAGCTGGGCTGGTTCTACATTCAGCTCTAACGTATCCACACAAGTATATGAGATGAAAGAATGTGATGCTCCAGTATCAAAGAGAATAACAATGGGTACACCTTTCAGTTCCCCAATACCTGTTAAGTTTCCTTGGTTCTTATCCTGATTCTTCTTATTGATAGCATACATCCTTTGATATTGCGGTGGTATTCCTGCTTGCGGTGCAGGTAGCTGCTTATGAGGCTGGTTTGGACGGCGAAAAGGTTGTTGCTGTAGTGGTTGAGGTAGAGGAAGAATTCCTTCCATTGCTCTGAGTTGTGGGGTTGGAAACTGATTGGGTCTTCCTCCACTCATCCCTTGCTGTCGGTTGGGGCACTGGCTCGAGTAATGCCCTGGTTTCCCACAAGTGAAACAATTTGGGTTTCCAGCTCTGCACACTCCTGTGTGTAACTTGTTGCACTTAGGACAAGGGGGTATCCCTTGGTGTCCGGGGTGTGAGGTCGCTGGTCCACCATAAAATAATTTATCGCCTTTCACGAATGGAGCCTGGACATTCTGACCTTGCCATGGCTTTTTACCCTCATTTCCACGATTTTCCCATTTGCGTTTTCCTTTCTGTCCTTGGTTAGAGTAGGGAGTGTTTGATACTTGCGTATATTGAGCTGATGGAGGCGTTGGTGTGTGTGTTGTTTTCTCTGGTTGCATTGCTAGCTCCATATCTAGAGCTCTGTTCAAGGCCTCGGCGTAGGAAAGTGCCGTTTGACTTGCCAATACAACTCTTATCTCTTGTCGCAGTCCGGCGCAAAATAACTCGGACATCTTCTCATCCGTATCCACTCTATACGGTGCATATCGGGCCAGATTGCAGAATAGTCGATCGTACTCCACTACAGTTTTATTCCCTTGCTTTAAGGTGGTAAACTCCATCTCCTTCTTTTTCCTATAGCTTCTGGGTATGAACTTCTCACATAGAGCAGTCTTAAAAAGCTCCCAAGTGAGTTCATCTAACTGCTCCGGGGTCATAGTTTTCTGCTTTGCTTCCCACCAATAGTCGGCGGTTCCTTTCAGCTGGTAAGACACGCACATAAGACGTTGTGCGTCGTTGCATCTCAAAAATCGAAAGATTCGTTCCATAGCACGAATCCATTCTTCCGTTTCAGCAGGGTCTCCCGTGCCTGCGAAAGTCGGTGGGTTCTGTCTTAGGAAAAGTTCTTCCACTCTCCTATCTTGAGGTGGAGACGGCGGTGTAGGTTCTCTGGGTTCTTCCTCATTCTCGGGTGTATCTCTGTTCACTCTTCGTGGAGGCATTATGATAATCTACAAGTTTGGGTTAAAAGATAGGTTCCTCTATGTGACAAGGATCATCTTACTCTAGTCTTATAGCTGAGTAATTCACAACATACCATGCGTCTCATATATATATATATATGTATATACATACATTATCACATAGAGTATACTCAATGCATCAAGTACTCGGTTCTCAATCAATGTATACAAATTGACAACTACATCATAACAATGCATCAAAACAAGTAATCACATTTCTCATTTAGTCAAAAATGGCCACTTTGGCCCATCATGTATATACCGTGAAAATTGCCTCAGCGAGGACTTCTTTTGTACAAAATGTATACTATGATCTATAAACTGCTATAGGTCAGTACAAAGTACTACTCTGCTAAAGACCTAGCTACTGCATCAATATTGCCTCTATGTACAAGCAGCCCTACAACTGGGTACAGATACTATCCGTTACCCGTGTACTATGGGGGCCTAACAAAATAAGTACAAACCCTGGTCTGGGATGGAACTATCCATTGTTAGCCAAATCTAGGGGCTATCTAAACAAAGCTACCATATATATACATCTCTATTCAAATACCATCATATCAAAACCATATCCACCCATGACCTCTACCATCACCCCGGCTACTATCGTCACTCCCATCCTCCGTAGCATCATCACCGACATCTGCTCGAGCGTCACCCAATCGGGGCACATACGGCACACCATCCTCACTGTCAGAGTCGGCACGGTGAAAAGGGTCGAAGGCGGCTCTCTCTCGAATCGAATCTCCTCGAGGGACGTCCGTCTCGAAGGCCTGGCCCATGTTAGGAAGATCCAAGGGCTGTGAGATGAGAGTCCCAACAACCGGGACTGATCCTGTGTCGTCCTCCATGTCTCTAGCTGTCCCCTGGGGTCGTGAAGGTCCTGGTGCGAATGGATCAACATCAGCCATAGCAATCTCGCCCTCTCCAACCGTAGGGAGGGGAGGAACAGGGAGGGTCTCACGGATGGGGCTCATCAGCTGCTCGATGGTATCGATGGCCTCAGTGGTGTCTATGGTCATAGGGGTAACCAAGATATCAATAGGAGAAATCTCCTCCTCGGGCAGAGTGCCCTGAGAAAGTGAAGGAATAGGGTCATCAATCGGCTGGGAGCTAAGGAGGTCTAGTCCCAATGCCATAAAAGGATCCTCAGTCTCAGAAAGACCCTGAGGCTGACTCTCTGCCTCACCCTCTCGGGTGTCACTCTCTGTCAGGTAAAAGTAGGGTGGGTTTGCATACATCACGAACCGGCTCAACAGAATGGTTAGGTACTCCGGGAATCGCACCTCAAATCCTCCCGGTGCCAACGGGCTATAGAAGTCTGGGGCGATAAAATGACACCAAGCCTGCCAGTGGGGTGGCATCCTATGTGGTAGTATCTGCATGGCCTGCTGGGCCGTGACTCCATGCTCTACGGCGTCAATCCACCTGTGGTGGAAGCGTGCTAAGAACTCTCCAATAGTCTCGTGGTGCTCCAAAGTACAGTCATAGAAAGCCTGTACTATGTCGAATCCGTCTGCCATGCTAGAATAACAACTCGTGTTACTAAGTCAAGAATGACTTACTCGTTTATTACTCAATAACATACTCGTTTGTCGGTGTTCCTCTAGGATTCTCGTAGTGCATCGGTATCAATATTGATTCCAATAAAAATTTTCCACCATCTTACTTATCCAGTCAATCAAAACCAGATATCAATAATATTGCATCATGTACTAATCATGCTTCTTTCTCAACTTATAAATATCATCAACTTATCAATTGCATATCTCATGCTCATAAGTAACTTTAAACTTTAACTTGCATACCTCGTCAAGCTGGCGGAGATGGGGTGTTGGCTCTTGTCAGTGACATAGCTCTTTTAGTCTAAGACTCTAGCTTAGACTCAAAAAAAAAAAAAAAAAAAAAAAAACTCTATAAGAGATTATACTCAGAGCAGACGAGCTGCTCTGATACCACTCTGTCGCAGCCCGATATAGCCAGTGATAGCGTATACCAAGTATCGTACGACTAATAAAAGAAATAGTGAAAGAAATAGGAATACATCTTGTTTTAGCGGAAGCAATTGCAAACTTTACTCATTTTAAAGAAGGATTTCAAGACCAAAATAATTACTAGCTTGGGTAAACATGATTAAGCCATTGAAACTTAGCAAGGGTCTGAGAAGTATTTCCCTTAAGGGATATTACAGACATAAGCAAATTAAATAAAGAGTTTCATCAGAGTTATGCAGCGAGATGCGTTACTATATGTGTGAAGACATATAGCAGGGAGTTCAAATTCTTATAGAGTCAAAGCTTATAAAGATAAATATGAGACATAGGAAAGACACAGCCAACTGACAATTCCAACAGCTTTCACCCATCCTCGCGCCAAGCCAGACCTGCACATTTAGAAATACATGCAGGGCTGAGTACCAAAAAGCACTCAGTGGACTCATGCCGGAAATAATTGAAATGTTGCTCTTAGAGCTATATGTCAATCTTGCCCTTTTCAATGCATCAACAGGATTTAACTGAGATTAAAAATACCTGTTCATGTTTTTCTGTCATAAACTCATTTGCATCATCATAATAATATCATTAGTCTGCAGACATTAAATATTCACGGTATGTGCCAACTATGAGAACTCATATAATATATATATAAGGTGAAGAGAAGGAGGCCTCCTTCAAATCACCGTGACCGGCCGACTAGAGACGGCTCACGGTCACCTCTGCGCACAAAACCTTTACTGTCATATAAATCAGTCAAAGGCCGATATCTTGCATCATGATCATAATCATGTCTTTCATAGAGGCAACATACCATATCTCATTCTCATCAATAATAAATATGGCAAGTTGACAATTTTCATAATACTCATCAATAATGCTTCAACATGCTTCATTTTCATAAGATTCATCAATAATGCTTCAACATGCTTCATTTTCATAAGAATTTGCATTTGAACTCATTATCATGGTAGCTAGCCATAATAGAGTTAGAATAAAGCCCACCTGTCTCAGGGGTCGATGACGTAACGCTCAGAGTCGTACTAACGCCGGCCGTCACTCGAACCTTTGGTGGCGCACGTGGTTTAGATTGTCATGTGACAAAATAAACTCTAGTTAGAATTTCATCTAACTAATATCTCAATACTTATGCTTTCATCATATGCTTAATCTCATCTTATAACCTATCTACTATTTACCCAATTGGACCTCTCAATTTAATTAGATATCTTATCCAATTAAAGGACTCTCAATCCTAGGTAAATAGCATTCATAAACATCAAATAGTCATTCATACTTTGCAATAATCAATTTCCACATAATACATTTTCACGATTTATCACAATAGTCAAATGACTTAAAAAAAATAATCCTATGAACTCGAAATCTTTTTCCTTGTAAGTAAATTCCCAAATATTCACGTAAGCTTGGAAATAAATATAAAATTTTCTAGTAGTATTTTCATGACATAACATGGTGTATTAATCCACCAAAACTTTAAAATCCTCAAAACAATTACAAAGTAGAAATTTTCAGACTCCTACAGTTTATCATTCTGCTCTGCCTCAACTTTAACGAATAAACTGTTTTGACTCAGAAATCTCCTAGATTCGAGACTTACACTGTTGAAAACCTTTCTGCGTCTAGTTTTATTTAAAAAAAAGTAGAGTGAAAAACTCCAAGTGGTTTACGAGATATGGGTGTTTTCCCACAGTCTACCAGATTCGGCAGTTTTGCACGACTGGAAGCTATGATTTTTTAAAAATAGTAAACGTTGGCCAAATGGTTTGAAATTTGGTGTAAATCAGTATAATACATGTATCTTTCTACCATAAAAATTTGGGAGGCTGAATGTTTTTGAAAGTTACTGAAAAGTGTGACTCTAGGGACTGCCTTTCTAAATTTCCGGTGGACATGCGCAGTAAAAGTTTTGCATTTTAAAAAGGTAGTAAAAGAAGTCCAAATGACTTGAAATTTTACCAGCGTCCTCAAGACATATATATCGACACACTGTAAAATTTTGAAGAGTTTTGGACGAGGGAAACCTCGTCGACTGATCAGTCCAGAACGTAAGAAAACTTCTCAAAATGGTTGAAACAACAACATATACACATATCATCATAGATCTATACTTTCATCACCATTATCATGCATTTTCACACTAATAACTCATCATGCTTCAATTATGCATCAATATACATGCTTATACCACAAGAAAATATATATATAACATAAGAGGAGGATTGAGGTTGCTACCAACAAGATCAATGGAGGTGGAGTAGAAGATGATGCGTAGTATGCTTGGAGCTTGAGCTTGAAGATGAACACTTTAAGAAACCTTAGTTCTTACTATATTTGGTGGAACAAGAAAAAGAAGTGTGGTGGAGTGAGGAGGAGGAGGAGGGCTGCTGAAAATAAAGAAGAATAAGAGAGGGAGGGAGATGAGAGAGAGGTGTGCATGTGCTTGTGAGCTTAAAGTGTGGAGGAATGAGTTGGCTAGTTAGATTAGCTTTTTAGGGGCTCTTTAATGGTGCATGTGATTTCCATTGATGGGAAAGAGAAGAATAATGTGGGAGAGTGGGGAGGGAGCTAGTGCTGCGTAAGGGTGAGAGAGTGAGAGAGAAAGAGTGAGAGAGATTGAGAGAGATAGAGAGAGTGAGAGAGAAAGAGAGATAGGTGTGTATATATATATATATCTATATATATATATACTTGAATAATTATAACTCTTATTTAGTATGTGGGAAAAATATATCTCATGAAAATATATTTATTCATGTGAGGAAAAATTATCTCTATTATGATATATCTAATATCATAATAACAATGCATCAATAAATCATATGTGAATATTCTACCAAGTAAAATATTTATATCACATAGACATTTTAATAAAAATATAGGGCGAAGATAGGTTTCTCAATAAGAGAATTTATAAGACTCGAGAAAATAATATCGCCTCCTATTAAACTCTAAAAATTTCTTATCTCATTTATTCGCCCACGTGCATAATTCCTCTAGCTACTATTTAAAACTCAATTTAAATTCGAGCTAGGGCACAAATAGCTTCTCAAAACACGGGGTGTTACAATAATATTACAATAATCATTACAACCTCAAAATTACAAATATATGTATTTTCTATTTTCGTCAAATAAAATTTTATTGATAAGTGGAATACTAATACAAAGATTTTTAGATATTTAATAGTTTCTAGATTATAATGATTTTTAGATATTGGTGAAACAAAGAACCAACACCTAGACTAAAGAGCAGTAAACGTAGATTATACCTAGTATGATTGAACGAAGGAGACAAAGAAAACAGTCGGAATGCAGGAACTCAAGAGAAAACTACTGCTGTATTGAGAATTAGAGATAACGTAGCCTACAATACACGAGCTCAAGGCTTATTTATAGATTACATGGGAGGGCAAAATAGTAAAATCGACATACACGCATGCGCCTTGCATGGTCGAGGGTATTATAGGAAATTCGTCTTTACGCGGGAGATTTCACCGCGCTTTTGTTGCTTCCTTCTGGCGAAAGTGACTTCTCTGGTGGGCGAGACTCCTCTGGTGGCGAAAGTGACTTCTCTAGTGGACGAGACTCCTCTGGCGAAAGTGACTTCTCTGGCGAGCAAGATTCCTCTGGTGAGAATGGTTCCTCTGGCGAGTATGATTCCTCTGGTGAGGATGGTTCTTCCAGCGAGTACGATTCTTTTGATGAAATCTACCTCGCTGCTCCCCGTGATTCCACTGGTAAATAGATTCCTCTGCTCTACATATATTACTCCTCATCAACTACTCCCCCCTCTAGTCTGGTTGAACCGGGTATTCTTCGTGTTCAACCAGCGAAGTATTGTTGAAGCCAGCGCTGTGTTGTTTTCCTTGATCCCTGTAAATCATGAAGACATAAGAGTTCTAATATTGTAAGAAAGCAAAGGTAAGCCCTGTGGTCTGACTAGTTCTAGTATTGTAAGAGTGCTGTTTTGCTACTCCCCCCTCTGGTCTGACTAGTTCGCTCTGGAACGGTGCAACTAGTCAGAAGATTCGCCCGCGTGGATGACGTCATCAGCATTAAATGCCCGCCCCTCCTACAGTGCTTTTTCCGTATCCCGAGGTTACTTTTTCAGCCTTCGCTTCCTTTCGCCTCCCCGTAGAAATCCTCAACCGTCGATTGCTTTTTAGGGCCACGCGTCGTTCATCCCGTATACCGATAGCTGCCCGCGTACGTTACATAGTCAGTTTTGAATTTCTTATTCCTTCATCTTCTTCATTCTGTTTCCGCCCTTCCTCATTTTCTCCTCTAAGTTTCGGTGATCTCCTTCTCACTATTCCGGCGATTTTCTTGCGACCCTACCGTTCCAGCCCCATCCGTAGACTTTAAAGAACTCCCGACCTTAGGTAACTCGCGTGCTCCCTTTCCCGGTATCTGTAATTAGTTGTAGCGTAGTTGCATAATTGTTGGTGCTCTGATTGAGCGTGTTAGAAACCCTAGGTTTTGAAAATTCTGACAATGGCCTCCACTTCCGTTTTCCAACCCTCGCGGTCGTCCTCTCCCTCTCCCCGAGATTCTTCATCTTCTTCCCCCCAGCCCCAGGACCTCGAAAACCTTCCTTCCCCCTCCGCCTCATACGATTCTCGGGCTACTCCAAGTCCCTCCAGGCCTAAAAAGAAAACTAAAAAGGCACCCCAACCTCCGAAGCCTGTTCCCGAATCTCGCCTCAGTGTCGCGGCGATGGAAAAGATGAGGAGCAAGTGTCGTCGTCCCAAAGGCTTAAAATTCATAGCCTTCTCCAAAGCCTCTACGCCCCCAGAAAAACTTCGTGATCATAAAACCGTGGCCATCTGGCAAGCCCAGATAGACGCTGGCCTAAGGCTTCCTCCCCCTGCTCTCCTGGTTGATGTCTCCAACCATTACCGCATTCCCTTTTACCAGATTACCCCCTCTGCCATCCGGAGACTATACGCCTTCCACATTCTGTGCCGCACCCATGGTGTTGGAAACACCGCCGAATTATTTTTCCAGACCCAATCTCTCTGCATGCAAGGCAGCCCTTTGTATAGTTTTGCTGGTCTTCAAAAATATCCTCCTACCTTTCTTTATTCCTTAAATTCTTTTGACAAAGGTTTTTTAAACCAATATTGTTATGTGCGCACCCTTATTGGCTCCTGGCGTGATCATGGCGCTCTGGAGCTGGAATGGCACAGCCCTCGGACCACCTATAAGCCAGCTTCTTCGGGCGCCCCCTCTGAGTTTAACCTAGGGGTTATAGCCCGACTCAATGCCATGAATGGTGTCGAGCCCCTATCCTGTAGATACCTTGCCGAAAACAATTCGGCTTTGGCAGCTAATGGCTTATTTCCCCTGTATCCAAAGGCATCAATAGGTAAAAAATATGTGTTAGAAAATATATTGACTTTGGTTACCCTGATTCTAACAGTGTAGAATTTTTTATTTGCAGACATGACTTGGAGGACCAAGTGTGGGCTCAATCTAGCTGCCGCTGTTTCTCCCACTCGCAGCGGGGAACGTGGCTCGGGAGGCTCTGCTTCCTGTATGGGCCCTTCAGAACAACCAACCACGCCCGAGGTGGACATCTCTCACCCGGTGACAGCGATTTCTGAGATGGTCATCCCCTCCCAGGGCTTTCACCCTGATAAGGGGAAGAATGTGGAGGCCCTGCGCACATTCAGCTCAGAGGATCCGGAGGTTGATGTCAGTGGCCTTATTCATAGGCGCAGACGTTCTGGTGCCGGTGGGGGATCCAGTGCTGGTGGAAAAGATGTCCCTGTTGTGGATATTACTGATGAAGTCCCCTCCCCAGACTCGGCCCAAGACATCACGAAGAAAAGGAAAAGGGGCTCTCTGATCTCTGTAGGCGAAAAGGAAAAACAAGAGGGCCTGAAGAAGGCCGGCATGTCCATGGAGCCCGCGAAGAAGTCTGCTAGTGGGGCAGGAGCCACCAAAAAGGGTAAAGGCAAGGTTGCAGCCCCTCCTGCCGAGGAGCCAGAGGTGGCCGTCCCTGGTCCGATTGCGCGTCTATCGGGGCAGCAGTTTGTTGAAGCCCTATCTGCCCGTGTTCATTCGAAGGACAAGGAGGTGGTGGAGAAATTGAAACGAGAGACTCTGACCAGCCATCTTGGCCAGTTGGCTCTTCAGGTATCCTGCACTTTGTATTTTTGTTTGAAGATTAAATTACTAACCTCTTGGTTTTTCTGGCGAAAAGCCGTTTCTCTAACTAAAACCATTCTTCTGGCAAAAGTTATTTCTCTGGTCTGACAGTACTCGCTTTACTTCTTGCAGATGGAGTCCCGACTCTGGAGGACCATCCAGTGCATCCAAGATTATGATGCATTGGAGAAAGAAAGGGAAAAGGAGCAGGCGGCGGTGGCCAAGCGTGATGATGATGTCGCCGGCGTAGTAGAGCGCCTCAGCAAAACTGAGGCGGAGGTTACTGAGCTAAAGGCTCAGCTGGCCCAGGCAGAGGTGGAGAAGGCCTCCTTGGCCTCTGAACTGGCGAGGGTGACGAAGGAGAGTCACGAGAGCCTTGCCAAATTCAAGGCGAGGTATGAGGATGACTATAAGGAGGCCAAGCGTGGCTGGAGGAAAACTTGCGTGGAGGCCCAGCACCGTGGTTATGTCCTGGGGGCACGGGACCAGCGTCTGGAGTATTTCTTGTCTCCACAAGGCCAGCACTTCCTGGGGATGATGTTGGAGGGCACCTTGGCGGTCTTTAAGCAAACTCCAGAGTATCTAGAGGATTTCGGACCCCTCTTCGCCTATGTGATAAAGCAGTCCGCCACGAAGGCGTTGGAGATGGCGGGGGTGGCCCCGGAGCAAATTGATGCCCTGAACCTGCAAGCCTTGATGGAGAACATCAAGGATGAAGACGTGAACAAGCTGATGGGGATCACTGAGGCTTCCCCGAAGAAGCCGGAGTGGTGGTATCCGGTATTGGATAAGGCCCTTCCCTACTTTGCCTTTGGGGTCGGGTCTGACGCCTTGCCTGCTGCTCCGCTGTATAGGCCTGCCTTCACTGCTTCCCTGGTGGGCTTCGTGAACCGACTGCGGGATCCAACTGGTAACAGCACCCGGGTATTTTCCCAATATAGCATGGAGCCTCCCCTGCCCTCTGGTCTGGCGGCCTCAACTTTCGAAGATTCTGCTTCCTCTTCCTCCGCAGTGGATCAGCTTTTTACCCTGTACAGAGACGAAAAATCATATGTGCAAGAAGCTGTGAAGCTTTTGGACGTGAAAGCCCGTCTCCCTAAGGTGAGGGATGCTGGCCCGCTGCAGCTTTTTACCCTGTACAGAGACGAAAAATCATATGTGCAAGAAGCTGTGAAGCTTTTGGACGTGAAAGCCCGTCTCCCTAAGGTGAGGGATGCTGTCCCTCCCCCGGTTTCTTCTGCCTCTGCTCCAGCTTCCTCTGCTCTTGCTCAAGATTCCTCCGCTCCGCCCTCTTGATGGTCCTGATCTCCCTTCTGTCTTGACGAACATTCTTGTAACTTTTTAATTTGTAAAAACTTGGTACTTATCTGTGGCTTCTGATGTATAGCTTGCCTCTTTGGCATTTCTGAATGAGATTTCTTCACCATTTGACTTGCCTTTGGATTGTTGTGTTGCTCCTGCTTTCCTTCGTGCTTTGTTTTATTTTTGTTGTTTGTTGATGTTGAGCCCGCATTCCCGGATCTCCCATTATGATGTATATTTTTGTGAAGTAGGGTATAATTTCTGTTTTTGTTTAAGTCTTTGCGATTCCTCTGCTGGGAATGTCTTTGGTTTGGCCCGCTGTGCTTGTTCCAAGCGTTTCTCTGATCTTCCCCTCTGGGATTTCTCTGACTCCTGTTTTGAGGATTTCGCTAACTTCTCTGGCGAGGGTTTCGTTGACTCCTCTGGCGAGGATTTTGCTGACTCCTCTGGCGAGGATTTTGCTAACTCCTCTGCCGAGGATTTTGTTGACTCCTCTGGCGAGGGTTTTGGCTGACTCCTCTGGTGAGGATTTCGCTGATTCCTCTGGCGAGGACTTTACTGACTCCTCTGGCGAGGATTTTGCTGACTCCTCTAGCGAGGATTTTGCTGACTCCTCTGGCGAGGATTTTGTTGACTCCTCTGGTGAGGATTTTGTTGACTCATCTGGCGAGGATTTTGTTGCTGCTTCCCATCCAAGCATTCCTTTGCTGCTTCCCATCCAAGCTTGAGCACTCTGCGCGGAGCATGGAGGACTCGGGGGGTGCAACCAACTTTCGCGGCTTACGATTAAATAGTAACCCTCTGCGCGGAGCATGGAGGACCCGGGGGGTGCAACCAACTTTCGCGGCTTACGATTAAAAGAACACCCTGCACGGAGCATGGAAGACCCGGGGGGTGCAACCAACTTTCGTGGCTTACGGTTAAGAGAACACTCTGCGCGGAGCATAGAGGGCCTGGCCGGCGCAACCAACTTTCGCGGCTTACGATTAAGTAGTAACCCTCTGCGCGGAGCATGGAGGACCCGGGGGGTGCAACCAACTTTCGCGGCTTACGATTAAAAGAACACCCTGCACGGAGCATGGAAGACCCTGGGGGTGCAACCAACTTTCGTGGCTTACGGTTATGAGACCACTCTGCGCGGAGCATGGAGGGCCTGGCCGGCGCAAGCAACTTTCACGGCTTACGATTAAGTAGTAACCCTCTGCGCGGAGCATGGAGGACCCGGGGGTGCAACCAACTTTCGCGGCTTACGATTAAAAGAACACCCTGCACGGAGCATGGAGGACCCGGGGGGTGCAACCAACTTTCGTGGCTTACGGTTAAGAGAACACTCTGCGCGGAGCATGGAGGGCCTGGCCGGCGCAACCAACTTTCGCGGCTTACGATTAAGTAGTAACCTCTGCGCGGAGCATGGAAGGCCCGGATGGCGCGACCAACTTTCGCGGCTTACGATAGCATCCCTCTGCGCGGAGCATGGAAGGCCCGGATGGCGCGACCAACTTTCGCAGCTTACGATAGCATCCCTCTGTGCGAAGCATGGAAGGCCCGGATGGCGCGACCAACTTTCGCGGCTTACGATAGCATCCCTCTGCGCGGAGCATGGAAGGCCCGGATGGCGCGACCAACTTTCGCGGCTTACGATAGCATCCCTCTGCTCTGGTGACAACATGATCCCTCTGCGCGGAGCATGGAGGACCCTGGGAGTGCAACCAACTTTCGCGGCTTACGATAGCAATGATTCTTCTGCCTTTCCCTTGACTTGCTGAGAAGCAATTTTGAATTTGTAAATTGGGGACTACAGGTATACATCCTACTCCCCCCTCTGGTGACATGTGCAATGCCTCTGCATGAACATGTTAAGTAAAATATGCAATTTGAAAAAACGATAATGAAAAATACACGAGACAACACCGGGAAATTCCCTAAAACCACGTATCCAATTTTATTGATATCATGGCCCCGAACCTCACTAAAACCCCTGTGGGGAAAAAGAGTATTCGGTCTACAATTTCATCATTCCTGCTGAGTAGTAGTTATACATAGAACTTTTTGAGAGTGTTGATATTCCACGGCCTGGGGAGAGCTCTGCCGTCTGGATCCGACAATGTGTACGCTCCGCCACCCAAAACCTCTGTGACGATGAACGGGCCTTCCCAATTAGCTTCAAACTTGCCCACTGCCTTTAATGCATTAGCTCGTTTAAGGACCAGGTTGCCTTTGGACAATTTCCTCGCTCTGACCCTCTTATCATACCCTGCCTTGATGATGCTCTTGTATTTTGCTGCTCTGATCCGGGCCTCATCCCTCTGTGCTTCCACCAAATCCAGCTCTGCTCGGCGGAGTTCGGCATTGTGCTCAGTGTTGTAGGTTGTAATCCGATATGATTCCAACCTTGCCTCCGCTGGTATTACCGCGTTAGATCCATACACCAGAGTAAATGGTGTTTCGCCAGTGGCTGTCTTTGGGCTAGTGCGGTAAGCCCAAAGTACAGTGTCCAACTCCTCGACCCATTTGCTTCTGCTTTGATTCAGCCTCTTCTTAATCCCATCGCATATTGTCCTGTTAGCCAGCTCCACTTGACCGTTCGCTTGTGGATGAGCCACCGAGACGAATCGTTGGGTGATATCCATCCTGTCACAGAAATCCGCAATTCGCTGCCCTGTAAACTGGGTTCCGTTGTCCGACACAATGATCCTTGGGACTCCGAATCTGCAACATATATTCCGCCACATGAAGCGCTCCACAGTTACCTCATCGATTTTCCCCACGGCCTCAGCCTCGACCCACTTAGAGAAGTAATCCACCGCTACAAAGAGAAAGCATTTGCCCCCTGGTGCGGTGGGCAGTTTCCCGACTATGTCGATGCCCCACTTGTCGAATGGGCATGCAGCGTACATAACGCCCATAGTTTCCCCTGGAATGTTGATTCGCCCGGCATGTCTCTGGCAAGCCTCACACTTGCGGACGAATTCCCTGGCATCTTTGTTGATGTTAGGCCAATAGAACCCTGCCCGAATGATTTTGCGTACGAAATCTCGTGTGCCCACCACAGCAACCTGCATGAATTTCTTTCAAAGCGAAATTAGCCTCCTCTGGAGATAAACATTTTAACAAGGGTTGAGTGAAAGATCGTTTGTACAGTTGATCATTGATCAAGCAGTAATTTTCGTATCGGGTCCTCTGATTAGATTCCTTGTTCAGCCGCTCCCCTGTCTTGAGAAAGTGTATAATCGGAGCCCGCCAGTCATCCCTGATTTCCACCGAGAAAACCTGCGAAGTCCGCATCTCTCTGGTATCACAGAGTAAAATGATCTCGTCATTCCAGGTTTGTTCCACTGCGCTGGCCATGCGCGCCAATAAGTCCGCTTTTGTGTTCTCCTCCCGGGAAATTTGCTCGATCTTAAATTCCATGGACTTCTCTTTCATCTCATTGATTTTGCAATAGTACGCCTTCATCCGCTGGTCTTTGACATTATAGGCCCCTGACAACTGTTGAGCTACTAACTGGGAGTCTGTCTTGATGATAACACATTCAGCCTTGAGTTCCGACAGGATATGCGCCCCTCTGACCACAGCCTCATATTCAGCCTCATTGTTCGACAGCCGGCAGGTGAATTTGATAGCAAATTGATATGTCCCATAACCTGGTGAAGTGATGTACACCCCAATTCCACATCCCTCCTTTGTTACTGACCCGTCCACGAAAGCAACCCAAAATTCTGGCACAGGACGACGAGTTGTTTCTTGTATGAAATCCGCTAAAGCTTGTGCTTTGATTGCCATTCTCGGCTCATACTCCGCGTCATACTCCCCCAACTCCACGGCCCACTTGACCATTCTTCCCGACAAATCCGGTCTCCCCAACACTTGTCTAAAAGGTAGGGCAGTGCGCACCACTACCCGATGTGATAAAAAGTAGGGTCTCAATTTTCTTGTCGTGACCATGACCGCCAGAGCAGCCTTCTCGATTTCTGTGTAGTTCAATTCAGGACCCTGGATGATTCGGCTGACGAAGTATATGGGTTTCTGGTGACTCCCTCCTCTCTGATAAGCACAGAGCTGATTGCATCTTCCCCCACTGCTATGTACAGATACAATGTTTCTCCCGGGACCGGCTTGGTCAGAGTCGGGAGCTTTGCTAGATACACTTTGAGATCCTCAAATGCCGCTCGACATTCCGCTGTCCACAAAAATTTAGTTCCCTTCCTCAAGATTTTGAAAAACGGCATGCTGCGCTCCGCTGACCGTGAGATAAACATGCTCAGAGCAGTGATGCGCCCGTTCAGAGTCTGTACTTCCTTGATCCCTCTGGGTGGTGTCATTTCCATGATGGCCTTGACCTTCTCCGCGTTGACCTCAATCCCTGCGGGGGTAACCTTGTAGCCCAAGAATTTCCCTGTTGTGACCCCAAAGGTGCACTTCGCTGGATTCAGCATGAGCCGGTGTTTTCTAACAACAGTGAAGATCTCCTCCAGGTCAGAGACATGGTCCTCCGCCCTGACACTCCGCACGAGCATGTCATCCACATACACTGAGATATTCTTAGCAAGCTGTTCTTTGAAGATTTTTTCCATCATTCGCTGACACGTGGCCCCTGCATTTTTCAGGCCAAACGGCATACTCCTCCAGCCATAGACCCCACAACAGACGGCGAAGGCCGTTTTGGCAATATCCCCTCTATTCATTTTTACCTAGTGGTATCCCTGATATACGTCCATCATGGACAATAAAGCACACCCCGAAGTGGAATCCACCAACTGGTCAATCCTCGGCAGAGGATAGTGGTCCTTTGGGCAGGCGGCGTTCAAATCTCTGAAATCGACACACATCCTCCAAGTATTTGTTTTCTTTGGTACCATCACAGCATTTGAAATCCATTCTGGATATTGCACCTCCTCGATGTGCCCTGCTTCCAACAGCCCTTGCACTTGCTCCCTGATTGCAGCGTCCTTCTCAGCCCCAAAATTCATCGTTCGTTGTTTTACTGGCTTAACTCTAGGATCCACGTTAAGGCAGTGCTCTGCCAGCCCTCTGTCAATTCCCTTTAAATCAGCGGTGCTGAATGCAAACACATCTGCATTTCGCCGAAGACAACTAATGAGTTCTTCTCTGACCTAATCACTCATGGAAGACCCGATTTTGGTCTGGAAGCCCTCCTTCCCTGGAAATAACTCGATCATGTTACAAACATCACTTGTAGAAACCAGAGCGGTCTTCTCTGTACTATCCCTGTCCTTCAACAAGTCTGCCAACTCCTGTCGTTCCTCTGCCGGGGCATGTACCTCGCCCACTTTCCCCTTCTTCCGCATATCCGCTCCCTCTGTTGTTCTTTCCCTTTTTTACCCTGAGGAATGTGTAAGCATTTGTACATGGCATGCTTTCGATGCCGTTTGGTCACCACAGACTTCTCCCACTCTCCCCCCCTCGATGGGGAATTTCATCTTCAAGTGAAACATAGAGATTACTGCCCTGAACGCCATCAAGGCAGGCCGGCCGAGTATTACATTGTAAGATGGTTTTGGCATATCCACCACCAAGAATCGCACCATTCTAGTTTTGCTGGCAGCAGCTGCAGTGCCGAGATTTAACGGCAATTCCACGTAACCTATAGGCATGACCATTTCTCCCCCGAACCCAAACAGAGGGGCATTCGTTGGCTCAATGTGTACTTCGATTCCCATGTTTTGAAGGCACGACAGATATAAGATATTCACTGCGCTACCCGAGTCTACTAAGATACGGTGAACAATGCAGCCCGCTATGTCCGCCATAATAACCAGCGCATCATCATGTGGGTACATTAATGTGCGTAAATCCTCTGTCCCAAAGGTGATAGCCGGCTCCTCTGCCGCGCTTGAAATCTCCATAACCCGTTTAGGGTAGTACCCCGACTTGACTGCTCGGACAACTTGTTTCTTAGCCCTATTTGATGTGGGCATCTCGTTTTCTCCACAGATCATGTGTACTTCCCTCCTATACGAGAAAGGAGGTGCTTGTCTTTCTGGCCCTTCTCTGCGGTTATCCCGGTTGTCATCAGGTTTGCGGTCCCTATTATTCCCCTGCTCTTGTCGCTGTTCTCGGTTATTTCTTTGATCCCTCTGATCCCTCTGATCTCTCTGGTCCCTATGATCCCTCTGGTCCCTATGATCCCTCTGATCATTTCCCTGATTCCGTCTCTGGCCCTCATTGCCTCTGTCGATAAACTGATCGAGATTTCCCTGGCGAACCAATAATTCCAACTGGTGTTTAAGATGACCACAATATTTGGTATAATGTCCAAAGACATTGTGATACTCGCACAGCTTATTGTTGGGCCCCTCCTGCGGCGGCCCGTCCCGATAAGTCCCTGGTGCCCGGAAGAACGGTTGGTTTTTTATCAAATGGAAGATTTCCTCCTGTGGTTTGTTCAGAGGTGTGTATTCAGTGAATCGCGTAACTTCGTTTACAGTACGTTGTTGTCAGGGCGGCATCTCTCCTTGGGGTGGCAGTACCCTTGGAGGTAACCCTCTGAACGGTGCCCTGTCCTGGTGTCGCTGTCTCTATGGTGCTTCCTCAGCTCTTTTGGCTTTATGTTTATCATTTTCCGCTTTTCTCGCCATCCTGGCGTCCTCCAACTGCAAATAGCCTGGCAACCTCGCCATAATATCGTCGAAATCCTTTGCTGGTCGGATCTGTAGCTCGTCAAAGAAGATCCCCGGCCTGAGCCCTCTGACATAGGCGCAATTCTTGATTTGTGACTCCGCCTCTGGCACCTCCAGAGCAGCGAGATTAAATCTAGCAGTATATTCCCTCAGTGTTTCATTCTGATCCTGCTTGATGTCCATCAGCGAAAGAGCTGACTTTCCTACCCTTCGCGAGCTTGCGAACTGACGTAGGAAGCGGGTCTGCAAATCCTCAAAGGAGTGAATAGAATTTAGGGGAAGCGTTCCAAACCACAACTGAGCTGGTCCGGTCAGAGTAGTGGAGAAGATGCGGCACTTGATGCCCTCAGTATACATATGTAGTGTGACCATCCCCTCAAACCGATTGAGGTGTACCTCCGGGTCGGTAGTGCCATCATAGTCTAGCGAGATGGGTTTGTAGCTTCTGGGTAAAGTGTCCGCCAGAATGTCGTCGGAGAAAGGACTGCGGTTGTTGATAGGGTGGAACCTCGATGTTTTGGCCCTTTTATCCTCCTTATGTCTCCCATGCTCCCTTCTTTCCTTTGGTGCGTCATGGGCATGACGCTTGTGAACCCTGTGCCCTAGCCTGCCAGAGGAATACTCCAGCTCCTGTTCCTCTGACCTCTCTATATAGTGTGATTTCTCTGAACGATGGGACCTCTCTGCCCTATACGACTTCTCTGCTCTGTTTGATTTCCCTGACCTCTGCCCTCTATCGTCCCTCCGGGATTTCTCCCTCAGTGATTCCTCCAGATCCTCCAGCTGGTGCTTCAATTGCGACACCTGGTCCTTCAATCGCTCTTTCTCCCTCGGCCTCTCCTCCTCAAACACGGGGGAGATGGACTGACTATCAGACTCGTCAACCTTCTCCTTCATGACAACGCTATTGAACCGGACTCGGCTCCCCTCTGGCCTTCTCTCCTGTGCCCTCTCGGTGGGTAGTTTTTGTATTTCCCCAATTGGCGCAGCCTGTTTGTTGATTACCAGATTGTTTGCCTCCTGAGCAGCGGGAGGTGGGGCCTCAATGACCTGCAGATTGGTCGCTCCTACCAGGGGAGTTACAGCGGGGGCGGTGGATAACAGGGGAGTCCCCAGTGCCTGACGCACGGCAGAGTAGTGAAGCAGCGCCAGCATCTGTTCCGTTAGCCCAAAGTTGAGTTGCCCACCACACCACCAGACGTGGGGGCCAAGCCTGGCATGTCTGATCCCGGTGTCACCAGAGCAGATCTCTGGAAGTTGCCTGTTAACCCTGTCAGCGGAGTGGCTGGGATAGCCGGAAAACCTGGTGGCACAGTGAAGGTGGTGTTGCCCTGCAGGCCGTTGAGCAGTGAGGTAGGCACCTCAGTAGTGAGAGCAGCGGAGTCGAACTCCTTCTCCAAGGTGCGGTGAGCATCAGAAGATCCCATGGTACCTGCACATAAACAGAGTGAGAAGAAATCCAGATGACATATGAGTAGATCCTCCTTTACTGATTGAAATCCCGATATAAGAAATCCCGAACACCGGCGCAGAGGCCGTTAAAAAAGTCCCCTCAAGATAACTCTATACACTGGAAATAAACCCAGGGTATAGATTGAAATAACAAAGCCCGAATAACAGAAGTTTCCCCTGTGAACTCGTATTAAGATCCGGCAGAAGAAACAGAGTGTCAAGAGAACTAAAGTAAGAGACCCAAAGATAGGCATAAACAGAGCAACCACCAAGAAACTTGTTAGCGCAATACGTTAGGCACGATATATAATGAGAATTATGCAAGAAAACGAACATCGTAACCCAAAATTACCACGATCGTGCGCTAAAAGAACCACAACACCCAAAACAACAGAGTTATCAAGCAATCAGCTGGATTACTAGCATAGCGCGTTAAACAGGGTATAAAACGAAGATTAGCTGAAGAAAACATGGAGAACACCGATAATTATCACCCTTAAACGAAAAACACCCGCAAACCCACAGCACAAGCCCAACACAACAGAAACAGAGTACCACCCCACAATCCACCGATAGAAAATGAAAACTAGCCGCAAAAACATGGAAAACATCGATAATTAACACCCTTAAACGAAAAACACCCGCAAATCAACAGCGCAAACCCAGCATGACAGAAACAGAGTACTAAACAACTTTTTATCGGTGCGAAACCCGGAAACCAACAGCAAAAACCCATGATAACAGAAACAAGGTATTAATTAACATATCATCGGTGCAAAACCCGTAAATCCACAGCAAAAAACTAAACACAACCAAAAACAGAGTAATGCCCCATAATCCAACGGTATAAACATCAGATCTGTAAATAAAACCCCAATTCTACGAAGAAACCCTGCATTCGCCTACAATTAAACCGATCAATCGGTAAATAACCACAAATCCCCCCAATTCACGATTTACAACCTTCACCACCTTTCCCCATGCATAAAAAACGTAACTAAACACAGATCGCAGAAGATTAAAAGCAAATCAGCCCGAAAAACATAATTAACGGATCGAATTCATCTGGGTGCCCGAATTATCGGCTCAAACGGTACCGACACACGCAAACCCGATTGAAACTTCAGATCTACGTGCGCCGGCGACCACAAACTCACATCCTAACTCAGTTATCTTCCCACAGACGGCGCCAGTTGGTGAAACAAAGAACCAACACCTAGACTAAAGAGCAGTAAACGTAGATTATACCTAGTATGATTGAACGAAGGAGACAAAGAAAACAGTCGAAATGCAGGAACTCAAGAGAAAACTACTGCTGTATTGAGAATTAGAGATAACGTAGCCTACAATACACGAGCTCAAGGCTTATTTATAGATTACATGGGAGGGTAAAATAGTAAAATCGGCATACACGCATGCGCCTTGCATGGTCGAGGGTATTATAGGAAATTCGTCTTTACGCGGGAGATTTCACCGCGCTTTTGTTGCTTCATTCTGGCGAAAGTGACTTCTCTGGTGGGCGAGACTCCTCTGGTGGCAAAAGTGACTTCTCTGGTGGACGAGACTCCTCTGGCGAAAGTGACTTCTCTGGCGAGCAAGATTCCTCTGGTGAGAATGGTTCCTCTGGCGAGTATGATTCCTCTGGTGAGGATGGTTCTTCCAGCGAGTACGATTCTTTTGATGAAATCTACCTCGCTGCTCCCCGTGATTCCACTGGTAAATAGATTCCTCTGGTCTACATATATGTTGGATTTGTATACTGAAAGCAAGAACGTTTTATGCTTGTATACAATGTTTCCTAAGTTCACTATCTAATCTCCTATCTGATTGTGTTCATGATTGCATATGTATGTTCTTTATCTCTATATAAGTAGATTATATGGTGTGTTGTAGATCACAGAAGACCATATAATTGGAATAACCTTAAGAGATATAATATGATCACAGCCGAAATAACTCTAGGACAAGTTATTGGTTTAGGCTGCAGTATAGATGGAAGTAGTTTGTCTTGGCTACTTGTCTATACTGGTACGTCATTACGTATTGATAGGACCACAGTTTGAGATGTATTCTTCTATCTGACTTAAGTGAAGAATCAAGATCTCGGTGACTTATAAATCTTAATACTAATAAGTATTCAGATATATATATTAATTCGTATATCACTTTGACTTACTATGGGTGAAAGTTATATACTAACTCGAGTACTCTGTATCTTGGGTGATAGCGGTTAATATATGATATTTGATTATCTATATTAGTACCCGTATCCGGTATAGGATAATGACATCCCCTTAAGGAGCTCAATAAGGTTTATTACGCTAAACCCTGCAGGTTGATTAAGTTCAGGCGTAATAATAAAGTTTGAGTGGTACTGCTTAAGGAATTATTAAGAGATTAATTAATTTAAGCTGTCAGAGCTCTAATTAATTAATGGATGTCGGATATTTTAAATACGGAGATTTAATAAGTCTAAATACAAGCCCCGACTCATCACCGGCAATAAAGGGGTAAGTCAGTATCGGTTCTCTAGTGGAATGAACTGATATTTATAAATTAATTATGGTCTGGGCTGACCATAGATAAATTAATTTATTTGAGGCCCATCTTTATTCCTTGTATCTGGTCCCTGGGCTGGCCCAATGTCTCCTAGCCCAAGTAGGGCAGATTTTCGGCCCTCACATAGAAACTGGCGCCCCCTCTCAGTTTTCTGTATTATTAAATACAGCTGTCAGCTCTCAGGAAAACACACTGATAAAATATTAGGGTTTTGAGAGCAGAGGGAGGCGCAGGAACGTGATTGGCCTTTCTGTCTTGGGAGTTCTCATAGCTCGTTGTCCATCCAACGTTGGGAATTGAGCGGGATACAGTCGAGAAGATCAGAGCTGGAGTCAGATTTTCGCAGGAAACCAAGTTCTGGCAGTCTCCGTAAAACGGCCATAACTTCCTCTACAGAAGTCCGATTGAGGTGAAACAGGCGGCCACGGAAAGCTCTTTCGAAGACGAACAAGTCGTATGTCTGCACAAAATACGATTGGAGGTCGTTTGAGGGGTCAAACTGCACGTTGAAGTTGGCTGACCTGTTCAGCGATAGATTGACGAATTCTTAGGAATTCTTCAGGTATTTTCTAACTCCAACGTGCAGTTGTTAAATTCATAGGAGCATGTTAGGATTAATCGTTGTATGATAAATTAATAATAATCCAAGAAACGATCATCGGGCAAACGGAGCATTAATTCAGTTTAATATTCCTTCAATTGGTATCAGAGCCCAGGATTAATTTCTTGGCTCTATTATTAATTTATGTATGATTAATAATGTGCGTTGTTTTTACTGCTGTTGTTCTTCGTGGTCTGTTGATTCGTGGGATACGTCGTTTTGACGTTGTAATCGTTTTTCACCGCGAGAAAATCCGTGGTTAGATTAGGATTTCAAATTGTATTTGTTTTCCTTTGTAATCTGTAATTGTTGGAAAACGGAACGATGACGACGACGAATCAACATCGAAGAACGGAGTTGGAGAGTAAAGAGGGCAGCGAGGTGCCGAGGGGCGAGACTGGTCGGGCAAAGGTAGGGCCGAGGAGCATGACTGGCGAGCAGAGGCTGGGCGCGCCATGGACTGCGCGTGCGTGCTTTGCGCTGCTGCGTGCCCGGCTGGAGTCGTGCGGCCGCTGCTGCCGTTGCTGCTGTTCTCGTGCTGGATCTGCCGAGGTTGCCGGGACCAGGAGCTGAGGATGCACGCTGGGCTGCTGCTGCTGCACGCCGGGGCTGCGCGCCGGGCTGGTGCTGCTGCACGCCGGGCTGCGCGCCGGGCTGCTGCTGCTGCACGCTGGGGCTGTGCGCCGGGCTGGCTGCTGTGCGCGCCGGGCTGGTGCTGCTGCACGCCGGGCTGCGCGCCGGGTTACTGCTGCTGCACGCCGGGGCTGTGCGCCGGGCTGGCTGCTGTGCGCGCCGGGCTGGTGCTGCTGCACGCCGGGCTGTGCGCCGGGCTGGCTGCTGCTCACGCCGGGAGGCTGCTGGTGCGCCGGGCAGGCTGCTGCTCGCGCTGGGAGGCTGCTGGTGCGCCGGGCAGGCTGCTGCTCGCGCCGGGAGGCTGCTGGTGCACCGGGCAGGCTGCTGCTCGCGCCGGGAGGCTGCTGCCACGCCGGGCAGGCTGCTGCCGAGTCCGTCTGGCTGCTGTCAAGGCGTGGTGGAGGCGGCGCCTAGGGTGTCCCAAACCCTAGGTAGGCGCGAGTTTCTACAAACCCTAGGGGGCCCAAACCCTAATTCCAAAGACGGGCCTAAAGTGTTCGGGCCAAAGTTTTGTTTTTAGGTTTTCTTTTCTGTTTTAAATGTAATAGATTAGAAGTTGGGATTCCACGAATGGGTCACGAAGAATTTAATTCTTTTATTCTGTTCTTTGCATGTCGTGGTGTTAATCCTTTATGCTCGTTGCATGCTGTTATTGTCTCTGCTTGTTAATATGTGTTTATTAACTGCGCTTAGACAAGCATGCTAGGTTTATCGTTTTCTTAAGCATGTTTGAGAATTCTGCGAGCATGTTTTACATGTTGCGTTCTAGATGAGCATGTTTAGGATTATGTGTTGAGCATGATCAAACCTTTTGAAAGAAAAAGACTAAGCTGTATTAATAATTTTATAGATGATTAAAAATTGTTTAGATTGCCACAAGCGGCCTCTAGACAAAGTGATTGACGATGTGAGTAAACGTCCACACAGCGTGGCTTACTTCATTTTTGTTCTTTCATAAGTTTGTCAGATGAGGTTTCTATAAAAATATTTAAATCCATTAAAGTAGTGGGAGTTATGCAGTAAACGTCCACACAACGTGGCTTACTCGTATAATTTTTCACGAGTACTTTAGAGGATGGAATTAAATAAGATAACTAAGAAATTAAATTGAATGCGACATGGTCCGAGTGAGTATGTCAAATTCAAGAATTTAATTTCAAAGTTAAATTGTGGTTATTTCTTATTAATTTTTATTCTTAAAATTATGTAGACCTCCACATGCGGTCTCTAGACAAAGTGATTAGCAATGTGAGTAAACGTCCACCCAACGTGGCTTACTTCATATTTGTTTCTCATAAGTTTGTCAGAAGAGATTTCTATAAAAATATTTAAATCCATTAAAGTAGTGGGAGTTATGCAGTAAACGTCCACCCAACGTGGCTTACTTGTGTAATTTTCACAAGTACTTTGGAGAATGGAATTAAATAAGATAACCAAGAAAATTAAATTGAAAGCGGCATGGTCCGAGTGAGTATGCTAATTTCGAGAATTTAATTTTCAAGGTTAAAATGTGGTCATTGCTTAGATATCATATCAAGTACAATGTACAACTCCCAAAGGAGTCCCTTCTTGATGATGATATGGTCTAGTTAAGGTGCCAACTATTAATTTCCTTTGTCAAAAGGTTAAGTTGACATGGATGGAAATTAAATGACTAGGTAAATAGTCTGGTTAAGGAGTTCATGTGTAAACGTCCACCCAACGTGGCTTGCACATGGGATTCTTTGAGCCGTTGGAGGTTTCATTAATATTGTTTTATCAAAAGGTTACAATATTATTGTTACGAATTATGTGCTTTATGTTCGTTACTTTCAGATATGTCTATGTCTCCTGTTTCTTTATTCTTGCACAAAGTCTTTTAACCGGTCCACATATATAAAATGGAAACGCAGTTTTTGGATTTTTATCTTTATCACAAACTAACACAATTTTTGTGTTGCTTACTACTCCACGTTCTATTGGTCCGAATAATGAGTCAACTGATGAGAAAAATGAATTACATAAAAGGTGACATAAGGCGAATAATGTGGCTATATGCTATATTATGAGTATAATGTCACAAACCTTGTAGCTCCAACATCAGGGCATGGACGATGCTATTAGCATCATGTTGAATCTCAAGAAAGTGTTCGGAGAGTTGGACTGAGCTGCTCATTTAAATTTGATGAGAGTAATCTTGTTATTTTTATGAGTGAGCACAACTCAGTGCACGAGCATGTCATGCAAATTTTTTGACGGACCTGACTTGCTCAGTGGGAGTATCGACGGTGAGGCAAAAGTCGATATTATCCTGAACTTTCTTCCCAAGTCTTTTAATTAAGAACTTCCGCCTCAATGCTGTTATGAGCAAGAAAGATAATACTTCTTTTGAGTTGTTGAATGCTCTAGTTACGGCTAAGGAAGTTGTGGAAAAGAGATGTGCAAGCACTTGTTATTGCCAAAGGAGAGCCATCTTCTTCGTCGAATGACGGGAAGAAGAAGGGTCCAAGGGGCAAGAAAGACAAGGGAAATAGTGGGAGTAGTGGTGTGATAAGATTGGGTATTGGAGATTTCTTCTTTCAATACTCAAGGCAAAGGGTTAAGGTACTTCACTTGCTATAGTAACTGAGACATGTCAGCTCGTTTTCTACTCAGTTTTGAGTAGTGGATAACGAGAGAAACTGATAATGATTGTTGCACCTTGCATGGCTTTAAGGCTGACAAGGAAGCTGAGAAGTGATGAGATGATTGTCTTCATAGGCAACGTGACTAGAGTCGCAGTTGTTGCAATTGAAGACTTGTCTTTAAGTCCTAAAGACATAGTTTAGTTTTTGAGAGTTCCTTATCATGTTCCAAAATTTTGAATATATGGATCTTATGTCATTTTTGATAGTGGTGTTTCTATCATAAGAAATGACAAAAGTTGTCTATTCTGGTATTTTTGAACATCTCTCTTCACACTATAACTTGTCTTCAAAATACATTTATATTGCATTTACATCATCGAACAAAAGAAAGAGAAAAGTTAAGGCTAATCTCTCATGAGGATCTTACACATATATTGATACCCTAGATTAGGTCACATCTATCTTAACAGGATCCAAAGGCTCGTGTCTAAATAAGTACATTGGATTCAATCCAGGTTGTACTATTTCGAACCTGCGAATCTTGTATAGAGGAAAAGATGGAGACCAGGTCATTCATGACAAAGGGGATAAAGGACCAATAATGTGTTAGGAATGATCTTTTCTGATTCATTGTCAGTGTTTGGGATTCCAACCCAGTTTACTACACCATGTAATCCTTATATAAAATGGTGTGGTGGAGAGAAGAAATAGGTCACTCTTGGAAAAATATGTCCGATGATGAGTTATGCATCTTTGCAATTAGTCCTAAAGAATCAGAAGGTGATTATTAGCAATGACACACGATTCTTAGAAGTGGACTATGGGAATAATTACTAATCCAAGTCAGATAGTGTGTTTCAAGAAATTGAAGACATTAGACAGGCGATTCCATCACCCAAGCCAAGTATGCAAGAGTTTTGTACCACAAGACACTGCACGCACTGTTGACACACATGTGCCACCACAGATCCATTGTAGTGGGAGGGTTGTAGGACAACCCGATCGATTTATGTTCTTGGGAGAATCTTTGGATTCAGTCCCTGGTAGTGAATATAAGAGAATCGACCCAGATATCTACTTGGAATTAGTGGAAGAAGAGAATGTAGATTCTTGGCACACCTCAATGGAGCAATCCATTAAGAATATGGGTGTATACTAGAAAATCTTGCTACCAGGAGGCAGTCATGCCTTAGGTTGTAAGTGAGTATGCAAGATAATGACAGGCCCGAATGAGCAAGGTCGTAGCTTCCGAAGCTAGACTGGTGGCGAAAGGTTATGCCCAGTGTAAGGGTATAGGTTATGATGATATTTTCGCAAGTACCATGCTCAGAACATTCGGATCATTTTACCCATAGCAGCTCACTTAAACCATCGAGGTTACGTGAGGGAGGGAGAGAAACATCTCGTGTCAATCGCTGTCGTGTCATCGGTGATGTGGTTTATCTTGCATTTTATGTAAACAATATCCTCCTAATTGGCGACAATATGGAGCTATTGTTAAGACATAAAGTAATGGTTATCCGAACAGTCTCATATGAAAGACTAAGGAGGTACAGTATACATCTTTGTGATCAAAGTAATAAGGGATCACTAGAAAAGGATGTTGGGCTTATCTCGAGTGTCTTACATTGATACTGAGAATACTCGTTGTAGTATGAATACCGCCAAGAAAGGATTGCTAACTTTTAGATATGGCGTTCCTTTATCTAAAGACTATGTCTTAAGATGCCTATTAAGGTTGAGGAAATGAAGGCAGTATTCTACGTTTCCGCAGTAGATAGCTTCATGTATGGATTGCTATGTACGAGATCTTATATTTGCTATGCAGTTAGCATGATTGTAAGATATCAGTATAGTCCTAGTTAAGGACACTGAATTGTGGTAAATTATATTCTCAAGTCCCTGACTAGAGAATAAGGATAGTTTACCAGTTAGACAGTTTAGTTCCTTTTTGGATTATATGATTTCGGATTTCCAGGCTGACCGGAACAAAGAATAATTACCTCGAGCTATGTGTTTTTTCTTGGGAGGTAAAACCTTTTGGTTTGACCACTACCTCCAGGATCTAAGGGTAATTCCTAGTTTGCGTGGGAGCATCACCTTCGTGATATCTCAAGTGCAGTTGCGAACTCTAAGGAATCCAAGAACCACAAGGGGTTAAACACATGGAGAGTAAGTACCAAGTTATACGATTATTCGTAAATCGAGGTTTTTGTGCTCAAAGAATAAATTCTCACATATTGGAGAAACCTACTGATCTTTCACAAAAGGCTTATCGCAAATGGTCATTGAAAGATGGGAATGCGATTGATGCCAGATTGATGCCACCCACTTAGGAAACTTTAAGTATAAGTGGGAGAAGTGTTAGGTGATTGGTAAATAGACGCATTGTATACTAAAAGTTTGCTTTAGTATAAGTGGGAGATTGTTGGATTTGTATACTGAAAGCAAGAACGTTTTATGCTTGTATACAATGTTTCCTAAGTTCACTATCTAATCTCCTATCTGATTGTGTTCATGATTGCATATGTATGTTCTTTATCTCTATATAAGTAGATTATATGGTGTGTTGTAGATCACAGAAGACCATATAATTGGAATAACCTTAAGAGATATAATATGATCACAGCCGAAATAACTCTAGGACAAGTTATTGGTTTAGGCTGCAGTATAGATGGAAGTAGTTTGTCTTGGCTACTTGTCTATACTGGTACGTCATTACGTATTGATAGGACCACAGTTTGAGATGTATTCTTCTATCTGACTTAAGTGAAGAATCAAGATCTCGGTGACTTATAAATCTTAATACTAATAAGTATTCAGATATATATATTAATTCGTATATCACTTTGACTTACTATGGGTGAAAGTTATATACTAACTCGAGTACTCTGTATCTTGGGTGATAGCGGTTAATATATGATATTTGATTATCTGTATTAGTACCCGTATCCGGTATAGGATAATGACATCCCCTTAAGGAGCTCAATAAGGTTTATTACGCTAAACCCTGCAGGTTGATTAAGTTCAGGCGTAATAATAAAGTTTGAGTGGTACTGCTTAAGGAATTATTAAGAGATTAATTAATTTAAGCTGTCAGAGCTCTAATTAATTAATGGATGTCGGATATTTTAAATACGGAGATTTAATAAGTCTAAATACAAGCCCCGACTCATCACCGGCAATAAAGGGGTAAGTCAGTATCGGTTCTCTAGTGGAATGAACTGATATTTATAAATTAATTATGGTCTGGGCTGACCATAGATAAATTAATTTATTTGAGGCCCATCTTTATTCCTTGTATCTGGTCCCTGGGCTGGCCCAATGTCTCCTAGCCCAAGTAGGGCAGATTTTCGGCCCTCACATAGAAACTGGCGCCCCCTTTCAGTTTTCTGTATTATTAAATACAGCTGTCAGCTCTCAGGAAAACACACTGATAAAATATTAGGGTTTTGAGAGCAGAGGGAGGCGCAGGAACGTGATTGGCCTTTCTGTCTTGGGAGTTCTCATAGCTCGTTGTCCATCCAACGTTGGGAATTGAGCGGGATACAGTCGAGAAGATCAGAGCTGGAGTCAGATTTTCGCAGGAAACCAAGTTCTGGCAGTCTCCGTAAAACGGCCATAACTTCCTCTACAGAAGTCCGATTGAGGTGAAACAGGCGGCCACGGAAAGCGCTTTCGAAGACGAACAAGTCGTATGTCTGCACAAAATACGATTGGAGGTCGTTTGAGGGGTTAAACTGCACGTTGAAGTTGGCTGACCTGTTCAGCGATAGATTGACGAATTCTTAGGAATTCTTCAGGTATTTTCTAACTCCAACGTGCAGTTGTTAAATTCATAGGAGCATGTTAGGATTAATCGTTGTATGATAAATTAATAATAATCCAAGAAACGATCATCGGGCAAACGGAGCATTAATTCAGTTTAATATTCCTTCAATATATTACTCCTCATCAGATATTTAATAATTTTTGGATATGGAAATTGATTAAAAAATAAAAAATAAATATGAATGAGAATTGAGGAAAATTAGAATGGAGTGATTGTAAGACGCCGCGTAGGAAAGAATTTATTTTGTTGGAATATTTATATAATGATTTTTTAGATATTTAGTTTTTAAATATATCATGATTTTTAGATTTTTAATGGTTTTTAGATATAGAAATTGATAAAAATTTAGAAAAAAATAAGAATGAATGAGAATTGATGAAAATCAGAATGGAGTGATTGTACGACGCCGCGTAGGATAGAATTTATTTTGTTGGAATATTTATTTAATGATATTTTAGATATTTATTTTTTTAAATGTATCATGATTTTTAGATTTTTAATGATTTTTAGATATAGAAATGGATTAAAATTTAGAAAAAAATAAGAATGAATGAGAATTGAGAAAAATTAAAAAGGAGTGATTATAGGATGCCACGTAGGATATGATTTATTTTGCTTTAATATATAGATTTCATTTTTCATTAAGATAGGTGCTTCAGACCATGGTGAAGTGCCAGACTAATATAACCTATCAAACCACTATTGTCTAATTCGCTGAAATTCGATGGGATCATTTTACATTGTTATTATAATTATTTTATACTGTATTATTTTTATTAGTTTTGAAGGAAATTATTTACGTTGTTGTAGTGGGCAAAATCCGTCAACTTGGCTCAAGCCCAATTAACATTGCAAGTTGGACCAATGAGCTAAACAACCCGGCCAGTCCAGCCCGACAAACTTCGAACCAACTTGGATCGATAACGAGGCTGGCTCAATTACTTAAGAAAACTTGTTCGCCTAGCCCGATAAGTCAAGTTATACTTATTGCAAGATCAACCTAGACCGACCCAGGTTGACTATCCCACTTCAAGTCCAATTTGTCTCAACATTCAGACCGAATAATTCGCACTCAGCCTAAGCCCATCAAGCTAGCTCATCAATCTGGCACGACCCTACAAAGCCCAATTACTCGAACAGATTGGTCCATTTGGCCCGGAAAGCTATAGATCGACTTGAATCCACAACCTAGCTAGATATATCGCATGTGACCCAAGGACGAAGTTACAAGGCCCATCTGTCAAACCCTAAAAGACGACTCTCAGCCGTCAAACCCTAAAAGACGTCTCCCACCAACCTGACGCACTCAGAATGTAAATCTTTATGATCCCGTCCAAATCGCAACAACCTGGGAGATAGGGTTTTGACAAGGCCAGACTGTACAAACCCTTGCGATTGGATGTCATCTATATAAACATTCAGACTAGGTCACAAAAGAACACGGAAAATCCTACTTGCTCTCTACATCTTGAATTCTCTCTACTCTGCCACCACGTTGATTGCTCTTCTAAGTCGGAAATAGCCAACTTGGCCTATCTCTGCCTCCCACCTTCCATTATCACAACATGCCGTCACCGTTTCCACCCTCCGATGCCGCTGACACCTTGGAATAACCAATCATTCCAACCTATCTTTCTCTCTTATTTCAATTTGTTAGTCATTCTATTTTGCTATTCCTTTACTGACTTGAGCGTCGGAGGTTCTACGGTCGACACCCCCTCCCGGTGCTCAACCTAGGGCTCTTACGTGTTCTTGTGTTAACAGGTTGCTAGTGCCCAATCTATCCATACGTGCAGACGTCAACTTCAATTGTAGATTTTAGTCTCTACAATTTGGCGCCCACCGTGGGGCCCTAGCAATCAAGCGAATCAACGCACGTTCCGTAGATCTCTACGAACATCAATCATGTCTGACGGTCGTGACGGATCTAAAACTCCCGACGCACCCCACGTGGCTGCTCAGATTGCTCAGGCTGAACTAGCCGCCTAGATCGCTTCTCTGACTGAACAGATGAATCAGGTGCGGGAGAGATGCAAGAAGTTAGAAAAGGAGAACGCCAACTTGTATGACCATCTCGAAGCTGTGGAGCCTATCGAGATCATTAAACCTCCCAGCTTACGAGCCCAAGTGTCTTCCATGCAGCCTCTAGGAGATACACCGATCACTCGTAAGGATGTATCCAACCATCTCGTGATGGATCCATCATCTTCGGTAAGAAACCGCAATGTCATTAGTAACTTGACTGATCCAGGCCGTGCTACTTTGAATGCAGGTACTAACATTATAACGTCCACACTGGAGCAAGCGCGTGAGCTTGGTGATTTATGCTTAATTTACACTATTTTTTAGGGGTTTGTATGTGCGTGTTTTAGGATAATCTTCTGGAATTTGGTGCGTTTTATGGTGTATTTTATGCTTTGCAGGAGATTTATGATTTCGAGATGGAAAAATGCAATTTTGGGGAAGTTTGGATGAATTTGGCGTTTTCTTGATGTTTTGGTCTCCAGAGCAGAGACACCAATCGCCAGAGAAATCATTCGGAGAAGTGAAGTCCCGCGTCAGAGAAACCAATCTCCAGAGCAGAGAATTCAACTTGCCAGAGGAGTCTCCATTCCTCTGATGAAAGTCAAGTCAGAGAAGTCGAAAGTCAGAGAAATCGAGAGTCCAGAGAAATCAAAAGCCAGAGCAGAGGAATCACCTATTTTCTCTGCCGAGAGGAGTCACTTCCCCGCTGACCAGAGGATTCATTTCTTCGCTGCTAGAGCGGAGAAATGCCAGAGCGGAGAAATGCCAGAGCGGAGGTTCACTCCGCTGACGAAGTACCAGAGATATCACCCAGTCCTCTGGCGATACCTTTCCTCTGGCGAGAGCTGCAGAACACGGCGAGAGTGGGAGTGTTTTCAGTGCGTGCATCCAGCTGGAAAGTTGCCTTGTTTTACACGATTCTATTACCTTTAGAATTCTATTTCCTTTTGGAATTCTACTTTGCATGGCAACTCCTATGGTGATTTGAAGGAAATCTGAAGCTTATAAATAGGTCCTCTTTTGACCTAAGGCATATCATCAGACGGCAGACACCCGAAAACCTTAGTATTCATACTTTAGTTTTTAGCTTTAGAATTTTATTGCTTTCTAGTTTTCAAGGCTTGGATCAAGATTGAAGATTCAAGTCGCTACTTCAGTTTTTATTTTAGTTTTTATACAATTCAGTTTTTATAATTGCATTCTATTTATTTATGTTTATGTTTTACTTTAGCATGTCTGGCTAGTTTCCTTTAACTGATTCTAGGGTTTGTAAATAGTTGATTGAATTTATGTGATTTATTTGTTAATACTTTTGTGCCTTCCAGTTTATGATTCATAATTCCTGGTACTTAATTCTTGTGAATTATCTGATCAATAGTTTGCATGTTTAGCTATTCGGTTTGAGACCTAGCGGAGATAACTGTTTAGCGGATTCAGGAATGTATGATATGATTTTAACCTTGAGACCTAGCGGAGATAGGTGGATCATAGGGAGCTATTCTTAGGAGCTATTGGGAGTTAGTATATTTTCTTGAGACCTAACGGAGATAGAGAATTTACTAATCTACGATCGTTGCTGCTCTAGCGAGAGTAATTGATTACTTAAGTGATCTCTCATCATAACTGGATTAAACTGGTACATGGGGTTAATAGATTTATTGCGTAGATTTAATTGATGAATTTACTACCCTAGGATCAGTTGTTTTTTATATTTGATTTTTCCTACGTCTTTTTAATTATTGTTAATTGCGTTTTAGTTTAAGTTAATTAAACCTTCATTCTTTCGTTTGCCTGAATATTACTAGAGTTTAATTAGGATTACTTAGAGTGATTCGTCATAATAGTCCCTGTGGATACGATACTCGGTTACTTAATTTGTGCTACAATTACACCGTGTTAGTTGCGGTAATTTGTTGCTAATAATTTAGTGATCAACTTTTTGGCGCCGTTGCCGGGGACTATTTAGAATTTACTTTAATATTTCTGATTAGACTTAAGCATTATTTCAGGCGTAATATGTTTTTATTTTATTTTATTTTTAGCTTTTATTTTCAGTTTCTGATTTTCGTTTGGAGTCTCAGCTGTTGGACAACCGCGAGAAGAAGAAGCACGCGATGGTTGAGAATTTGGATCTTGAAGCTGCGTGGCGTATAGTCGCAGAACTGCAAAGGCAACTGGATGAGCAAAGACAAATTAAAGAGGCCAACAGACGTGCACAGCCTCCACCATCACCTTCACTACTCGATTACATGTACCAATCTCAAGTTGGGCAATTTGATGGAGGTGGACGGGGGTCAGCTATGCAGGCAAATACTTTTGAATTGGAGGAGATGGCCTCCAATAGCTACCAATTGCCACATGATCGGAGCTCCACAAGGATGATTGTCAATGAGCCGAAGAAGGATTCACTAGAGGAGATGATGAAGCAAGTGTTGGTGAGGTGACCGGGATGGAGGCAAACTCGGCAAACATGGGGATCAAAATCTCCAACATGGAGCAAAATTTGTCAGCATTGTCCAAGCGGGTGCAGATGTTGGAGACTCAAGTTGGTCAGATGGCTAACCAAGCAGCTGCGCAGAACAAGCCAGGCCAATTTCCTAGCAACACTCAGTTCAACCCGAAGAGCCAATATCAACAACCTCAGCAAAATCAGCAATGTCATTCCATCCGGGTGGTTGATAATTCAGTTGAGGATGAAGAACAACGGGATTATCCAGAGCAGAGGAATCACCATTCCTCTGCAGAACAACGGGATTATCCAGAGCAGAGGATGAAGAAGCATGTTTCTATTCCTACTACTCCCAGGACCGAGTACAAGCTTGCTGTTCCAATCCCCCGCTGCTTGGCCAAGCCAAATTCAGATGAAAAGATAGTCAAGTTCTTGGAGATATCTTTGAAGCATAATGATCCCGATTGCTTTATCGTTGATTGTGTGATTGGTTGGCTTACCTTTTCAGAGGTGTTATGGGATTTAGATGTTTGCCTTCTTTTGATGCCCCTCTTTGTTTTCCAGCGTGTGGGGATAGGATGAGCCATGAGGTATCGTCGAGCTCTAGACGTTAAATTAAGCACTTGTTGGGAGGTAACCCAACTGTTTTTCTTTGTTTTGTTTTTCTTTCTTTCAGTTTCGTTTTAGTTTTGTTTTGTTTCTCTTTGTTTTGTTGTTTTGTTTGGGGTTTAGTGTTTCTTTGTCAGATTTCTGGAAGTCGTCATATCCCAGCGCAGTCACTCTCTTCGCTGCTCTGGCCGCCAGAGAAGTCACTCTTACCTCTGAAACAGACCGCAAACCCTCTTCTTCACCACTTCGCCCGATGATTCAGTTTTTCATTGCCGATAATCAGGGACGTTTTCTACACTTTTCATATTTCTTTTATGCCCTGAGGACATGGCATACTTTAAGTGTGGGGGAGTGGTGTTTTGTGCTTATATTTTTCAAAATTGGGCGAAATTGATTTTTCTATGCTTAGTTTTTAGTCTCGAATCTGGCTAATTTTTATGAATTTGTGGAAGAGAAGATGGTTTCCAATGTGCATTTCGGGTTTGTGAATGAATGGAGGATATTCTTGTTTTACTTTTGATATATGTTTCTTGTTTGTGCAAAGAATTTTGAGTTTTGTTGCAACACTTTTGTAAGTTAGTAAAACGTGATTTGTCCGGTAGATGCTAGAAGGAGTGTTGTCATTGTGATTGCCTACGATCGTATCTAATCTGTGAAAAATGTTGGACAAATTGCCAACTCTAAAAATTGCCAGCTCTGAAACATCTGGCCTGTTCTAAAAAGTGATAGCTCTGAGTCTCTGCTCCTCTAGTCTAACTATGAGCATGGGAAACCACGTGAAAAGACTTTGGATTAAATCCAAATGGTTTTATTTCATGAATTATGGCTCAACTGTCGAAAAATCTCAAGCACACAAAGTGTGAAAAATTGGTGATATTGATTATAAAGGCGATCACATTAGGGAATTCACTTCTAGCGGAGAATTGGGTCTGATCGAATTACTTGCATTACTCTTGTGTTGCTTCTTAAACTTTAAGTTACTTGCATGACCGAGAGATGTGTGTTGATTGTAAAGTATTGAATTGACTTTGTGAATGTTTGGTTGGAACTGCACATTGTTGAAATCAATTTCTTCCTAGGATTCATATAAATTTTGCTTGAGGACAAGCAAAAGGCTAAGTGTGGGGGAGTTGATTTATGCTTAATTTACTCTATTTTTAAGGGTTTGTATGTGCGTATTATAAGATAATCTTCTGGAATTTGGTGCGTTTATGGTGTATTTTATGCTTTGCAGGAGATTTATGATTTCGAGATGGAAAAATGCAATTTTGGGGAAGTTTGGATGAATTTGGCGTTTTCTTGATGTTTTGGTCTCCAGAGCAGAGACACCAATCGCCAGAGAAATCATTCGGAGAAGTGAAGTCCCGCGTCAGAGAAACCAATCTCCAGAGCAGAGAATTCAACTTGCCAGAGGAGTCTCCATTCCTCTGATGAAAGTCAAGTCAGAGAAGTCGAAAGTCAGAGAAATCGAGAGTCCAGAGAAATCAAAAGCCAGAGCAGAGGAATCACCTATTTTCTCTGCCGAGAGGAGTCACTTCCCCGCTGACCAGAGGATTCATTTCTTCGCTGCTAGAGCGGAGAAATGCCAGAGCGGAGAAATGCCAGAGCGGAGGTTCACTCCGCTGACGAAGTACCAGAGATATCACCCAGTCCTCTGGCGATACCTTTCCTCTGGCGAGAGCTGCAGAACACGGCGAGAGTGGGAGTGTTTTCAGTGCGTGCATCCAGCTGGAAAGTTGCCTTGTTTTACACGATTCTATTACCTTTAGAATTCTATTTCCTTTTGGAATTCTACTTTGCATGGCAACTCCTATGGTGATTTGAAGGAAATCTGAAGCTTATAAATAGGTCCTCTTTTGACCTAAGGCATATCATCAGACGGCAGACACCCGAAAACCTTAGTATTCATACTTTAGTTTTTAGCTTTAGAATTTTATTGCTTTCTAGTTTTCAAGGCTTGGATCAAGATTGAAGATTCAAGTCGCTACTTCAGTTTTTATTTTAGTTTTTATACAATTCAGTTTTTATAATTGCATTCTATTTATTTATGTTTATGTTTTACTTTAGCATGTCTGGCTAGTTTCCTTTAACTGATTCTAGGGTTTGTAAATAGTTGATTGAATTTATGTGATTTATTTGTTAATACTTTTGTGCCTTCCAGTTTATGATTCATAATTCCTGGTACTTAATTCTTGTGAATTATCTGATCAATAGTTTGCATGTTTAGCTATTCGGTTTGAGACCTAGCGGAGATAACTGTTTAGCGGATTCAGGAATGTATGATATGATTTTAACCTTGAGACCTAGCGGAGATAGGTGGATCATAGGGAGCTATTCTTAGGAGCTATTGGGAGTTAGTATATTTTCTTGAGACCTAACGGAGATAGAGAATTTACTAATCTACGATCGTTGCTGCTCTAGCGAGAGTAATTGATTACTTAAGTGATCTCTCATCATAACTGGATTAAACTGGTACATAGGGTTAATAGATTTATTGCGTAGATTTAATTGATGAATTTACTACCCTAGGATCAGTTGTTTTTTATATTTGATTTTTCCTACGTCTTTTTAATTATTGTTAATTGCGTTTTAGTTTAAGTTAATTAAACCTTCATTCTTTCGTTTGCCTGAATATTACTAGAGTTTAATTAGGATTACTTAGAGTGATTCGTCATAATAGTCCCTGTGGATACGATACTCGGTTACTTAATTTGTGCTACAATTACACCGTGTTAGTTGCGGTAATTTGTTGCTAATAATTTAGTGATCACTTGGCCAATTCAACCTGGACGCCAGACCAACAGGAACACTCCGACAAGATGGAACAACTATCACCGAGGGATCTTGCCCGAACCAACTTCACCACCCCGGGCGTAGCAATGAGCAATGCCGTCATAGGAGGCACACAACCTACTATATTGGGGCCCAATCTGGCGATCACGCCAAGTCAAGTTAACCAATAGGCGGACGGACCCGGTCAGAGGGAGATCACCCAAGAACAGCTGTTTGGCAATAAATTCGCCCAACCAGACGCGACCGCCTCGTACGCAATCAGAGATGAGGACCTAGCAAGAAAATTGACCGAAATTGAGGCCTAGATCCAGCGAATTCCGTGTCCCGGCACCCATCCACAAAAGTTCAGAGAATTGCTACGCAGACTCGCCATTCGTGGATGAAATTGCCCTGGTTGAAATGCCCGTCATGTTCAACTTTCCAAGCATGCAAATGTTTGATAGCACAATAGATCCAACCGACCACATAGCTCAATACAAGTAAAGGATGTTCACTGTCGCAATTCCTCGTTAATTGAGGCAGGCCTGCATGTGTAAGGGGTTCGGTTATAGTCTAATAGGACCGGCCCTCCAGTGGTACACTAACCTTCCAAATTATTCTATTTCAAGTTTTGCTCAACTAACCGATATATTTATGTAGCAATATGCTAGTAGCAGGAAACTTGAAAAGATATCGGAGGATCTTTACTGTTGGATTTGTATACTGAAAACAAGAATGTTTTACGCTTGTATACAATGATTCATGTGTTCACTATTTTATCTCCTATCTGATTGTGTTCATGATTGCATATGTAAGTCCTTTATCTCTATATAAGTAGATTATATGGTGATTAACAGATTACAGAAGGTCATATAATTAGAATAAACTTAAGATATATAAATAGATCACAGCCGAGATGACTCTAGGTTGAGTCATTAGTATAGGCTGCAGTATAGATGGAAATAGTTTATCTTGACTATTTGTCTATACTGGTACGCCATAACGTATTGATAGGATCACAGTGAGATGTATTTTTCTATCTAACATAAGTGAAGAATCAAGATCTCAGTGACTTAATAAAATCTTAATACTAATAAGATTTCAGATATATATGTTGATTCGTGTATCACTTTGATTTACTATGGGTGAGAGTTATATATTAACTTGAGTACTCTGTATCTTGGGTGATAGCGGTCAATATATGATATTTGGTTATCTGTATTAGTACCCGTATTCGGTATAGGATAATGACATCCCCTTAAGGAGCTCAATAAGGTTTATTGCGTTAAACCCTGCAGGTTGATTAAGTTCAGGCGCAATAATAAGGTTTGAGTGGTATTGCTTAAGGATTACAAATAGATCAATTAATTTAAGCTGTCAGAGCTTTAATTAATTAATGGATGTCGGATATTTTAAATACGGAGATTTAATAAGTCTAAATACAAGCCCCGACTCATCATCGGCAATAAAGGGGTAAGTTAGTATTGATTCTCTAGTGGAATGAATTAATACTTATGAATTAACTATGATCTGGGTTGATCATAAGAATTAATTCATTAGAGGCCCATCTTTATTCCTTGTATCTGATCCCTGGATTGCCCAAAGTCTCCTGAGCCCAGGAAAGAGTAAGGGACGCCTATTACAGTTATTGGGGCCCTAGGACTATGTATTGTCTATAAATACAGCTATCTGCTCTCAGAATAATACACACAAAAAATAGGGTTTTAGAGGGAGCAGTAGGGGGCGCCGTTTTCTAGGTGGTCGAATTCTCTGTGGGAGTTCTCATAGTTCGTTGTCCATCCAATGTTGAGAATTGAGCGGGATACATTTAAGAAGGTCAAAACTGGAGTCATTCGATTCAGCCGTTAACAGCCTCTGCATCCAATTCACAAGTAAGTAATTCTAACTCCAATGTGCAACACTTAAATTCATAAGAGCATGTTAGGAATTAATCGTTGTATGGTGAATTAAGATATTCGAGAAATGATCCATGTGGGGCTAAATCCTTCACTTTACGTCGTGGTCCAACGACGTGACGAATCTCTTCGAGACTACATCGGTCGATTCAACAAGGAGAATGTGTCCATCACAAATTGCAACACTCAGACAACGATCACCGCCTTTCGAAAGGGTCTCCTGCCCGACTCGAAACTCCACAAAGATCTCATCGAATACCCTTGTAGAACAATGGAAGATGTCCTCGTCAAGGCATGGGCACAAATCAAGTGGGAGGAAGATCAATACAACCATCACCGATCTTCACCAAGCAGAAACTCTAGAAGAGATTCCAGGGTGGATAGACGGATGAGTGACAGGCTGTCTGAGCCTTACTCACCTCCACGAAAAGAATACAGAAAGAGACAATATGACAACCCCTACGAGTCGCGACCACGTGAAAGGGCAAATATACCTTGAAGAAAAAGGCTTGAAAAAGTTTATGGGCCGCTGAACTACCTGGAGTGCTCTGGTCATACCGAACGACCACTAGAACCTCAACTCGAGAAATTCCATTCTCATTAGCTTACGGGATGGAGGCAGTCATTCCAATCGAAAGCACAGTACTCACCTCCAGGACCGAGGTCGCCTCAGACAGCCAAAATGACCAAGCAATATGTCATGAGCTCGACACACTTGACAAAAAAAGAGATATGGCAAGGCTACGGCTTGCATCCTACAAACAAAGTGTTGCTAGACACTACAACATGCATGTTCACACTCGAACGTTCAAGTTGGACGATTGAGTACTCCGACGTGTATTCCAAAATACCAAGGAGATGGGAGTTGGCAGGTTGGGTCCAACCTGGGAAGGTCCGTACCTAATCACCAAGGTGTTCGGGAACGGAGACTACAAACTTCAAGATAAAGATGGACGCAACATCGGCAACAGTCGAAATGCCATCCATCTTCTACAATATCATTTCTAAACTCTTCATTTGATTTATATTTTTCTATTAAGTTTATCATTTTTTTCACACTATTACTAATAGTTCTATTTAGACCAAGTCGGAACTACATCGAACTTGATCCCGTCAAAGGGTATGTAGGTAATTCTATGGAGCATGACTCTACGGAGCACAGTCCGGCCTAAGAACTACATTTGGCTTGATCCTCGTAAGAGGTATGTAGGCAACTCTCCGGAGTGCAGAACCTCAAATCAACACATCTCAATCTGACCCATCCCTCCATGATGTTAACATCTTGCGAGGTACAAGTCGCCAATAATGACTCGTCTGCGCCAACAATATAAACCTATATCAAGAAATTCATCTCTAGTCATCAAGTCAGATGGACTACCCAGCTTGGAACAAATCGACGATTATAGTCAAGAAGTTTGTACACATTTATCTTTTATAAGTCATAATATGACACATATTCATGTATTCTCATCATATTGTACTAGCCACAATTGGTTGAGTTAGTACGACTCAATAAAAATCAACTTGCTTCAATTTCAAGTATTTGACTTAGGCAATTCAGAACCAACAACACTACAATTCCAGAATGTGATTCAAAAAAAATCCCAAGCCGGCATGTTGCATGAAACTATTTAATTAGTTGGCACACCAAGATGGGGCACAACTCACCCAAGTCAAACACAATCACAAGTTGGCTAGTGTCAGCCGGTTTCAACTTAGATTACCAAATAAAAATCAAAGTGTTATTCCAATTCATGAGGAAGTTACTTTGCTCATATAGTAACAAGGAGTACTCGTCCCAGCTTGGCAAAATAAATTCAAATCATACACAAGATAGCGCATATGAGTCCTGCCTGGCTTCGTCTAAATACAAAAAAAGAACATGGGAAAAAAAATCCCAATTTATCAATATAATATTTCAGCCTATGTTGGCAAACGTATCCAACTTGGCCCACATATTTACAGACTGACACTTTCATCCCACGTTGGCAGACAGGTTCAACTTGGCTCACATATGTACAGGCTGACACTTTCATTCCATGATTGGCAAATAGGTTCAGCCTGACTCACATATTTACATGCTGGCACTTTCATCCCACGTTGGCAAACGGGTTTAGCTTGGCTCACGTACTTACAGGCTGACAATTAATTTTGAATTGATCAATGCCATCTACCTTCGCGGCTGGTGTGCCTATTTCAACATCCACACTGGTAAACGGCGCAAATTTCGTACAATTAAATAGACTCAGCCTGACTCACTTAGCTAGAGGCTAGTATTTAATTCTGGGCTCACACATCTACAAATAATACAATATATCGGTGGCACCAACTTGTGAAATCCTAACCTGTGGAGATAAAATTCATACAACCTGTTATTATTATGTGGAACAACTCCAAGCTGGTAAAACACCATGATCCATGTGGGCAAACGACTACAAGCTGTATTATTTCTTTGAAAAATCCCAAGTTGATAAAGCACCAAAATCCATGTTGGCAAACGGACTCAGCTTGGCTCACATATACGGACTGTTATTTAATTCCAAATAGCCTCACGTCATCTACCGTCACAATAATTTTCAAGCTGGCAAGCCAAATTACATATTTTTATATATTTATGAATTAAAGAAGGAATAGTTTTTCCAATCCGGAAAATCGACACAATCCGATTATATTTTCCTCAACTTGACAAATCGATTAACGTATGCCCAGATTGCAAATACACTAGTCTCATGCCAAGCTAAGGAGAATTTGCATCCGATATGCAAGCTAATTTTGCAATCTGATTCAGCTTGGTAATAGCCGACCAACACAAATGATTGACTTTTTACAACCGGTTGGCTATACCAACCAAGACAGCTCGATATCCTAAAAGTCCACCTATACGGAATAGCTATAATCAATTAACTCTTCAATTAGAAAATTCTAATTGTAAAGTGGGGGCTAACTGTAGTGGGCAAAATCCGTCAATTTGGCTCAAGTCCAATTAACATTCCAAGCTGGACCAATGAGCTAAACAACCCGGCTAGTCCAGCCCGACAAACTTAGAACCAACTTGGATCGATAGCGAGGCTGACCCATTTACTTAAGAAAACTTGTTCGCCTAGCCCGATAAGTCAAGTTATACTTATTGCAAGATCAACCTGGACCGACCCAGGTTGACTATCTCACTTCAAGTCTAATTTGTCTCAACATTCAGACCGAATAATTCGCACTCAGCCTAAGCCCATCAAGCTAGCTCGTCAATCTGGTACGACCCTACAAAGCCCAATTACTTGAACAGATTGGTCCATCTAGCCCGAAAAGCTATAGATCGACTTGAATCCACAACCTAACTAGATATATCGCATGTGACCCAAGGGTTATTGTTAACCTAGCTTGATGAAGTTACAAGGCCCATTTGTCAAACCCTAAAATATGGCTCTCAGCCGTCAAACCTAAGAAGACGTCTCCCACCAAGCTGACGCAGTCAGAATGTAAATCTTTATGATCCCGTCCAAATCGCAACAACCTGGGAAATAGGGTTTCGACGAGGCTAGACTGTACAAACCCTTGCGGCTGGATGTCATCTATATAAACATCCAGACTATGTCACAAAAGGACACGGAAAATCCTACTTGCTCTCTACTTCTTGAATTCTCTCTACTCTGCCACCACGTTGATTGCTCTTCCAAGTCGGAAATAGCCAACTTGGCCTATCTCTGCCTCCCACCTTTCATTATCACAACCTGCCATCACCGTTTCCACCCTCCGACGCCGCTGACACCTTGGAATAACCACTCATTCTTCCAACCTGTCTTTCTCTCTTATTTCAATCTGTTTGTCATCCTATTTTGCTATTCCTTTACTAACTTGAGCGTCGGAGGCTCTACGGTCGACACCCCCTCCCGATGCTCAACCTAGAGCTCTTACGCGTTCTTGTGTTAACAGGTGGCTAGTGCCCAATCTATCCGGATGTGCAGACGTCAATTTCAATTGTAGATTTTAGCCTCTACAGTTGTTATTTATAATTCTTTTTATATTATTTAATTTTACTATCATAGCATATATGAAACAAACTTTATATAAATTATTTATTTAATTAATTTGATTTGATTAAATTAAATTAGTGCTACAATATTTGAAATAATATTGATTCCAATCGCTCTCTTCATTTAAATGTTAATTTCTGGTTGGAATAATAGAGATAACCTTTTATATAAGTTTCATTTGATGAAATTTTATAAAAATTTAATGTGGGATTAAAGACTTTAGAAAAAGAAAAAAATATATGTAAATTTGACAGATGATATATAATGGATAATTGATGTGCCACATTTGTTGTTAATCGTATATAGACAATATTTATTAAGTTTGTACAAGGTTTTTAAATTGACAGATAAGAAATAGTTTAATTAAGACTACATCTGTCATCTGAGTATTATTTCATACGGATCTTATATGACCATATCATCATCTGGAGCTCTAAAGACCACATTTGACTTTTGAACGCAAAACTTATGAACACTATCTCGTTTAGAGCTTGAAATACCATTTTTTGGCTTTTGAGCATCATATCTTGTTGAACTTAAAGACCATAACTTACTTCTGAGCATCATCTTGTCTAGAGTTCGCAAGAGTGTAATAAAGCTATGAGAATTATCTCGTCTAGAGTTGTCATCTTGTCTGAAACTTGGAAGGCCGTAACTAAGTTCTGAGCATCATCTTATTTGGAGCTTGAAAAATCATAACTGATTGGTGAACATCATCTCGTTTGGAATCTGAAAGACCGTAATTGAGTTATAGGGATCTATTTGGTGTTTGACAGACCATATATTATTTCTTAGCATCATCTCGTCTGAAGTTTTAATTATAATTTAGTAATTTACAATTTTAGTTTAGTAATTCATCGTAATTACTTCCTCCATCCCACTCTAATAGGCTCACTTCTTTTGGACACATGGATTAAGAAACTTACTTTTTATGAGGAAAGTGGTGTGGTCCACACCAATTGAGTACATTTTTTTTACTCAAAATGGAAAACGAGCCTATTCTAGTAGGACGTTCCAAAAAGAAAAATGAGTCTATTAGAGTAGAACAGAGGGAGTAATATTTATTATCCCATATATCTTTTTATTGATTTTTTCCATGTATGGAATAAAATTGTAAAGTTGAAATTGTTTTAGCTAAAGATAGCAAAGAAATGATTAATAATCTACAATCAAGAAATAAAAATACTTAAAACTATGTAAAAGCAAAAGTTCAACGAGCCAAGGACTCTTCACGCTGTACATCTCATTCCTTTTATACTGCAGAATGGTAGGGAGCTAACCCTAGCTGCACCAGTTCTATATCTTCATTGAGATTTTCTTTCCTTCTTTAGCACAATCTCCAATTGATCCGATTGAAGATATTCTCCAGTTGCAATATTGAGTCAAACTTCCCTTCTTCCAGATTTTTCCGTAAGGAGTTCAGACCAGTGTTCTGTCTCCGTGAGATCTTAGTGCCCAGTGTGCGCTAGGAGTGAGAAATCCAACCCAGTGTGTTGGTACTAAAGATAGGATCTTCAGTCGTCCGGTTTGTGTTCACCCGCAAGCACACGTTCAGGTTTGCTGTGCACCCGTAAACACACGCATCGATTTGCAGTGTACCCGTAAGCACTTACCCAATGAAGTTGTTGGTCTGATCAACCGACCGTGGATGTAGGAAGTGTTTTCAGAACCACGTAAAAATCTCTGTGTTATTTACAGCTTTCGGTACTTACCTTCTTACTTGTGCTCTTACCTTCATAAACTGAAAACTGATTAATTGCAAAGAGAACCTTAACTGCTGACAATGTGTTTAATATCATAGGCTATTTCGAAACAAAAGTTTTCCGCTGCGTGTGTTATCAGTCTAACTGATCTATCTTTTGATAGTCAGTAAGATTCAGAACATCTCTCTATTTATCAAACTCGACTGAAGCCTTACGTGTATCAGTTAAAGTATTTGACTTAACTAATAACTCCTTACTGAAGAGTTTTCAGTATCAGTCGTCAACCCTGTTTTGACAAAACTCTTTTCAGTAAACAGGTTGAGTCAGTTTGTATTTGAAGTTTCGTTTTAACTAAAGAAAAATAGCCTATAGGTGTATTCCCCTTCCATACACCCTCCGGACCTAACAATTGGTATCAGAGCGGGTTGTTCGCAAGAATAATTTTGCTTTGATCAGGTTCTACTGAACTAGATCCTGCTCAAAAGGGTCATTGCCTCTTCTGTTTTCTTTCTTCTTTTAAGTGCCCATTTCCTGTATTCTTGCTTCCTTTCTATGTCTTCTTTTCTTTGCAGTTCATCTTCTCTTCATCAATACGAAGAAATTGAAGACAAGCAACTTGACAAAGGAAAGACAATGGCTGAAAAAGAACTTGAAGATTCGAGCTCATCATCAAATCCCACTACCTATGAACAAGATCTTCTTGAAATCAAAGAAGTGGAACAAGCCTTAGCAGCATACAGTGATCAACGGATAATCTTTGAGAATGTTCTTGTACAGAAACAATAATTGGAATTGCTCATCGTGAAGACAGCCTCAAAGATGAAGGAAATTACCATGATCACAGCTGAAGAAGAAGATGAAGTAGAATTGGCTATTGAGTATGCCAAATTGGAAAGCTTGATGCAGACAAGTCAGAATGAGAGAAATCAACTCATCCAACTTCTCAAAGATGTAGATGCCAATCTCATTTGGACGAGATGAGAACTTGACATGGCGCTGATCAGAAATGCAACTGCAAGACTCAAGTGTGAGCAATAGGTTGAATTCGGCCAAAAGACAGTCAAAGTAAAACTCTTCCCTTCCATTTCAAGAGGAGATTATCTTGAAATGAAGCAAATCGAAGATGCCAAAGGAAAGAGAACTCTGACTACAAGTTCCTCACTGACAACCAAACATCAAGAAACCTCGACTGATGATTCTTCATCACAAGAAGGAGATCAGCTGTCTATCCTCCCGCAGACTTATCATCTCAACTGATTAGACTTTCACTGAAGGATATACGAGACTCTACATCAGACGAAGAGAATGAAGAGAAGCACAAAAGAAAGAATCATATGAGAACATGCGTTGAAGCATCAGTCAAGGGGGAACTTCATCGATTGATAATTCATAACTGACACCACCAGTCAACAACTGAAGAAGAACAAAACATCAATCAGAAACTCATCTATGCTGTCTAAACCAGCTGTTTTGTAAGCCTTCTCATCAGTTACTAAAATGTTTAACTGACGTGTCTTTCTTAACAAGTATTTAAGTTCTCTGATCTATGTATACTCAGCTTTTCAACTTCTCTCATGTAATTTATTTAGAATTTTCTTTTGCAATTATCTCCACGTTTGCACGATCCCGCTCTTTTTACTAACAAGCGGAATCCACGACACGTGTTGATCCCCCACTTGTCCAGATTTCAAAAGTTCATTGAAACTGCCTTGGACACGATTTTCCATTTTCTCCTCCATGACGTTTCATCTTCTATAAGGATTCACTCAATCCCTCAGAATCTCTCACGTCAAATATTGATACTATATTTTCTCTGCAAACATCTTTCAATCTTGCCTAATATTTGAATCCACATATATACCTGTGAGATACTCTCTTAGTTTTTGCAGAAATTCTTTAACATACTTTCAATGGCAAGATCCTCCACATCCAACAAACAACAATCTGTTTGTTTTGAAGCTTCAATCACTTGTGAAGCACTACTAAATCTTGAAGAACACGACAAGATCAATGAAATATTGAGTCGACGTGGATGGATCAATTTTCTACACAGTGTACCCGAATTCTTACTCGACGAATAGACCATCAAGAAGTTCTATGACACCATAAAGCAAGACGAATCGACTGGTGATTACACAGCAGAAATCGACATCTTCACCATTGAAGATTTCTCAGAGTCGATAAAGTTCGTCATCAATGTCTCAAGAGCAGCAAGAGAATTGTTCCATCTCTCTGCTGAATGCCCTGCTCCAACCTTCTCAGATGAAGAAGCCACCAATCTCTTAAGAGACACCTTGAAGGATGATGCATCTTCCTACACGAACATCAAGAACGTCTTGAGCATGTCAAGACTTCATCCTCATCTCAGACCTATTGCCAAGATGATTAAGAGATGCTGGTTTGGCATTCTTGGGTCGCCAGATCACCTGTCGAGGCCGCACAAACTAGTGCTGATCGCACTCTTGCAAGAAGGCCCATTCAACTGGAAAAAGGTATATCTTCAAATTCTTACTGAAGAAAAGGGGGAAACTCACTCTTTCAGACACTTGCGACAAGGGACAAGAGTGTCGTCAATAATCCTGCACAGCACCAAATGGATTCAGTGTTTCTGGAAGGATACCACCAAAGTTTCCTCATCCATCTACCGGTTTGAAGATCATAAGAGCACTACTAAAGCTCCTCCCACTGTGGTCAATTTAAGTCCTGATTCGTCAACCGGAGTTCTCAGACGAACAAGAAGCTCATCAAGAAAAAATTCTATTGGTCTTTAAGGTCCAATAGAAATTGACCTGGTCACTCCGAACATCACGACTGATGTTCCTCCAAGGGCAATTCTTGAGAAAATCATTCCCAATTCATCCGCTCCACTGGACAAATCTGGTCAACCGCCTTTGAGATCGCAAGAACCTCTTTCACCAACTCATGAAGAGCAAGCTCCTCCTGTCCCACCAGTCAATACGGAATAAGAAGAACAGTTCCAGGGACCACTCCCTCCTCTGTCAGGATACTTTCAGTTCTGCACTGAAACCTTCCAAGAAAAGGTCTATTTTTCTGATCCTAATGCTCCTTCCTCCTCAACTGCTACACCATCCACAGAGCTTAGGAACTACTTCCTGAAGCTCGCACAACATAGTGTCAACGTCTCTCTTTCGTCAATCCTTGCCGAGAAATATCCTGATGCCTATCAAGACCTGGTCAGATACCATTTCTACATTTTCATCAAAAGGGCACCCAAATCCTAATTTCAAATGATTGAAGAAATGATGAAGGTCTTTCAGTTTGAATCCTTAGATGCCGACATCTTTGAGAAATTCAACATCTCAAATTTGTGGGATGTTATCCACGACTGGGTACCAAACTTCAGACAATATCTACTTGCCAGAGGATTGCTCAACATTCCTGTCAATGAAGAGGAATCTCTCTCAGAGCCACCTCAAGGTGCAGGTGGCGTTCGACCGGATCAAACGACTGAAGAGACGCCAGCTGCAAGAACTCACTCAACTGATGCAGAAATTCAATTGATGAAGATAAAGCCCGAAGCTCAAGAGATGGAGCTAGCTGACATCAAGATCAAAGTTGCCTTTCTCGAGTCAGCGATAATGAGTCTACATCATCAGAGTGAACAAATAGAGATGGATGCAACTGCGACTGTAATAAGAGAGCGTGCAGAGGAAAGCAAAGAAAAGAAATGAAAAGAGAAAGAAGAAACAGAGACTGGAAATAACCCTGAAGAAAGAACCGGCAAAAGACTTCGCTTTGATTAAGTTCAGGTGAAGTAATGAATGGTAAAGAAAGACAAGCTTAGCTGATATCTGAGTATGTACTTTTAGTGAAAAGTTCTTGTTAGATTTCTAGTCTTCGCGTGTTTCCTATCACGTTTTGCTTTGATTTTTTCAATTGATATCTCATCAGTCCAAGTGCCCAATACTTATTGAATGAATTAATTTACTGTTGTCTTCAGAAAAATGCTTGTTGTCTCATTCATGGTTGTTACTTGCTCTATTGAGTTTAGATTGTGAAATATAAGAGCATATATTTTAGGGGGAATATTACTATCAGCTCCCTAGAAATCTTGGAAGTAGATTCACATAATGAACAACAGTCCAGTTATTTTTATTGTGCAGCACATTGTTGTGAACTTTGCAGTTTTGTTGAAAACGCGTTGCAATCTTCGACTGAAATGTCCATGTCTGTAACTGATAGGAACTGAATATGATATTTTATTGGGAACGAAGACTATATTTTTCTTACTGAACAAGTTTGATTCAAATTACTAGAGATTACGCCAAATATTCTTCATCATTTAAAATCTCTTATTTTAAGAAATTCCTCTGACAGGGATTTATTACGGATTTCAAAATTCATTAAATTCGACTTGGCGCACGGATTTCAAACCGCCGATGTATTTTCAAATGACCTAAGTAACTGTCCATCTTCCACGATCACACGTAGTCACCACTCTTTCTCTCTCTTCTCACCAGCACTTAGCACATTATTTCTCTGTCTTGCTTGCATACTAACCCCTGTTCCACAGCAATCAACTGTGAGAATCTCCGTTCAAAAATTTCTATCTCTTAGGTTCACAAAATGGTGAGATCAGAAGAATCAAAGAAATCTGTCGACTGCAGCGTCAAGGAAATCCGTTATGAACATTCACTTCATACATCTTCCTTCCAAACGAAGCCCGGTCATGGTGAGGCTGAAGAAATTTTGACACGACATCAATGGCTTTCACTAGCCATCACGGAAGCGCCCCTGCTACTGAAGTCTCAGATCAAACAGTTCTATTAGGAACTGCGCTTCATTGAGTCCGGTGAACTCTTCACCAAGTTCATGTGTTCACCTCTCCTGACTTCCAATCATAAGAAGAGGTTCAAATCAACGTAACAGAAGCAGTTCGGGAATTGTTCAGTCTTTCTAACATTGGCCCTAATCCATCCTCCATTACTGATGAGGAGGCTAATGAAACTCTCAAATGAGCAATGGCTAAGGCGGACGAGTCAATTGGAGGAAGACTCAAACTCTCTCTGCTCAAACTTGGTTATCACCTTCTAGCCAAGATCGTCCAAAAATGCTGGATAGGCGCAACAGGGACTCCAGACAAAGCATCACAGCCGTAGAAGAATATCTTGGCTGCCCTGATGAAGCCCGACCCCTTTAACTGGGAGCGTGCCTACCTCGAGTTGCTTTGCAGCAAACCTCGCAACTCCAAACCTGCCAATTTGCTCAGACAACGCAACAGGGTTTCTCAGATCATCATTCACGGCACCAAAAATCTACCTCAAATCTTCTGGTCAGATACCTTAGAAGTAATTGATCAAATCCGCATGTTTAAAGTGGCGAAGGGAGGACCCAAACCCTCCAAGAAATCAAAGGTGATTGATATTTTATCACCTAAATCAGTGGAGATTGTGCCCATTGAATCTCCAACTGATTTGAGTCCCATACCTTCTTCCACTCCCACTCAAATTCCATCTCCTACTCCGTCTCTCACCCTACCAAACATTCCCTGCCGTCCTCGCTCCACATCCAAATAGGCTGTCTCAAAATCTACATCTCAGCATACCTCCAAACACCTTTCTACAGCTAAGTCTAAACTCAAATCAAAGGGCAAAGCAGTTCAACACTCTCCTGTGCCAACTCGGTATGGGACCTCAGAACAATTGAAGGTTGTTGCAGCCATATGAGTCGAAGCCCATGACAATGCTACTTAGCATTTGAATCACCTTCTTGGTGAATTCGATACTTCTCTAGAAGTCTATAAAAATCTTCATAGACTTCTCACTTATACTTTCCTAAAAACTGCTCCCTGCTCAGACATTAATGAGCTTCAACTTGTTGAAACTGATGACTCTTTTGCGCTTGAAGAAGCTACTCTGTTCAGCATCTTCGATCTTTCCCTTGTGTGGAATGTTATTTACAAGTTTGACAAGTTTGCTCTGGACTATCTTGAGTCCCAAGGGTATACCAAAAACACCCTGATCCTTGATGCTGATGCTGGCATATCCACATCCAAAGTTGTTGAAGAGACCACTGATGTTCCAGCATCTCCTAATCTTCAAAGACCGGCTCATGAAGTCATTCTTCAAGAAACTCCTGCTCCTAAGTCTGTTCCTCAGACAAGCCCTCTTCCTCTTTCCACTCCAGATGATCAGTTCGATAACCAAGCAGTTGATGATCGATCAGCTGCGACTGAAGATATCTCTACTCCTGAAGGATGCATAGAGGACATCACAGAAGATCCTCAACCATCGTCTCCGCCCCAGTTTCCCTCTGATGATCCCACTCCAGTCGAGGGAATCGCTCCAATCTCAGGACGTATTCTTGCTCCCTCTCCCTCTGCTCCTACATATCCATCTGATCTTCCCTCTACATCTCAAGGAGCTTCTACATCTCAACAGCAACACAGGACACATCATACTCCTCCGGAGCTTCCTGAAGAATTCATTGAGATCCCTCGCAAACCACGGGCTGTCAGATATGATTCAGACCTGGAGACTGATGGATACATCACGGAATGGAAGCGTTGTATCCCGCCCTAGACCACATTCCAACTTGCTGAAGACGCAGAAGATCCGATTCAAGCTCTTTTGGACATCATCTCTGAACAGCAAAATAAGATTGCTACTCTCAAGCATGAACGCGAACTGCGCGACATCTATGGCGTTAAATTTCTCAAATATTTGCGTGATGTCAAAAAAATAGGCAACCGGGGACATGATTGCTCATGATATTTGAATTAAGCAGTTTGATTCGGCCTTGACTAAGCTCCGTCAAATTCATTTTGACTATGAACAAGAAATGATTTCTACCAAGGCAATTATTGCACTCACTCAGGACAGACATAAGGCCCTTCACACCTATGTCCCAGAAAACGAAGTTCAGACCAAAGAGAAGCTTATGTCACTTCAAAAAGAACTTCGTGGTCTTCGAATAGAATTCATGAAAGACTTCATGACCTCTACCGATGCTCAACTGATGGTAGCAGAAGTTCTTCTTCCTGTCAACGCCAGAATTACACAGCTAGAAAGTGAGCTTCGACGTCTTCACAATTCTTCTGACTCTATGCTCCTGCAATCTATGTTGGCCGATATCAAGGAGCTTCAACTTCAAGTCAACTCTATCCCTCGTGATGATGCCAAAAAGGGTGAAGAGATTATGGATGATCGCTTCCTCTCGGATGCTCTCCCAAAAGAATTGGCCCAGACCTTTGGCGATTCCAGAGCCATCCTTGCTCGCGCCGCTTCCAAGAATGCTCCTGCCACTTCAGAAGAATTCAGTCAGAAAAGAACAAGGGAAGAAAGCTCATCCAGAGACCCAGAGCCCAAGGCCAAGAAGGCTCTACACCTGGGTGAAGATACTCTACAACCGCCTCCTCGACAACCCTTCCCTCAAATGATTCGAGAAGAACAGAGAATAAAGCATTATGTCAGCGAAGGACTCTTGGTATCCTACTGATGCGTCTTTGACTTTTGGGCCATTTGGCCCTGTTTTTTCCCTTTGTTGGTGTCAGTTCAGGTCTTTCCGGGGGAAAACTCTATTGTGGAGGAATGAAGGTCCAGTAAGAGGCAAACGGAAGAAATGTGGTCGGAATGGGCATTACCAGCCCAGATTGCAATGTCATGTTCACCAGCATGGAGCTTAGGCGCAGTACCTCTCAAGTTTAACTTGGGGTATGGGAACCTGAAGCAACCCACCTGGTATGAATCAAATCCGAAGAAGCAATCCGTTCGACCACAACCAACTTAAGCAGACAGCCGGAGCCAAGAAAGGAAAGTAAATCATGAAGATTTGACGGAAGAGTGCAAAAGGATGGAGAAGCTTACGGAAGAATCTGGAAGAAGGAAAGTTTAACTCAAGATTGCAGCTGGAGAATATCTTCAATCGGATCAATTGGAGATTGTGCTAAAGAAGGAAAGAAAATCTCGATGAAGATATAGAACTGGCGCAGCTAGGGTTAGCTCCCTACCATTCTACAGTATAAAAGGAATAAGATGTGCAGCGTGAAGAGTCCTTGGCTCGTTGAAATTTTGCTTTTACATAGTTTTAGTACTTTTGATTCCTGCTGATTTATGGTATCTAAACAATTTACATTTCCAGTACTTTATTGCTTTCATTTCAATTCAAGCAAGGAACAAGATTAAGGCTCGTGGCCTTAAGTACTCTTTTATTAATTCAAGTATTTCCCTTTTGTTATATATTGTGTTTATTTCATTTTGCGATTATGTTTACTGCTATGTGTGAGTAGTCCCCTTGGTGAGGTTTAAGGGGCGGAAATAATTGTTGTCAATATGTAAACATTAGTGAGGCATTTGTTCTTTCGGTTGAGTCTCGTAGTTCCAGACGAATCTGTACCAAGCAATGGACAGTAGGAGCCTAACGGGTGATCTCCATTCCGTAAAACGTTGTCCGTATTAAGCAAAGGCCAGGGCATACCAGGGCGTGACAACCGGTATACCCACGACTGAGTAGCTGAGCAGCGTCAACAAAAGGCGTTGTAGATCCGGAAGGTGAGGAAAGGATTGATGGGATACAATGTCCTTTCTCAGTCTTGGGCTTCTCTAGATACTACCCATCAACTGTGACGAGCCATAAATCCATGGTTATCAAACGAGAAAAGTAACTACTGCGACGTAGCATGTCTATGTCTGGTCGGCTGACTAGCCGGAAATGGTTGTGTCCAGGAGGCATGTGTCACTCAAAGTGCAGAGTTGGGGACCTCAGGAGAGAAGGTTGGTGAGGGTCATACTTGGTGAGTAACGGGTATGACTACTACCTAAGGAGGAGTGAAGCACTGCCTTGTGACCGGGGATTGTGTGACCTTCGGACCAAGTGATTGCAATGGACTCAACCATCCTAACTGTGAAGTATAGCCTCTTGAAATGCCCCAATATCTTTGGGCCACGCCTTGAGTCTATACGGATCATGGACGAATCATCCGTATGCCTATGACCGAAATAAATATTGACAACAGTTATGACCTAACCGTAAACCTTACCCCTTTGTTATTATTGATCTTTGTTTAGTTTCTTGTGCAGAGTATACAGATTTAGACCTGTGACACCTCAGTTTGTCGTTGGAGAACAAAGTGATTCCTCACTCCCTGTGGGATTCGACCCTATACTTGCTACTAAGACTTATTTCTAATTGCGAGAAGTAGGAGCGTGTACTGTCCGTCTAGGTCATACACAAGTATTTTGATCGTACCTCACGACGGGTGCGTGTCACCTACCTGGATAGGTTTGATAGACAAGATCATTGGATACTAACTGACATGAATGAATGGTGGGAAAAGCTGAAAGAATGCTACACCAAGTGGGTTGTCTTCGCCAATCTTAATAGGAATCGGGATTTCCAGAGAGAAGCCTGGAAGTACTTTCTTGTTAACTGGCATGAAAGAGGAATGGTTGAAAGGATGCAAAAAGAGAAGCAAGAATTCCGACCTCTAATTCCCTGAAGACATCAGTTTGCCCACCAAGAATCAAAAATGGCGTCAATAGAGAATCCATCAAGAGAGAAGTCAGAGCCATCTGTAAAATCTGGAATGTGCCCACAAACTCCAATTCAGATGATTTTGACAAAATCAGGAAGACTGTATTCAATCTATATGGTCAGAAAACATAGCCTTTAGAACTTGTTCTTCTTTGTTGTTCTGCTTTCTTCCTGTAATTTGAACTGATGTCTCATCAGTTTTTCTTTTAATAAAAAGATCTTCTCTCTTTGGTCTCAACCTGAAGATAATAACTTTTTGTCCAGACTCTGATTAATGTCTTTCAGTTTTGTCCTTGTTCAGTTTCTTAGAATTGTTGTGTTCTTCCTTCAAAGTGCAAGTTTTAGGTTATATTGTTAAGGGGGAATAGTATTCACCCTGTTTAATAACTTGTGCTTTGAGTTCAGTCTTTTTCTTGCTTAGAACTGTTGTGTAGTTTTGGCATCATCAAAAAGGGGAAAATTGTTGGGAACTTAATGAAATATCCTAATCCTAATTTTGATGATACCAAAATTGATAGGGTTCAATTGCAATGGTTGTGGCCCTTGCCGGAGACATCTTCCCGGTGCAGCGGTTGTCGTTAAGCCCCCGACGGAGGTTTTTTGGGTTTGAAGGTCCAATGGTACTATGTTCGGCATTTTGCATCTATCTTTAAGAAGTATGTCACTGACTGCATTGACGACATCTTTCCGTAGCTGTGGCTAGCATTAACCCACCGGCGAAGTGACGTTCTGGTATGGCGGTAAAGCAGAAGCAAGTGAGATTCTAAAATAGCGAAATTTTGGTAGACATTTGTTCTTTTTAATTTTGAAAATCTTTATATGTTATTCCTATATACTATATTGTAGAAATGGTGTATGCATGTAGTTGTTGCTCTTATGAAATGTGGCAGATAGTTAAATGCAATTAGGGTTTTTAGTTTTGTGTGTGGATATGTAATGTGAGCCCTGAGTTCGTCAATTTGGTGTGTATGAAGGTTGTTTTTATTGTTTTTTGGCTGAGTGCTTGGATCTGCGAACATTATTTTTCTGGAGGAACAGATACCCCAAATGGATTCTTCGATGGCTTATTTATTTAATATAAGTCTTTTGATTCCTGTAGTATTGTTGTATAATATTTTGTCATAAAATAATTGTTTAATTGTAGTCATTTTTTCTTTGATTAGTGAAAATGGTGTTAGATTTAAATGTGCCGGCTGGAATAGATGAATTGGAATATTACAATAATATTGTGAATGATGATGCAGTAGACTGGGGCATGAATAATGTACGTGCTGAGGATTTTTCAGCATATGGGTTTGAAACGGAAGAAAATGTGAATGTAGAAAATGTAGATGTGAATGAAGATGTTGTGAATGAAGAAGAAGAGAATGTTCAAGATGTGGAATCTGAGTTTCTCGACGATGGTGAAGATGTGGCGAATGAAGATGTTAATTCAACATATAGAGAGAGTTAGAGGACAAATTATCACCTGGGTGTTTAGTTGATGGGGTCGATGAAGCTTTTTTGTTATATTGTGTCTATGCCAAAATGACTGGATTCAGTGTAAGGAAAGGGAACCAAGACAAATTTCGGCGGACAAAATTATTGCATATGAAGACATTTGTATGTAGTTGTCGCGGATCGACACCTAGCAGTCACATTGATGGTCGTTTACATGTATATAAGAAGCAAACAACTCGGTCCAACTGTCAAGCCCTTTTGAGGGTTGCTCGTGTTGAGGGAGGGTCGTGGAAGGTAACGACATTCACTAAAGAACACAACCACGAGTTACTTGCCAAGGATCAAGCCTATTTGCTTCGTTCTAGTCGTCACCTTTCGCATGCTAAGAAGTCTATGTTGGAGGCTTTGACTTCAGCCGGCATACCAATAAGCCGGGCTTGATGTTTCATGGAGAATGAATCTGGTGGCCTTGAAAATGCCGGATTTATTCGTAAAGATGTTTACCATCATATGGACAATGTTAGAAGAAAGTCTAAGATGACGGATGGAGATTCCATGGCTCTCAAGCAGTACTTTGTTGACAAGTCGAACAAAGAGCCTTATTTCTACTGGAATATGCAAAAGGATGATGATGGCCGACTTATGAATTTCTTCTACCGTGATTCTCGTAGTGGCCTTGATTACGAGTATTTTGGTGATGTGCTATCCATTGACACAACCTACAAGACCAACAAATATGATCTTATTTGTACTTCCTTTGTAGGTATGGATCATCACTTTTGAAAAATTGAGAATGCCCTTAAATATTTTATCTTTGATTGCATTAAGTGGTTATAGTTCGTTAATTAAAGCTAAAATTGGTAATGCCTTTCCACATACATTTGGCCTCTAATTTGTGCTATTACATGACAAACCCAAAAATGAAGATGATACACATATTTTATATTTTTTTTCCTAAGGCTTAATTATTTTTATTTGGATCCAGATAACATTACATATTTTTATAAAAGTTTATTTGAACTTTTTTTGCCATCCACACAAATTGTTTTTGGAGCTTTATTTGGTTTAATTTAAGAACAACTTATGTACACCTTTGTTCTTACATACATTAAGGCTTAACATTACCTAGTTTTCTCAAGCTTTTATTTTTATTATGTTGATTTTGTAGGTATTAATCGTCACTTGAATAATTGTATGTTTGGGTTGGCTTTCCTTTCTAATGAGACAACGGAGACATTTGAATGGTTGTTTTCAACCTTCTTCGAGTCGATGAATGGGAAGCAACCGCAAGTTATATTCTCCAATCAATGTCAAGCTTTGATGAATGCTATTGATTCTCAATTCAAATGCGCTAGCCATCGCCTATGTCAATGGCATATCAATCAAAATGCCCCTTCTCACTTTGGGTCCTTGAATGGTAACAGTGAGTTCAAGAGAGATTGGCATCATTGCATGAATTGGTGCGAGAGCGAGGAAGAATTTGAAAGGGTGGTCGAAAATGATTGGAGATTATGGATTGACTAAGCATCGGTGGTTTGCAAGTATGTACAAACTGCGTAAGAGATGGGCTTCTGTTTTCACTAATTCTCTTTTTTCTGTCGGATTGCATGCTACTTCGCGAAGTGAAGTAACGAATAGTGTTTTGAAGGATTTGAGTAGAAGAAGTGGTTCGCTATTTGAATTTGTCCTCAATTACGAACAAATTCAAAAGGATTGGCGGGTCAAAGAAAGAGCAGACGATGCATTGTGTATTGGGATGCCCAGTCAATTTGTAGAGCACAATCCATTGGTGGTGGCTGCAGCAAAATTCTTTGCTCGAGCAGTTTTTGTTTCTTATGAGTTTGAGGCCAATCACTCATTGAATGTAAGCATTGTTGAAAATCCTACGGAGGCCGACCAACAACAGTTTCGTTTTATTGTGAAAACGACGACATTTGTAAGTCGGACACGATGTGTACTATTCCATCGTACGACTCACGAAGCTTGGTGCAGCTGTCGGTTGTGGGATACTTCAGGCATCTTGTGTCGTCATATTTTTCGTATATATTACCATATGAACGTGCATTTAATACCGAAAAAGTATTTGTTGTGGAGGTTGTCAAGGGATGCGAAAACACGCAATAGACTTGATGTTGGGGTCGGCGTTACAGGTCCAACTAATGGTCATATTTCGTTGCCTAATTCTGCCATGAACAGCCACATGATGCGCGGGATGTATGAGTTGTTGAAAGATGATAGATTGGATAAGACTTCTCGTCAAATAATTGTCGAGAAATTTGATGAGTTAGAAAAAGAAATTCACAAGCGGTTGCAGTCTGTTAGGCAGGGTGTGAAGCCACATGATGACGCATCGATGCTAAATCCAACGTTGTTTGCGCGTACAACCGTCCATGATCCGGCGATTCCAGTGAAGCGCGGGTTTACAAACACGCGTCTTAGCCGACACTGGGAGAGGCCGAAAAAGAGAGGAAGAAAAACTGGGACTGCATTAGGTATTCTTTGGCTTGTATTTATTATTAAATTAATTGTTTTATATATACTATTATTGCTTGTAAATCAAAAATTATGCTTCGTTTGCAAGTACAGAAGCAAACTCTCAACCCACGACAGCTAGTAATGTCCCATTAAATGTTCTTGATGCTTCTAATGGGGTAAATATTATTTTGATAAAAGTTTTTGGTCTATTTTTCAATGTCTTTAATAATTATCAATGGACTTTTGTAGGATATGACACATCAAGTTGATGCATGCTTTTTCTCGACCCAATAGCTATTGTATCTACCGACTTTTGCTACTGTCGATCATTTTGATGCATGAGGTAATTTTTCGTTTGAGAATCTTGTTTTTTAAATTCAATGGCACATTATATATTAGATTCTTGCATGTAAGCTACTTGGTAGATAGGTGCACTCATTGATTATGTACTTTCTTATTTTATTTGTGTTTCATTTCAATGTTATATTATGATGATGGGTTTTTCAAACATAATTATCTTGTTGCACGCCCTTTTGTAAAATTCAATCTTCCATTATGATTGTTTGTTATAGGCCGAACTATTTTTTCGCGGATATAAGGAGCACGGGGTAGTAATGTTTTTCTTACTTCGCGGAAGTTTTATATGTGACGAACTCTATCTTTATATCTTTCATATGGTTGTAGTGCATTCTTGATTGTTAAGCTATTAAACTAAGTAAATATGTTTACCAAATTCAATTGAATTGAAAATGTAAATTATCCACTTACCAACTTAGATTCACTGTAAGTCACACATCCGGAGGACCCAAGGGGGGGCTAAAGCCCACCAATAAACATAAGAAGATATTTTTACCTTTTTCCAAAATGGTCAAATAGTAACAAAATCAGGCTTAAGACCTAGTATTGCTAGCATGCAGAGCTTTTACCTTAAATTCAACACTACATTAGTGAAGAGATTCTTGCATGTGATTATTGGCTGAGTATGTATTCATTTTTTGCTTGAAGTTTGCATGTGTTGAGCAAAATGGTCAAGTTGAACATGATTGGATGTACAAACAAGATTCTTTGGATAATTATTTCTTAGATTCTTACATGTGACATTTTTTTGCCTAATCTAACCTGCTAGTAAGCTGTGTAGCTATTCACAATATTATTTATCTTTATATTCATACTTATATTATGATGATCCAGAAATGTGTACAAGCGACTCACGGGGAAGGGCACGAATGATGATTGTCTTTGCTGCTGGGAAATTATTAAGTATTTTTTTGATGAATTCGTGTAATATAATTTGAGCCCTAGTCCTCCATAATTTTTGGCGCAAAATGAAGTTATCTAAAAGCTTAGTTGTTCTATATATAAAATATGAAGTGACTTGCGGGCCAACAAAATTGTGAATTTGACGATGATTTAAATTTGTAACATTATTATTTTCGTCCATGTGCTTTTGTTATTTTTGGAATCTTCTTTTTCAAATTCAATCTTCCATTATTGTTTTCATTCTTGCATGTTTGCTTTTGTTGAGTATAAATATATGCACTCGTAAATCACTTTTTTGTGTTCTTGCGTATTGAAATCCTTATTTATCTACTAAAAAATGTCTCCCAATGCTCAAGACATACTATATTATAGAGAGCCTTGGACTAGAGTTGTTGAAAAAATAGTATTGCTACAAATGAAAAAAGCCTATAACGAGGATAGATAGTTCCCGTAAAATGATTATTGGAACAAAATTTGTCTTGATGAAGTGCGTGACGAGTTATCGGGGCGCCCAATTTTTCTCAACTACATCACGCAACATCAATATCATTTAAAGTATGTCGAATGGAAGGTAAGGCATTTGCAATTTAAGATGTTGCTTGAGCATTTCACTGTTTGGTACGATGAAGACTCAAACACTGTATATGCAACGTGGGACCTCATTCGTCGTGTGAGCATTATTATATGAATTAAGAAATAAGTTTGCAATGTTATATTTTTTGATGAATTGTAACATTTATTTTATAGCGGTACCCCGATTTAGTGTGTTACAATCTAGAGGGAGAGGAAAATTGGGCAATCTTGAAGAAATTGTATGATGACCCTGAAACTACTACAAGCGAGTCAAGCGCAAACGATGATTGAAAACTATTTATCCGGCTAATATATTAGGGTGTCTTTTATTTTGTGTATTTTTAAGTTTTTATTTATTTCAATGTTTATCTGAATACTGATTCTTCTCTCGTATGGTATTTGGTTTAAATTACCATATCAATGTATTTCACTATATTTTGGGTTAATATATAAATGTGTTTGTCGAATGAGGATATATTGGACATGAAGTATGAGTTTTTAAAATGAAAATTGAGGATATACTGGATATAATATCAATGTCGAATGAGGATAAATTTGAAATAATAAGTTGGTGTTTATATTACTTCCAAACACCCTTGAAGAAAATGTTAGTTGGTCCATCATTGCATTCTTGAATTTATTCAATTAGAATCCTATATATATTGCCTTAAAAATACAACGTTGACAACCCATTTTTGCACATAAAAATATAACTATTCAAAATGCCTACCCCAATTTCTCAAGACATTATTTATTATTACCCACCATGGTCTCGAGGAATTGAACATCTTGTTTTAGTCGCATTCGATCGTGCAAAAGAAGTCGGTATTTGGGAACCGGGTGATTTTGTAGGAAATAATCCAGTAATTGATAATATATGCCGCACTTTTAGCGCATATCCTTTCATGTTACCAATTCCAAACCAACTATATCATGATAAGGTTATGCAATGGTGTAAGCGATATTGCCGATTCAAGTCTTTATTGAAGGATGAGAGAACAGGCTTTTGCCAAGTTACTAAGCGTATAATTGCTACAGATGCAATATGGGCAGCAACTGAAACTGTAAGTTAATTCTTTCATATTTGTTCATTATATTATTCTTTTACGATTAATAATATTGGAGGTTACTTTCATAGGAGAAGCCATATTTACTATGTTACATGAAAGAAGGAGAAATAGATTGGGAAATTATAAAGCGGCTAAATGAGGTCCAAAGTCCATTTGAGGATTCAGACGAAGATGATGAAGATTATAGTGATTAGGATTAAATTTTATTGCACCAATAAATATGTAAACGATTCTCATGTTAAGCACTTTTAATTTATTCGACATTAACTAAAAACAAGCATACAATAAAAAAACTTTGAACAAGAAAATAGACATAATTCCGTCCCACCAAAACTACCACAACAATTATCAATACGTTCAAAATTAAATAAAAAATGAACATTCATAGGACATACGTACAATAAAACAGAAACAACATTCTTGGTGGTCTTTCGGTTTTTGTTGCAGACCTCGTGATCATCCTTGCTGAAAGAAAATCCCACGAAGGAGGAAAAACATTGGTTCACCGTGATTCCTATATGCACGCATCTTCCGATCCACCTACAATGCATATTTTATTTAAATTTTCATTTAAATAGAGGTTGAACTAAGTAATGTACTTAAATATACCTAGTATCAATGTTTTTTTTTCCATTTTTATAAAGTATCAATGTTTTTCTCGTTTTCTTCATATTCCTAGTTACTATTCATAATGTTTTCAACTCAAACATTAATTGTAAAACTTATCATTAAATAAGGTTAATATAGGGCCAAAAATTAATCATTAATAATTGTGCAAAAGACTAAAAAAGACTAATGGTGGAAGGGGCCAAATGGTTCTTAAAGAAGTTAAAAATATTTAAACATCTGCCATCAACTAACACACAAATATTTAACACGTGCCATCAACTAACACACAAGTAGTAACTTTATAAAACACGATGTAAAAACAAAATAATTAAACAAATATATACAAACCGATTATCCAAACTTCTAACTTTCAACGGCAAACTTATACAATTTTGCACAATACGAGTTGCGGTAATCTTGAGCAGAATCTCCAGATATAGAATCCATTGGAGTGTTCGTCACCAAACACTCGAAGTACTTAAGGGCTAGAATGCCACAATTCGTCGTCCTACCTTGTTGTGGCAGATCCCCAATAATTTCTAGCTTCCATTTGCCCCTCGACTTTTTTCTATATCCCTTTTTTTGCCACACTTTACATTGGCCGCAAATCCAATTAAGGTTTTTCCCAATGTCAATGAAAAGCATAAATAACCTTTTCAGGGTCCCTTTGGAAGGAGAGTGAGTCATAAACATTGATTTTTTGTTCATCTAGGAGCACCTCGTAACACACCCAATGCTCTCGGTCTACTAGGGCAAGGCTGAAGATCATGTCGGCCTTCCACCACAGCATACACAGCCCATATGGAGCCTTTCCTTCAATATATGGTTCAATTTGGGATCGGATTGCTCCATACACCTCCGCAGCAAGACCATTCTAACGCAAAGACCAAAAAAAAATATATACACGTTCATTATTTTGTAAAAAAGTTAGAAAAGAAGTTAACATTTGTACAAAAAAATAATCACAGGAGACTATAAAATCTTACCCATCATGTTGTTTTAATTACAGTCCAATTCTGTACAAACTCACTGGGTGCTTGCATGAACCGCTCAATATGTAGATTAAGGATTGCATCAATGTGCTGTAGTATAAAAGAAATTCAATATGATACGAAGGGGTCAATCTCCATTGAACATAAGTATTCTAACTGAATTGTTTTGAATTTATTAATCAGAATCTTTAACTGAAGCAGTAAGAAAGCAGAATCTTTAACATTTCAAAAAAGCTTAAAATAGAATTGATGATTCCCTAAACTAGAACCAAATATAACTGAAATCTCACTTAAATATCTGTATTGGGCAATATAACTGTATTGGCCAATATTAGAGCTGTCAAACCTTGCGGGCCGGACAGGGCCGGCCCAACCCAGCGGGCCTAGGCAATTTTTTGGGCTGGGTCGGGCCGGCCCAAAATTTCAGCGGGCCTTGAACATTGAAGCCCAGCCCGGCCCTATACGGGCCGCCGGGCGGGTCGGGCCAAAACGGGCCAAAAATAAATTAAATTTTTGGCCAAAACGGGCCAAATATATATATATATATATATATATATATAGGAAGAGGTTCTAATAAAAACCTCTGTTAAAATGAAAACTAGGAACCTAATCTTGACCTTTTAAATATTAGATCTAATGGTTAGGATTTAGTCAACAAAAGAAACTGTGCATCTATTATATTTTACTGTGCACTTAAAAATATGCAATTTATGCAATTGAAACCAACAATGCAAAATACTCAAGCAAATCGAAATTGTGCATCTATGCAATTGAAACTGTGCATCTATGCAATCGAAATTGTGCATATGTAGTTTAATCTCAGCCCTCTATTTTATTTAAATCAATGGCTTTAAATTGGTTCCTAGTTTTCATCTTAAGAGGGGTTTTTATATTAACCCTACCCTATATATATATATATATATATGTATATATATATATATATATATATTAGTTTCAAAAATTAATAAATTAAATCAAATTTAAAGAAAAAAATTGAAGACAAATTCGATGAAACAAAAAGGGCCTTAAACAATCTACATCTAAATTACGTAATTGACTAAAATTAAATGTAAACAAATATGACTAAATCCTAAATGTAAACAATACGAATACAAGTAAAAAACAAAAACTAATTGCAAAAATAACAAAAACTGAAAACGATTTATTCACAAATTAATTAATACAGTAATCAAATCAACTGGAATAAAATAACAACCACCAAAAATAAATGAATCTTTCAAGTAAAAATAATTTAATATTGATTGTTGATTGCTAATTTAAATCCTAAGTTAGACTTCGACTCGTCATTGTCGTCAATTGAAGAAATGGACTTAGATTGGGTTGGGTCCATTGGAATTTGGGAGGAGATATAAATTTTTGAAATTTTTCACCTTCTATATTGACGGGCCGATTTAGGCCCGAAAGCCCGGCGGGCCGCATGGGCCGGGCCAGGGAGGCCCGATTTTTTTTGGGCCTTGAAAATCCTAGCCCAACCCGGCCAAAACTACGGGCGGGCCGGGCCATTTTCGGCCCATTTTGACAGCCCTAGCCAATATCATTTAAATATCACTTTAACAGAATCAATATAGCTGTAGTGGGCAATAAATTGGCCAATACAGTAAGTAAGCATAATCTTTTATTAATCGTTTAGTTAAAATATAACTGAAATATCATTTAAACAAAAATTCATGATTCCCTAAAACTGAATATCTCAAACTGATTTTTTTTCGTATTCCTTTATTTCCTAATCCTCATAAGCAAAACAATTTATAACATTGCAAAGAAGCTTAGAGAAGCAATACTTACTTCTGATGACACCCAGCCATTCGATTTCCAAAGTTCAGCGAACCAAGAAGCATGTCTCGATCCAACAAAGGGCATACCCTTCAATGGAGGCGACCTTTATTTTAACAAAGAAAATGCATTTTATCAATATTAGGATACTTATGAAGATATTGAACTGCAATAAATTTGTACTCCCTCCGTCCGCCAAAAGTATTCCACTTTGGCTGGGCACGGAGTTTAATAAAATGTGTGATGATGTTGATGTAGTGGAGAAATGGTCCCACCACTTTATGAGATGTGTGGTTGAGATTGAATTTGAGGTGGGTTTTTTGTAAATAAAGAGTGTTTGTAAGGATAAAATATAAAGGTGGATGGTGGGACCATGGCTTAAAAAGGAAAGTGGAATACTTTTTGCGGACGCCAAATATAGTAATTGTGGAATACTTTTGGCGGACGGAGGGAGTACGTACTTTGGATTTTCCACACTTCCATCATACCAAGTAGGGCTGGAAAATCGGGTACCCGCGGGTACCCTACCCGCAAAATGCGGGTACCCGCGGGATGAAAACCGCCGAAAACGGCACCCTCACCCGACCCTCTTCCTCGATGCGGGTACCCGAATACCCGCAGCGGATACCCGCTGCGGGTATGAGGGTACCCTCACAGTCCCGCGATTTTGATTTTAATTGTAATTTTGCGGGTTTTTGGTCCCGCTGGAGGGTATTTCGTCCCGCGAGAGGGTATTTCGTCCCGCATTTCACAAAAAAAATTGAAAATATCCTTTCTATTTCATCGATTATCCATAAAACCTGTGACGAATCGAGAAGATACAAGAGAGAGAACAGAGATGATAGCAATTAAACTGCAGGCACTTAATTAACCAAAGAACTGATGCTTTCATCTTTTTAATTTTCCTCATTTCAATATCCATGCATAACGCCATTCTGTACATAGTGAAAGACCAGGCAAAGTGAAGTAATCCTATATCTCAAATTAGTAAATTTCGTCCACTTCTACAAACTATTACTGGTGCGATAAATTCTGCCGCACAATCAGATTGATACATCATACATGATATGCATAAATACTCTTGTAGAGAAATATTAGACATGTAGTTGCATATAATTCACATCATCAAACATAACGCCAAACTCCTTCTAACACACTTGACGAAATACAAGAAATAAGTCAAATCAGATAAACTGAGAAATAATTCAAGTAAACTGAGAAATTACCTTAGTTCTGCGTTCTGCCGGAGACGGGAAGAGGCGGGCAGCGCCGGTGGGCGGTGGTGGCGACCGCGCGAAGGAAGAAAGCGTCGAGGGGGTGGCGACGTGCCGGGCGCGATGCAGCGTACTCTCAGGCGCAGCCGCGCAGCAGTCAGCACAACAGCGTACTCTCAGCGGCGGCGACGGGCCGGCGCGGGGCAGCGGCGCCGGCGGCGAAGTCGAGAAGGGAGAGAGTCGAGAGCCAAGGCAGCAGGAACGAAATAGGGGAAAAATTAGGGCTAGGAGAGTTTTGGGGGTTTAATTCCTAAAATCCTAAATAAAATTATTAATTTTAATTTTGTAATGTTAAATCTGCGGGTAGTGCGGGTATCCGCGGGTATACCCGAGGGTACCCTCTACCCGCAATTTTCGAGGATGCAATACCCGCACCCGACCCTCCACCCTCATTTTGCGGGTATCGGGTACCCGATACCCGCGCGGGTATCGGGACGGGTGAGGGTATACCCGATACCCGCAACCCGATTTTCCACCCCTAATACCAAGCCCTAAACTGGTCTATCCATTCATTGGATGCAAGGCGCATCGGATATGGATGCACATTTGAACCAACGACCAATGAAGGAGTAGGCTTTTGTCTGGGAGATTTCCTTTCAATTATTCGTGCGGGACAAGCACCAAACGCATCCAAATCTATGATCTCTGTGAAATCAAGATTTACTTGGGTAGGAACCCGTGATGAAGTTGCACAGGCTGTAGGATCTCCGCGTAGCTTGGCTTCACCAAGGTCGAATGCATTTAGAACTGGCGGCACAACACCATCCCTGAAAACTTGTTGCAATTCAAATGATGGGTCAAATTTTGGGCTCTTCGACTCTTGCTGTTGAACTCCCTTGTAGGGCTGGGAATCGGGTCGGGTTCGGGTACCCTACCCGAATAAATCGGGTACCCGAACCCGAAAACTGACCGAAACACCTACCCGATCCCGAACCCGATTCTGAAATCGGGTACCCTAATACCCGACTCGGGTACCCGAATCGGGTATTCGGGTACCCGAAATTACCCGACCAAAATGAATTGAAATTAAGCAGCGAGAATTGGAGAGCAGAAATAGAGATTCAAAAACAATAATTAATCACACAGATCAATTAATCCCCACTAAATAAATTCGAAAATTGTTTAAAAAAAAAGAAGAAGAAGAAGAAGAAGAAGAAGCGAGGGTTGCGGTGGGAGTTGCGGCGACGGCGGGGCTGCACCTGCACGGCTGCGGCGGCGGCGATTGCTGACTGGGGACACGGGCGGCGGCGGCGAACAGCGAGGCGATTATTGACTGGGGACACGGGCGAGGGTTGCGGTGGGAGTTGCGGCGACGGCGAGGCTGGACTCTGGTGTGGGCGAGGGGCGGGGCGGCCGGGCTGGCGAAGAGCGAGGGGCGACGGCTCTGGAGTGAGAGCCGAGAGGTTAGGAACTTAGGGCCGGCGGGCTGGGTTGGAAGTTTGGGAATTGTCGAATTGATTTGGATTTTGGGGGAAAGTACAAAGCAGTACAGGGGCGGGTAATAGTTTGGGAAAGCAGTACAGGTTATATATTCGAATTGATTTGGATTTGGAGTTTGGGAATAGTTTAAAATTTATTAATTAAAAAATTGGGTAATTCGGGTATACCCGATACCCGATCGGGTATACCCGATACCCGATTTTTTCACACCCTAAATACCCGACCCCGACCCCGATCCCGAATTTTTCGGGTATAGGGTACCCGATACCCGATCCCGAAATTCCCAGCCCTACTCCCTTGTTGCTTAAGTGTGGAGGTGTATCATTTTTTAGTCTACCATCCAAAGATGTCAGGGTCGTTTGGACTGCTCGTGCAATGTCTAACAGCTACAAATGAAAATAAAATGAAATAATATAGTGAATTAATAGCTCTTAAAATCCTATAAAACTCTTTATATTGTGCTATCATTAATACCTCATGCATTTGGTTGTAGGTGGGTAAAGAGGAAATGTCACACTCTTCATTTTTGTTTCTCGGTGTTGTCTTGGTTGTTCCTTCCCCTACTTCATGTCCTTCAGCAGCTGGAATATCTTTTCGCGGTAAATTTTTCCTACCACCAGTCTGTTGGCTTGGTCCAACGTCTGCCGACTCCATCAACCCTTCAAAATCTTCATCATCTTCGGACTCCTCAATCACGCGCTTTGTTGCACGGGTTTTCCTTTTACCAAGAACAATCTTCTTCCATTTTGCATCTGACTTCTCCACAGGGCTTCTTGGTTTATAAGAGCTTTGGATTTTATATTTTATAGATTGCAGCAAATCCGCGCTTGCCACTTCGCAACTGTAGCTCGGATGAAGTCCTTGCTCGTCCAACCACAACATCTCTGATTGGCTAAACTTCATGGGTTCCTACCATTCAATTGTAAACAATAATAATTAAGCATCACAACAATGCAACCAATAAATAATGAATACACTAAATTTGCTACTTACCAAGTCCGAAGAACTACTAAGGCTGAAGAAAGACTCTATGTCATTAAGTTTGAGGATTTTGGCACAGGGGATCCATCGGAGCATGCGAGGGCTCCCATCACGAATGTCATCCCATTTCTCACAGCTTAATTTCACAAATTTCGGATGCAACTCATATGCAAACACTTGCAACACGTACCAAAGCCCTAGAGCGTCACATGTTGGACGTTCGTGGTGTATACTTTGATAATCAAGTCGGGCTTTGGCATTATGAGCAAATATTACAAGACATTCATACGCAAGCATCCCCCACGGAAAAGAGTTAAACTTATACAAGTCGTCCACCAAATGAATTAGCCTTTCTTCTACCCTCTTACTCGTCTTATGGCGAATCAATAAAATGCCAAAGACAACAACTAGGTAAGCAAATTTTAAAGAATCCTCATCCGCCCCTTTCTTTGCTTTGCAATGCTTCTCAAAAGCATCATAAATTTCGTAAAAAAAATCTCTTTTTTCGCTTGAAATGGACTTTAAAAAACACAGAGGTTTCTGGGGGCTCCTCCCAACCCTTGAAACACAGCCCTGTCATGACACCAAATTCCATGGGGCCCATCTCTATATCCTGCCCACATAGTCTAAACGATAATCTTCTCCTATTAAAAGACTCTACATTGATCGATGCATACATAACATACAAGAGTTGACCCTGAAATTTCCATTCATCTATATCTAAAAACCTACCAAAACAAGACTGCCTAAATCTCTCCAGATTGTGGGAGTCTAACAACTCCCGAATACGACGAAAATAGGTAGTTGGTTGGTTGCGTTGGGAAACATATGCACCTACATAAGTAAAATTTATTTCAAAACTGATTTTACTTATAAAAGATAACTAGACTTAATTCTGTAACATTAAAATTGATGACAAACATCATATCAAATATTAATTCAATAATATTCAGTTCAGTATACACAAAATACACCACAAATACACCAAACCATTTTATTTTCCAAATACAAGCACAAAACTCATCAATACAGCCATAGATAATGAGTCAATTCGGCATAAAAAAATTCAATTCGGCATATAAGTCACATAGTTCGGCAAAACAAAATGCACTACTACTCAAATATATTACTCCCTCCATCCGCCAAGATTATGTCACAATTACTATATTGGCGTCCGCCAAGATTATGTCACTTTCCTTTTATGGCAATGGTCCCACCATCCTCTTTAATATTTTATCCTTACTAACACTCTTTATTTACAAAAAAAAACCACTCAAAATTCAATCTCAACCACTCATCTCGTAAAGTGGTGGGACCCTTTCTCCACTACATCAAAATCATCACCAATTTTATTAAATCACGTGCCCAAGCAAATTGCCATAATCTTGGCGGACGGAGGGAGTATATCTTAGTCAGACAAATAAATGGCTTTAAGATTGTTGCTTTATTCACTAAGGGAGAAAAGAGGACCACTAAATTGTAAGAAAATGACAAGGGAACTCTAAAATAATGCAGTCAAATGTGATAATCTTTTAAGAATTAGGTCATTCTTGCATAAAGAGCAATACGTAGGATAAACAAACATTCAACCATCACTTTCACAATTACATAGAAAAACCCTACCTGGGATAAACAAACATAACATTGAAACCCTAACATTCCGACCAACTAACTGTGAATACTCCGCCAAACACGCACAACAACAGTCATAAAACCACATACTCACATAATAGATACAATATACCTCAGATTTCATACTAGTCATTTGAACTAAAAAAAACAAATTCAGAAAGCATTCGGACAAAAGCACAAATACACCAAACCTAGTTCCTCGGGTACCTTCGTAGCTCTAGTTTTCTTCGTCATTTTTCTTACTTTTCGCTTCTCTTCAACCAGGGATGGATCCAGAATTTATTCGTTACGGGGGCACAAAAAATTATATATATATAAAATATGTCTGAATTCTTAATCCAAATTTATAAGAAAGTCTTTTGCATCAAAATCGTCCCTACTTAATTTGGCACTATCATTATTTTTTCTAATAACAAATGGTGATTCCAATGCTCTTTTATAAAATCTTAATTTTCGTATAAACTTAAAGCAAAATCATATAAGAACATAATTTTTGCAAGATTGTAAGCTGATTAATTTATATTGTAATATCGAATATTTAATTAATCATATCTGATAGTGCTAGAAATTGAGATACTTTATATATGTTGCCGTGTTAATTTGGGTTTGGCATTGACAATATGAGATATAATAAAATTTGTATAAATATACATATATAATTGATAATAAAAAAATAAGTTGTGGGGGCACGTGCCCCCATAGTGGGTAAGGTGGATCCATCTCTGTCTTCAACAATTCAGAAAACCTACCACTACAATCATCAAATGGTCAATTCAAACATGCAAACAAAAATAACCAAAGAAGAAGGAAGGAAACCGCCCAATTGACAACACCACAGCGAAATAGAAGCCGAAAAGCGGACCAAAATGTACTCCAACCCAACGCCTACCTCGAGAAGAAGCTAAACCGTCAGACGCCCGGAACAGAAGACGATAATGGCGCAATGGAACTGAAATCGCCGCGAGAGAGAAAAATCGCCGCCAGAGTGAAAAACCAAAAGCCGCAGAAGATGTTCTCCAACCCAGAGCCTCCCACGAAAATAAACGTCAGACTGCCGGACCGGAACACGATAATAGCGACCTTGAACTAGAATCACGGCGAGAGAGAAGAAGCCGAAAGAGCGCGAAGTTATTCTATGGTAAAAAATCAATTGTGAAAGGGTTACACGAGAGAAGCTTCCCTTTGAAGCTTTACCGATGGTGGGCCCGGCCAAAATTAACAAATACTAAAACAATTAAAAATAATGGGGCCCGCAGATGTATTCAACATTAAAAATAAAACCAAATACAACCCCAAATTTGTAGAATACCGATCCAGATGCCAGGTGGGGCCACTTTCAAACTTGGGTTGAGTTAAATGAGGGGAAAAAATGAAATAGAATTGCATGCCACGTGTCGTCCATCCAGCACCTAGGTGCAATATACCTAGGTGCAAGATGGAAAAAACTCAAATATCCTCACATAATTCATTATTTACATCACATGTCATGTGGCCCACACATAGTCTCTCTTTTCATTTAAAAAAATAATATATTCATTTTTCTTTCTTACGTTTTGGACAAATATATCCTCACAAAAAGTTAATCTATCTATCATGTTTTATACAAACTATTTATTTTTTAACATCTGTGCCTAGCCTTTATGGCCTATTAAATTGTGACGATATGTGCCTAGTGCTTATGGCCTATTAAATTGGGATGGGGGGGAGTAAATCTTTCTTCAAGCCCTTTCTCAACCCTAGGCCTGGCCGAGCCTCGCCGTCGGCCAAGCCCTGCCACGCTGTCGTCCAGTCGTCCTTGATATGTAACAAAATTATTTGTTGATTTGTTTCGAAACATTTGTTGATTTGTTTCGAAAATTATTTGTTGATATGTAACAAAATTAGTTTGCTGATTTGTTTCGAAAATTATTTGCTGCCAAGCAAGTTGGAATTGGAAACAAGTTTTTGATTTCAAAAAGTATATATATTTGAAACGGTTTATGCCAAGTCGAACCAAACCAAACCGAAAATTTGTGGTTCGATTTAGTTCAATTTTAGCAAATGAAATGATTTGGTTTGGTTTGAATATTTAAGGGCGGTTTGAGTTCGACTTTTTTCAGTACGATTCGGTTTCAACTCAAACCGCCCAAATGCCCAGCCCTACCTTCACGGGAGCGCACCATGCGCTCAAAAGCCCATGAGAACGCATGCAAGACCGCCTCCATCTACAAAGTGATTACATTATGGCATATATAGTGATTTCTTTTTTTGACTTTATTATAGTCGGGGACTATAAGCGTAAAATTTGCTGTAGATAATTTATTTTGGATTAAGAATAGAACTACCCAATTCTCAATCAGGCCCAAATTTCAAGTTCAGGGCCTAAGACTAGAAACAGATCCTGGTTCAATAAATAAGTATATAAATAAAAATGAAAAAAAACAATATGAAAGTATTCCTCGTCCATTCATAATCGTAAAAATCAAAATATCAGATCCCCGCTTTGAAACAAAAGTGATATAAATAAGACTCAACCACTCTCTCCTCCCCAACTTATCCAACCACCAGCCCTCGCACAACACACATTCTGTGTGAGTGTGAATTTTCGCCATGGCCGGAGTCCTAGAAACCCTAATGATTCCTCGCGCCTCCGCTCTCCCGTCCGCATCCTTGCCGCCGGTCGCCGCATCCGCCTCCGTCCGATTTCCAGAGTTGAGGGGTCTCAAGATGCAACCAACTCGGTCGTCGGCAAAGCTCAGGACCACTCACAAACTTGCTCGAGGTGGCAGTAGAATCGTTTGCGAGGCGCAGGACACAGCTGTTGGAGGTCTGTGTTTTCTGCTTAATAATATTTTATCCGAGTTTTTCTGTACGCTAGTTATTTCGATATCTTCGCCTTTGATAGAGTATAATATTGAGTTAGGTTGTTTAGCTGGTATGCAGTTGATAGATGAATCAACTTCATGTTTAATTAAATTCTGTTGTAAAACTGCAAATAGTTTCTGGTTAGGTTAAAATTCCTCATGCTTATTTTTTGTGCATTAATTCTGTGCTGTGTGATTATTTGGGTTTGGCAACAACATGAAAAACACCAATCGAGTTATTGGTGTTTCGATATACTAAATCCAGAATCTGACAGAGCGAATAAGTGCTCCAATTGCCTTTTTTTCTGAAAGTTAATAGCATTGATTATACTAAAAGAAAGTTAAGCTAGCACAATGCAAGTAAATCAGCTGTCTCTTTAGGGGGAGTTTAATTTGAGTGATATGATTGATAGATAAAAATAATTCAAGATAGTCTACCATTTACTTTGATGGATTGATTAATTTTGCACTTGATTGACCATCTTATTCTTCAAATACTCAATCCTGTGTTTTATCAATCTATCCTATTACTCAAACTAAATGCCCCCTTTATTGAATATATCTTATGCAGTTATCCTCTTTAACTTTATACTTGATACTGAGTCATCAATTGTTACCTGAATTGTTTTTCCCATGGAGTTTTCACCACAAAGATTTTAATGCTTGGCCCTTGAGTCTTTGTTTTGTGATTTCTGAGAGTTCAGGTTTTCTTTCGTCTTTAATATAATCTCATTTCATCTGCATGAATGATAAACTCATTGTTGGCGATTTCATGCACTTCAAAGTTTCTGAACATTCAGTAGAGTATTTATAGCATTATGGAAAGGAATAGGAATTCATCGAAAAGAATCATGTTGCAGTACAATATGAGTTTGGAAATCTTCCACCTTATACAATGGCTTATCATTAGTTCCTTGGAAACTGCAGTGGCTGCTGTTACTGATCCGGACTGGCAATCTCTTGTGCTTGAATCTGATTTGCCTGTTCTGGTTGAATTCTGGGCACCATGGTGTGGGCCCTGCCGCATGATCCACCCTGTCATCGACAAACTGGCTAAGGACTATGCTGGGAAGCTCAAATGCTTCAAGGTTAACACTGATGATTGCTCTACGATTGCAACCCAGTATGGGATCCGGAGTATTCCTACTGTCATAATCTTCAAGAATGGGGAGAAGAAAGAAGCAGTCATAGGTGCTGTTCCAGAAACTACATTGACAACTTGCATAGAAAAATACTTGTAGAACTGTAAGTGCACATGTATCTTCTGAAAAATCAAGCTCTCTTTTACTTGTTTCCGTCCCTTTATTTGACGACATTCCCAAAATCATTGTAAGAAACCATATGAAAATCATGTATAGTTGATACAGATTTAAAGTATCATTCATACTTGTATTGTTGGCTTCTGAAATCCTCCTGTAGGTTGGCTGATTGATTACCTGTTCTTCTCTTTCTATCTGTGTATCTGAATACTTATACATCTGCTAATGAGTTAACATTCTTATTGATCCTTCATGTAAGAAGTAACATTGAAATGAAGGAATTTAAAGTAACAGACTCATGCCATTGCCCAGTTAGCTAGAGATTTCGACAGTGAAATGATTTCGACAACGTGGTAGATTCCAGCGTGGATCCACATATATTCTACATTGTGACTTATTACGGTAATGACTTTTCTTTTCCCCCCCTAAAAAGCAATTTCAATTGTAGAAATATCAAGTATTATGGACGTTGGTAAGATGCTGCTTTGGTAGCATATTTATATAACCATCTTAGATAAACCATTTGCTACTAGCGTTGAGCAAAAGTTCAATTCGTGGATGAGTGAGTTAATATCAATTTGCGGACTACTTAACTAGTTTAGTAGAAGGGAAAAAGCAAAATAAAAGAACCCTAGTTAATTCACCAAGTATCGACTAATCTAGAATTAAATTTCCAAGTAATCAATTTGAGCTGGACTCTAGTAGGCACTCGACACAACTTATCTACACCGTTATGAGTGACCACCCAATTTCAAGCTTTCATTTCATGAAAACATATCCTTTGTCAATAAATAAATATTACTCCATTTGTTCCTAAAATGGATACTCCTATTTCTTTTTTGATATGTCCCTAAAATGCATATCCATTTTCTTTTTGATAAATATACTATACACAATCCACTCACAGCAAAAATCGTCCTTATTTCATTCTCGCACACTCAATCAAATTCATAAGACTCGTGTCATTCTTAAATGAGTACCTGTTTCAGGAAAGGAGAGAGTATATTTTAATTCTTTTGTAAAGATGCTTTGTTCAGATTGTTTGTCAAAGACATAGAGATATGCTTGAATTGAAAAACTGAAGATAAAAACTGATAAAGTTGGGAAACAGTAATTTTACTTTCAACAAGCTTGACAAAATGCGACGCATCCAAGTAATCGTCGATGACTTTGCTTTTAAACGGTTTTATTCTTGGAAGTGGGCATCACTGCCAATGTTAGCATCGAATTTTACTGGGGATGGGAGGGAATCTATTTAGAAACAATTAGACAAAGGGCTATATTAGATTATGAGAGCAATAACCATCAGAAAAACATTGAGACCAACAACTCAAATGGAAATTAGCCTCAAAGCAGCTGAGGACCTAACCATCCACCAGTGTCTTCCTCTTCCGGTCCGGTGTTGTCGAGGAGTCCTGTGTTTGGGCCTGACCAAACACTGATCTGCATCATCAACAGGAACAAGATTAAGACACATCATACAGAATGACACTTGACATGTGTGCATTGGTCGTATCATGTGAAAGAACATTGATGCATAAAGCACACAACAATATATAGGTGGAGACAATATTGAAGCCACAGCAATGCTATACAAGGAAATTAGTAGCTTCTATAAATAAATGATAGGATTTTCACAGAGTTATAAATGAGAAAGCTGCAACTCACCCACAGGTAGAACATTTCTTCTGATGCTTGCAGAATATAGATAAACAAACAGAGCAAATGTAGCCCATATCAATTGTGTTTTTGTGGCAGAAACACCTGCACATTGATAGGGTAATTAGGTCATATCTCTGATCGAACCGTTGGGCTCTGCATGATTAATATCTTACAGTAAATGAACAACCAAATTCAGAAGTAATCCAATCAACTATTACTCAAGATATGTAACCATGCATACAAATGTATTGTGTTGAGCACTTGCATCTGCAGCGTGGATACAAGAGGTACAAGGACAGAACACTCTGGATGGAGAAAATTAGATAGGATGCTATAAAGGAAAATAACCAAAATATAAATTTGCATACTGTATCGCAGGCAGTTTACAATCGGCATACGGAATACTGAGAAAATAATAAGAGCGGGTTTTAACTAACATCCCTTGAGATTGAAGGAAAAATCAACACTATGCAGAAATATGAAAACTACAAACAAGACAAGGAGCCATGTAGTTAAATCGATAAATGAACTTTTGAAATTTATAAAGTAACTTACGACGCACGAAAGTCTACTCCTGTAGGCTTAGGAAGTTGTAAAAAGCAACGAGAATGCAAATCAGTAGCAAACACTGTCTGCATGTGACAAAAGTCTCACTTTAGTACCAAATAGTTTAAGGATCGTAGAAAAACATCTGCAGCCTGCAAATATTTACAATTCAACTTTTTTGTATTCCACAAAATCTTACAATCAGCAAAGTTAGTCAACATGAACATTGCAGTCTGAGTTAGATTTTGCCTACTCTAGCCAACTAAAAAACATCCAATCTAGAGAATCAGATTTCGACAACAAGAATACATCAAGATACTAGTGTATTTATTATTGCACAGTTGCCAATATGGAAAACTAATTACCGAAAGATACTGAAACAAACCATCCAATATCTGCGGCTTCAGATATACACCACCAGTTATATAAGAAGCCTGTCGAAAATTATGCATGTTATCAACCAAAATACCAAAGAGTAGCTTAGAATTACAATTTTATAATTACGTACTAGGAAGCACCCGTACGTTTTTCAGCCTAGGGTCCGGGTATTAATACCCTTAAAATACCAATACGAAAAAATACGCCTAAAATACGTATTTAATACGTTTTTTTCGTATTTTTTGTTTACCTTACTTTTAGGGTTGGGAAATACGTATTTAATACGTTTCGGAGACGTTTTTTGACCCAAAAATACGTTTGACCAGATTTTTAAAAAAAAAAAGAAACAGAAAACCCTAACCTGCGTAAACCTTCACCCTCACTCTCATTTCTCTCGCAACCCTTCACCCACCCTGCGCAAGAAGACAAGGCAGCGCCTTTCTCCGCCACCGGTCTGGACCGCCGCCGCCGCCGCCTTCTGGACTGCCGTGAACCGCCGCGCCGCCGCTGCTCTAGGACCAATTCGTGGTATGTTTAGTTAGAAACTTAGAATTGCTCAGATTATCCAATTCGTGGTATTTTTTGGGGATTGAATCTTTGATTTGTGTGAGGTTGGGTGAGTGGGTTAATTAATAATTGATATTGGCGGTGGGTTTGATATTGGGCTGGTTGACAGATGCTCTAATTAGGCTAATTTTGTGTAGATTATTTATTGGGTGACATAGAGTTTAATTTTGTTATTTATTGGAGGTGGGTGGCAGATTAATTGTGAATTGGAATGAGGTTGGCTGTGGGTATATTGGGAGTGAATTAGGCAGAGAGTTTATTTTGTGCATAGAGTTTAATTTTGTTATTTATTTGCTTGGGCAGCGAGTATAAACTGTATAATGGCCACCAATACTTCATCATCGGCATCTCTTACATCACCATCACCTTCGAGTTCAAATGCCGAACGTGGACGTAAGCCTTTATGGAGATATGTCAAAATATCTAATACCGGAGGAGGCAACAATGGTGAGGTGAATTGGGAATGTAATTTTTGCCACACGCAAAAGAAGACAACATACACCCGAGTTGTGAAACACTTATTGAAGCAAGGTGGGGGGATCAAGGCTTGCCCCAAAGTAACACAACAAGATATGGATGAGATGCGTAAACTGATTGAGGAAGAGGAGAAAAGACAACTTATCAACACTCCCAAAAATATCCCATTGCCACCTACTGCTACAAGATTTATGTCGGATGTTTACAAGGGATATGATGATTCGTCATTGTCAAAGAAGAGAAAGGGAAGTGACAATGATTCGTCGTCCCCTCTTGGCAAAGCTTTCAACATTCAAGGACGCAATACCTTGAATGCATTGATTGCAAGGTTCTTTTATGCATCGGGCTTGCCATTTCATTTGGCAAGAAGTCCTTACTACGCTGCTAGCTACGCCTACGCCGCCAATCATAATTTGCCGGGATTTGTGCCACCTGGGTACAACCTCTTGAGGACATCCTTACTCCAGCAAGAGAAGGCAAATGTGGAGCGCCTCTTGCAACCCATTAAAAGCACTTGGCGTGAGAAAGGAGTTAGCATTGTTAGTGATGGATGGAGTGACTCACAGAGACGACCATTGATCAACTTCATGGCCGTGACAGAAAGTGGACCTATGTTCTTGAAAGCTGTTGACTGTTCAGGAGAAATTAAAGATAAAACCTTTATTTTTAATTTGATGAGAGAAGTCATCGAAGAAGTTGGCCCCCAGAACGTGGTTCAAGTAATCACGGATAATGCGAGGAATTGTGCTGCTGCTGGAGCCCTAGTGGAGGGATTGTACCCTACCATTGTTTGGACGCCGTGTGTTGTTCACACACTCAACTTGGCGTTGCAAAATATATGTGCTGCGAAGAACATAGAGAACAATCAAGAAACTTATGCATTATGTTCTTGGATCACCGATGTTGCAGCAGATGCTAGTATGATCAAGATTTTTATCATGAATCATGGGATGAGGTTAGCAATCTTTAATCAATTTTCCTCTCTCAAGTTGCTTTCAATTGCTGCAACTCGATTTGCTTCTATCATTGTGATGTTGAAGCGACTTAAGCTTCTTAAGAGAAGCTTAAGTACCATGGTGATAAGTGAGCAATGGGATTCTTATCGAGAGGATGATGTGGAGAAGGCAAGCTTAGTGAAAATGAAAGTATTAGACGATCTTTGGTGGGATAAGGTTGATTACATACTTTCTTTTACGGCTCCTATATATGACATGCTTCGAGCATGTGACACCGATAAGCCGTGTCTTCACTTGGTCTACGACTTGTGGGATACAATGATAGAAAAAGTGAAGGCTGCAATATACAAGCATGAAAGAATCCAAGCTCAAGATTCATCTCCTTTCTATGAAGTGGTCCATACCATCTTGGTAAGTCGATGGAACAAAAACAACACCCCTCTCCACTGTTTGGCCCATTCCCTAAATCCAAGGTATCAACTGTAATTTAATTTATCTACAATTAAGTTAGTCTTATTATTAGTTTATTAATACAAAGTTTTCCTTTCTTAGATATTATAGTGATCAGTGGCTTTCAGAAGACACCTCTCGAGTCCCTCCACATAGGGATAATGAAGTTGCAAAGGAGAGGCAGAAATGTTTGAAGAAGTACTTTCCAAATATTGCTCAAAGGAGGATTGTGATAAGGGAGTTTGCTAACTTTTCTAGCATGGCGGATGATTTTGCTGATTCTGACTCAATTGAGCAACGCTACGAGTTGGACCCTAAGAGTTGGTGGGTGACATATGGTCCAAGTGCTCCGACACTTCAAAGTTTAGCTTTGAAACTCCTTGTCCAACCTTCATCTTCTTCATGTGCCGAAAGGAATTGGAGCACATACTCTTTCATTCACTCGTTAAGAAGGAACAAATTGGCTCCCCAACGTGCTGAAGATTTGGTTTACATTCATAGCAATCTTCGTTTGCTATCTAGAAGAACTCCTGAATACTCTAAAGGAGAGACAAAGTTGTGGGATATTGGAGGAGACAACTTTGGTACACTTCAGGATGTTGGAGATCTAGAGATTGCGGAGTTATCACTTGATGAGCCGGAGTTAGAGAGTGTTGTGTTCACTGAAGAGGGCAGTGGTGATATACCAGATGGGGAAGAGGATGAGGATGAGGAAGCTTTCATGACTTAGTAGCTTGTTAGTTGTTAGTGTGTATTGAACTGGAACTGACTTTATTTAGTAATATTTGTGTGTTTTATTTGGATTTGTGAACTAACTTCTAAGTTTTAACTTAGAATTAAGTAGTTATTTGCTCTATTTGGTTATGAATGAGTTTCTATGATATATATATATATATACTAATATTATTTATAAAAAAATTAAAAAAACTAAAACGTATTTTTAACGTATTCGTATTGTGATTTTTGGGATATTGACGTATTTTCGTACTCGTCTCGTATCGTATTCGTATTTCGTATTCGTACCGGTGCTTCCTAGATTACGTAATGTAACAAACAAATTGGTGACATCCAATAGATTCGCTACCTGCTGTAGGAAAGCAGAGTGTTGAGCTCCTATCACGCATGCATCTATAGGAACCTGAGAGGAAGAAATGTAGATAAAATTGGCAGATGATCTAAGAGATATTTTTGGTTGTTGTATTGCTGGATGAAAAATCAAGGCTGGTGCCAGAGATGAATTAAGCAATAATGAATCTCTTATGATACTTGATATTTTCAAGTCTGATCATATTTTCCTTTACTGGGCCAGTTTCCTTTTTATGTATCTCCGAATTTGTACTTAAGGTAATAGGCGTGTATAATCGATTTTCATCAACATAGATGATAAGAAAAAAAAAAGTGCAATAATAACTAATCAACCTCTAGTTGGCCTTGATTTTATCACCCAGCAATATGATAACCATAGTGACACAAGTAAGCCCATGCAAGATGACAAAAATACACAGAACATAAATAATTCCAGATAAAATTTGTTTCTCTTGCTCGTCACATGTAGATTAAATTAAGAAAGCATTTATCAAATGACAATTTAGAATAGAAAACTTAAGTCCCACTATTACCATTGATCGCTGAGCAGAAAAAATTGAATTCATGATTGCTACATATCTGCAGGGGACAAAGAGTCAGCATAGAGACCAACAAAGACTAAAGTACTTTGTAGATTCTTTAAGGAAAAAATAAGTACATACTGTCCAGGTCCATCTGGAGATCCATGCAAGCATAATATCTGCAATCATAGCATCACTCATACTTTAGAGATTGCATAAGATTTGAAGAAACAACGAAAGGAACACAATATATCAGTTGGGAAAAAGGACTACTGTGAACATAAATCATTCAAAGAACTAACCATGCGTATCATCTTCATGGAAGAAATTGAGAAAACTTCCATGTTACATTAACATTTCAGATAGTAATGCTGTGCACTCAAAAGGCAATATGTCAGCGACTGGTCAGGTTGAAGAAGGAAAATGAATGCTAGGCATTGGACAGGGAGAGGTTACTACAGAGTGATATGTGACTACTGACTAGTGCAATCAAGACTCTCGGTTCACCTTATGTTTAGTTCAACTACAGTTTGACTGTTAATCTAACTTTTTAGTTATTACTATTTCCAATAAGAAATTCTTCGCAAAGGGAAATAAGGGTTAAAAGGCACATTACTTCATCAATTTCTATTATTCTTTCAATCAATAATACAATATGTCTTGAGTAACTATTCCACCATAGACTTACCCGAGGCTGGGGATGAAGCGGCACTGTACGGAAGACCCTCTGAATATCTATTAGGTTCCAAAGTCACGGAAAACAAATAATTCATTATTAAAACAGACAACCACTACAAAAAATGTCCGCATAACTAAGCTGAATATTCATGCCTCTCAAAGCAATGAAAAGGAAGAGAAGGATACAGCAAAGGGCCATCGAGAGGGAACCAGATAAAAGTGAGAACCCAGGGCCATCCACAGACTGTTCACGACATAGTTCCTGGTCATTGTCCACAAATTCCTCCAATTTATCCAGTAAATCCTCTGCCCGTTGATTTTGGCTCTGTGGGTCTGAGGAATCAAATATGTAGCCACACGAATTATAACCAGCTGCAATGACAACCACTTGGTTCATCTGATTCAGCAAAAGTATAGAATTCAAAAATGCAAGTACCTGTAAAGAAAAATCCCACATTACCAGCTTTACATATTGCAAATAAGCATTGAGCCTTGATTTTTTCATAGAAGTGGAGGAACTACACTAAATCAGCAAAAGTATAGAGTTTAAAATTGCTGCAAAGAAAACTCCATTTATATATCAAATTTGCAAATAAAGAACAAACCCAGATTTTTTTCATGAAAGTGATGCAACTACACTTGAGTAAAGGAGATTACATGGGTCAAGAACTTGGAGAAAGGAAGCGTGGATTGAGCCGAGTTCCAAAAGAATGGATTCGTGTCAATTAGTACCATCAACAGACTCACATCATCTGCAAAATCCAAGTTGTTCATCAGAATAAGGTCAGATAGAATTTGCAAACTGAAGGCATACTTCAAAAACAGAGTAAATTAAATGATTTCTCGATACACATACAGAAGAAAAGAGGACCTGCATAAAGCTTGGATGAGACAGGGGTCATCTTCCCCTCTGTTATCTGAAATTTAATGAAGGAATGTAGCTTCAAGAAAACAATCTTGAAATCAATCACAAGCTTGAGAAAGTTTGATAATATCATAAAATTTAAGGCGTCTCCAACCGAACGACATCTGAGCTTGCAGTCAAAAATCTGCTCCAACCGAACACTAAAGGCAAACGCTTTAAGCCTTATTTTCAGTGTCTCAACAGTAGAAATGCATATTTGTAAAAGTTCGCAGTAGCCCTGATGTTGAGGGATCGTTGTTGCTTTGGAGATGGAAGTAAATTATAGCTCACATTTAGGGCTTTAGGAAGTGAGGGAGATGTGAAATTGACCTTGAATCGAACAAACAACAAGAGATGGCGGCCGGTGGCTGTTGACGATGAGCGACACCGCATACCAGACTCAGACGGCGGCGATTCCGCAGCGACGGTGACTACTGAAACGACGCGGCGGCGACCGGTGGCTGTTGACAATGAGCGACGGGTAGACCAGACACGGACGGCGGCGATTCGGCAAAATTAATACTATTAATAATCAAAATCAAAATTAAAATATACTCCATAATCTACTTTCTACATGCACGAGTCCATTTGATTGCGAAAACTAGTTAAGGCTCGTTAATTTTTAATAATCTAGGGTTGTGTTTGATAAATTAGTTTGAGAGAGCCCACTGCAGATAAATGTGGATGAATAATCTAGGGTTGTGTTTGATAAATTAGTTTATATGGCGGATAAAAAAATTCGACGTTTGATAGAACTTTTTATCTGCAAGATTAATCCATAAATTTACATTTATATCCCTGTATTAATTTAATAATGGCCATCATGTCCTTAATTATTGAAAAAATCAATACTAATTGATTTAAGTTAGATCTATGCAGACCTTGACTCATAAGTGGTCTTGAAGCATGGATGAGTCAGTAACAGACTCAACCAATATGGATGCTCTTAAATGGCAAGGCACGAAGAAACTTGGGTACACTTACATACGTATAAGAAAACATGTGTGTTTGAATAAAGTAGAGTCTTGAAGCTTTAATTTTTCCATCAATTTTTGTACTTGCGGTGTTAAGTCGGGATGGGGGACAGAGGGCGAGGATGGTGGCGGCAGGAAGATGCTGCCATTGGCCAAAGTTGAATAGAGGACAGAGGAGGGGAAGGCATGCCAGCGGTGCCCTGTCGTTTCCGTTTAACTTAGGAACGAAAGAGTCTGGGCACATCGGCGGTAAGGAGCCATTGTTGTCGCGGAGACCGAGACTGAGGGCAGCACTACCGCTTGCAATACGAGCCGAGAGAGAGACGAGCGGTTCTTGATGAAGAATGAAGATGAGACTGTTTCCAGCCGAAAAGAGAAAGAGGGCATCAGCGTTGACTTAAAGAGAGAGGGGTGTTTGGGCCTCCTTGTTCTATTTTAGTATGGGCCTTATTAGTTGGGCTTGTGTATATTTTTCTTTTGAGTTGGACTCATTTTTTTTTTAAGGAAATGTTTGGGCCACTGAATTATTAATCAGATGAGCCCTTTTGTTTTTATTTGAAAGCCTGGGTTTCCCCTATTTAACAGATGGGCCGATGTTTTAAATCACTGTGAGCGGCGTTTTATTTAAGTATTAGGTTGCCCTAATTTAATTAATTAGACCTTATAATTAAGTTTGATTAATTATTTTAAAGAATGATTTGCATATTATTATTATTATTATTATTATTATTATTATTATTATTATTATTATTATTATTATTATTATTATTATTATTATTATTATTATTATATGTTTAAGTATGAAATGAAATTGCATTTGCTTTACATAGTAAAAGTATTTATGATTTAATTGGTTTTATTTATAAATCTAATTATCCAGGAAAATCGAGTAAGGATATTGTCGGTGTCCTTAACTCAAAAATTTAAGTTTTCAAATATTTACTGATTTAAATTTTGGAAACCCAGCCTAATGAGTCAAGAATGTTTAGCACACCCACTAAGACACTAAGTCAGTCTCACGAGACCTATTAAGAATATAATTTCTTGTAGACTTTGTAGACCAAGGGGATTAGAAAGACAAGTTTATATGATTATGATATTCAAGCTTTGTCTAACAAGGTGGGCTTACTTTCCAAATGTATAATTAAGCTATTAAGCTTTAAATGTTTCATGAAATGTAAACTATTTATCCAATAAAATATTTTTGTACATTGTACCATGTTTAAGGCTCGCAAATTAATTGTTCGAGGTTCTCTTATGACCTAACACGTTGTTTGAGAATCGTGTACACATGCTAGCTAACCCGATGGGCTGATCTACATCGGGCACTGGCCAGAGGCGTTATAAGGGTGCTCGACGGTGTCCTGGAGCATGTTATGTAAGGCCTGCCTGGGTAGCGTCCCGAGGTCAATTTAAACTTGTCTAGGTTACGCCCTTAGTTCAAGTAAGTAGGAGGAAGCGATCTGATAATGGTGTAACGTCCGGGATCACAGCGAGCGACAAAATAGAGTGTGAGAATTGCACGCAAATAAATGAATTATTTTAACATACTTAGAAGTTCTTTTACTTCAAAACCTCCTAAGTTATGTCAAAAATGATCAAATAAACTGCTCTTACAAAAATGTCAAATGTTTAAAAAGTTGCATGCCCACTAAGCACATTAGTACTTAGCCCAAATATTCTCAAATGTTTTCAGGTTGAATGGCTGGTGCTGCGGGGCAGATCTGATGCTAGCGTTCAACTCCGTATTTTGACTTCCACTGTAGTATTAGCTTTTATTTGTCTTTCGCTTTCTTAACTTAATGCTTTCATGTTATATTTCGAATATCATCTCTGATCGAGCTTAGACTCATTATTTCTAGTTTTATGCTAATCAATGCTAGTTATCATAAGCATGAAACAAAACTTGTGATCCAAAGGGGCGTAGCCCGACTTGTTTTCCCATACTCGAATTTCAACAAGGTTTTCTCTTTTTTATTTCTATGAATTGGTCGCGTCTCGATTATAGTTATTCATTCAAGAATTGAGGTGTGACATGTTTATAGATATATAGATTGGTGAAATTGGTCTTTATAATCTATAATCTATAATAATATTATTAAATAGCGATTTTATTAAAAAGAACCTAAAAAGAAACCCTTGAAAGCACAGAAAGCAGACTAAGGGCCGGGCCTCATTAAAACCTTGCTAAAGAAAACCCAATGGGAAAAACCTTAGCAAGGAAAAAGAGTACCCGTCTACGAAGAAACAAGAAAAAAGAGACAGCCAAAAAGGCAACGAAAGGTGAAACAACTTCAGGAACTCCGGCCTAACCATTGCCCCTAAGAAGTTTCGGACCCTTTTGCCGCCCCACAAACAGCCAAACCCAACCCAAACACAAACTAACCAGCCGAGAAAAGACGGCAAACTAAGACGGGCTAAACAACCCATCACCAACTCCACAATGACGGTCCAGTTGGTGACAAAAAAACTCAAGGCCGAAGGGCGACACCCAGCAAAATCCAACGCCTTGCAACCAAACGAGAACGCACTCCACGGCCCCAAGCCCGAGCGCACCCAGAGCTTGAAAACAGACCGTGAGCCGCCCCAACCAGCACCACCCGAGAGAGCAACCTCCAAAACCGCCAACGCCTCCGCGAAACTCCAGCCACGCCCGAACGCCAACGCCCTACCTATCATCGACCCAACAGGCTGCATATCGTGCTCAAGAGACTGATCACCGCATCTAACCGATCCCCTTCCCAGATCCAGAACAACCCCCGCAAGCTGCTCACCAACGAGGGTCACCTGGTCATCACTCCACCACCTGTGGAGCCAAGTCTCGTGTGGAGAAAAACGCCGGTCCCAATCACGCAACACGCACATGAGAATGAGAGCACATATCCAAGCGTGCCGCATTTTTAATCTCTTCAATTTCATGGGGCCACCACCCTTCATTGCGGACAGGATTCGCCATGATATCCGCAACTTTATTTCATTCACGAAAAATATGCGTGACATGGAGCTGGAAGTTATTCAACAAAAGCAAAGTATTTTCCCAAAGAGCAACGAAGCGCCAAGGAACCTTTTTGGATCTTTCCTGCAGAAGACTTACAACGTAAGTCGAATCAGCTTCCATCCAGAGACGAACCCAACCTCTAGCATGAGCAATCCTAATGGCAGTGATCACCGCCATTAATTCAGCCTCAAACGCGTAACCAGTGCCGTGCTTGTAATGGAAACAACCTCTGACCCAACCCCAATTATCTCTGAAAACCCCGCCAACACCAATAGCTCCCGGCGCCCCCAAAGCTGAGCCGTCAGTGTTCACCTTCATCCAAGAATGAGGGGGGGCCACCAGCTCACCGAAATGAGATTCAGCGGCGGCGCGGCTCTTCCCTTCACACCAATCCTGCGAAGAATCACATAATCCGACCACTCGTTCTTCATATGCCCCAAATGCTTGAAGTTTTGTTCCATCTCGACAAAGGCCACTTTTACCACGTGAAGAACCTGTCTATAAGAGAATTGCTTATTATCAAAGATACAACTGTTACGTTGTGTCCAAACCGCCCAAATAATCGTAATTATGCCAGCCTTCCAAAACTTCTGCACCTGAGAACTACAATTTCTATTCCACGTAATCACTAGAAAACTTTTGATGTCTAATTCATGGAGAGCCTGCGGAAAATTAAACCAATTCAAAAACTCCTCCCACACTTTTCGAACCTGCACGCAATTCCAAAAAGTGTGATCCACCGTCTCCTCATTGCTCCTGTAAATCGGACACCAATTAGGAGTAACAAGCCCATGTTTAATAAGACGATCATAGGTAGGCATCCTATCATGAAGGAGGCGCCAACAGACCAAAGAACGCCGAACAGGAATAAACGGTTCCCAAAGCCACGAGCCCCAGGAGACCTGCGGAAACTTCTACCCGTGATGAGCAAAAGCAAGAGATGACGTGACCTTCCCCTGTAGAGACGGCTTCCAGAATCTCGTATCAGAGTCCCCAATCGGAACAAGCAGGATATCACAAACAATTTGCGGAAAGGCGTTGACAAATTCCTAAGTGAAGTGCCAAAACCCATCAAAGAAGTAATCTGCCACAGTATGGTGAAGAGTATCTCTAACAAAAAACGGCACCCCACATTTGTCCACAAGACGATACCCAAGCCAGTCATCCATCCAAAAGAGAGTCTCCCTACCACTACTAATGTAACTATAGGAGTCAGCGACGAGCTCCCCGATCTGATCACGAAGACCGAGCCAAACAGAAGACGTCGCCACATTTCTTATCGAGCAGTGCGGAGTCAAATAATGTTGCTTCACAATGTCGTAACCAAAACTGTTCCCCTCAATCACCTTCCAGGCCATTTTCATTAAAAAACACTTGTTCATCGTCTTAAAAGATCTAACACCCAAACCACCTTCCGACTTATGAGAGCAAACACGATCCCAACTGACAGAGCACCCCGGCGTTTTACAGATATCCCCACTCCAAAGGAAATTCCTGCAACTCGAGTCAAGGCTTTTTAATAAATCCTGAGGCCATCGATATACCAGCATAGAATGAGTAAGAGAGCTGCTGATCACCGAATTGATTAAGCACAGTCTACCCGCCATCGACAACTGAATACCCTTACAGTGGCCAAACTTGTTAATAATTCTATCATGAATAGCGCGCAAATGAGAAGCTTTAGGCTTGCCTCTAAAAATCGGAACCCCCAAATACACGAAAGGCAACGAACCTGTAGCAAGAGGCAGATGTCTCGACACTTTCCTCTTAGTGCTCGACGTGACTTTATCCGAGAAGAAAATGTGAGATTTCGAATGACTGAAAACCTGCCCCGACATGTGGCCATAATACTCCAAGATTTTGTGCAGAGTCTTAGCATTCTGCTTAGTAGCCTTGCAAAAAATCAAAATGTCATCAGCATAAAACAAGTGCGTCGGGAAAGGAGCTCCCCGGATAAACTGCATCGGAGCTAAATGTCCCGATCTCTGACAGTTAGTAAAGAGCGCTGAGGGCATCCTCGGCAATACCAAAAAGAATCGGCGAAAGCGGATCACCTTGCCTAACCCCTCTAGAGCACCCAAAATAACCACAAAGCTCACCGTTGTACAAAATGGAAAGACGCGCCGACTGAAGGATGGTCTCAATCCATCCAATGAAACGTTGGCTATAGCCACAAACTTTCAGCACATTGATTAAGAAATCCCAACGCAGCGTATCAAAGGCCTTGGTAATGTCCACTTTACACGCCATATTCTGCCCACCGCAGGAGCGGTTTAAATAGTTAATTCCCTCAGATCCAAGCATAATACAATCATGTATCGTTCGCCCGCTAATAAAACCAAATTGATTACGCGAAACCGAGTGCTCCGCAACCGAATTAAGTCTAACCGCTAAGACCTTCGAAATAATTTTGAAGAGAAAATTTGAGAGAACAATAGGTCTCAGGTCCGCCACGGTATCCACCCTCTCCTTCTTCGGGATAAGAATAAGCTTATTAGAGTTGCAGCCACTCGGAAGATAAGAACGTGTGAAAAAAGTGATAACAGCCTTCCAGACGTCCACCTTAATAATATCCCAACAGGAATGAAAAAATTTACCAAAGAAACCATCAGGGCCGGGGGAGCTGTGAGAATCCATTTGAAACACCGCAGCAGTAATTTCCTCTTCATCCGGAATTCGAGACAGCACCTCATTGTCCTGATCCGTGATGATATGATCCAAGAACGCCTCCACATCCACAATAGAAGCCTGCGCCTGCCTGTTCTCCGTGAACAAAGTGGAGAAATAATCCACGATATGTCTTCTGATGACGACCTGATCGACACAAGTTGTTCCGTCAATCCTCAGCTGCGGAATAAAGTGAGGCTTTCTTTTATACTTGAGCATGTTGTGAAAGAACTCCGTATTACGATCTCCATCCTGTAACCATTTTACTCTGCTCTTCTGTTGCAGCAGCATACTTTTACGAGAAAGCGTCATGTTGATACTGGCTTGAGCTATTACCTCCTTGTCAAACAGATCATCGGTGTAGCCCTCAATAGCAATACGTTCTTGGACCTCCTGCAGCTCTTGCTGCCTTTCCATAATGAGCTTATCAACATGCTCGAAAGTACTTTTGTTCCAAAGCCGTAACTCTTTTTTCAATCTTTTCAACTTAGCCATGACCGTAAAGATAGGACAAGTACAGTCCAAATTTTTCGACCAAGACTGCTTCACCATCTCCAAGAAATCCGGGTGTAAGGTCCACATATCCAGAAACCTGAAAAAACGACGACTCGGCTGCGGAGCCGAATGACACATAAGGAGAATCAGAGAATGGTCGGAGGTGACTCTGGGCAGCACCTGAGTAAAAATAGTATGCCAATCCTCAGCAAAACTGTTCGAGAAGAAAACTCTATCAAGGGTCGACTCCACATGCGACGGCATAAATCTGCGTCCCGACCACGTGTACTTCAATCCGACCGTGGGCGACTCAATACACCCAAGCGAATCAATAAAGGCGCAGAATTCCTCACAAGAAGCCGCAATGGGACGGCAGTTGCTGCTCCTCTCATGCGCGCCTTTGACCGCGTTGAAGTCGCCTAAAACCACGTACTTAGCAGTAGCAAAGGAGAGAATATCCATCCACAACTTTCGCCTAGCCACATGAGTAGACGCACCATGCACCACAACAATCCTAAAAAAACGACTTCTCCACACATAATCCATGATAACAACCTGATCCGAAGCATAAATCACGTTATTGCAAACGTCAGGCTGTCAAAAAATCCAAATGTTAGAGCACATATTCAATCTCGAGTTTTGAAAACAAGGAATGAGATTTAGCGACTTCCAGTATCTGTTAAACGTTTTGTGAAACGCAGCTTTAGGCTCAACAATACCCAAAATTAAAGGAGAAAAGGAGCGACAGTGCTCCTTTAGCAGAAGTTTAGATTCGTCCGTGAGGCCGCGGACGTTCCAAACCATGAAATTCATTAAGAAAATCATTTTTTCGTGGCTAAGGCATCCGCCTTTTCCACTTCCACCGCCCAACTTCTAGCTCCAATTTTCGCCATCATTTTAGCACTTGAGGACCCATCATTGGCGATAACAAAATCTCTCGGATTTTCCCCTGCTTCCCAAGCCTTGTACAGCTGCTCTTTAATGCTTTCCACCGCATCTGGATTGGGCTCGATATTAGTCTCCTGAGCTTTTCGCAATCTGCACTTAATACTGTCCATTCCCGGCGGCTGCTTCTTTATCTCTTTATCCGGCTGTCCCGGGGGCCTGCCTCTTTTCTTCACCGGCGGCACCTGCTCAGTCCCCTTGCTAACCGTTAAGTCACTACGGTTAATCTGAGAATCACTTTCTATGATCTGTAAATCAGCAGCTTTGTCACCAACTTCTTCACTAAGGATGTTCTCCGTTAACTTAGCCTGGTGGTTCTCCTCTTTTCGCAAACGTTCCTTTTCCAAGTCCAGATTCAATTCCTCCGCCACATTCTGTCGATTCTGGGATTTCCGTTTGTATTTGCTCAATATTCTCACCCTCCGAAGCATCCTCCTCCACCATATCATCAATTCTTGTATTTAGACCATCGCCCTTCTCCCTTATGAAGTCTTCCCGCCTATCATCACTCAAAACGTCTTCAATATGGAGTTGAGCTAACGCATCGAATCTGTTGACAACAGTAGTTTCCTGAAGAATGTTCTCCCTCGGCTTCCAGGCCGGCTTTTGTTTGCTAACCTCCAAGGTTGTGTTTTTCTGAGCACGACCAGCATCCTCCTCCGTCGTATTAAGAATCACCTCAGCACCGACCGTCTCCGTTCTTTTGTTGCCGCCTACAGTGTCATTATTAGCTTCCTTGTCATAACGCTTTTTGCACTTATCCAAATTATGTCTAGTAATTTTACACTTAGTGCAAAAAGCAGGCAATTGCTCGAATCCAAACTCCACGTAAATAGAGCGATCATGACAATCCACGGAAGCCGATTCCGGTAAAGGGGGAGCCAGATCAACTTCCACCAACACTCTCGCATAGTGCCCTACCTCACCATGAGCAGTAGCCCCATCCACCTTGATAGGCACCCCCGCCGATCGAGCAATGCTTGATATAATCTCTTTTGTCCAATATTCCACAGGTAGATAGTATATACGCATCCAAACTTGACAAAGAGACGAAATCTCCTTATAAGGATCGAAGTTTCTTACCCATTCGCGAAGCCTCAAGGTCCCTGATCTCAAATTCCAAACGTTAGAACGTTTAGCAATGCTTTTGTCCTCAGCGGTAGAGAATTTGATCGTGTAGAAACCCTTGCTCATAGGAATCAAGTGCCATTCTCCTTTCGGTTGCCATATCCTTTGGAGTTCCTATTTCACATCCGCAGCAAGCTTCGGTTTCTCACCCTTGTGGAGGAGCAATCTTCCGATGAGAGCATGTTGAAATTGCTTCACCCTTTCTTTATACATGGCCTCCGGAATTTTAATGGAAATCATTCCGTCTTTGAATTCAGGCGCGATAGTGGCACACCTGTGGACCAACACATCAGGTTTCCTGGCAGCCGCCGGCTTGGCGACATTAGCGTAGGAGTTTCTCGTCGTTTCTTTTTGTATTTCCTGTGAAGTCACCGTCTGTTTCATAGCAGCAGTAGTGTTCTCTGGTAGTCCATCATGAATTCTCAACTCCTCATTGGTTAAAAGCACCGTCCCGCTAGAAGAAGTTCGTCGTGCCATCCTAGAAGATTGGTTTTCCGAAACCCTAGAATGGTCGTGAACCCTAGACGGGCTTTCTGAACTTGTTGCCTCAGCGGAAGAATTCTGAACGAAATTAGTAGAAACAATCGGAAGATTCAGTCGTGACTTATCTTGAGAGGGCAGCGAAGCCACCGGCAGGGCGGCCGCCGGCGGGGAACTCTCCGTCGTGATCATGTCAGTAGGTATTCGCTAGGGTTTTCATCTGCTCCCCATAATCTATAATAATATATTAAAAAGACAACTTTCAATTTGAAATTAATTTCAAAATCAAATAATTTTGTAGTTATAATAAAATTAAAGGTATATTTGTAAACTATATTTTTCCTTTTCATTTTCTTTTTCATTATATTCTTTTTTTTTCTTATAAAAATTGTGAAATTCGATTAATTATAAAATATCCAATATGGAACATGTGATACCGTTAATTTCGGAGACGCTCTGCCCTAGCGATGAGCCTTATCGTTCTATGCTCTTCTTAGTGTCGCCGCCAGCCCCGGCGGCGCCGATCGCTCAATGGGCGGCATCACTCCTGGTTCTGGTTCTGGTTCGCTTTTTATGGTGGAGAATTCTCTTCAAAATTTTTCTCATCTCCTCAGCGGCAACGTTCATTCGGTTTCTGCAGCGCGCGATAGTCGAATGCTTCTGGACAAGTCCGGCGCCTCTCCGTCTGCGTCTGCGCGTGACGACCTTTTGCTGACGACTACGGACAAATCTGGGTTCAACCTCCCCAGTGTGGTTCCTCACCTAGGGTTTCCTCGCCCAGCCATGGCCGCAAAATTTTGCCTCATTCCTCGCCCAACCATGGCCACCAACTTTCGCCTAGGGTGTCTCCGAACATTCACAACGAAGGTCGTCAGAGAGGGACTCCTACTGTCATCTTCGCGACATCGTCGGTGGTGCCTGATGCTAGTCGTGTTACACTTGCCTCTGGCGCAAAGGGAGAGTTTCTCCCGAAAAACACTAATCCAGGGAATCGCACTAGTGATGCTGTTTAGTGCAGTTCTTATGTGGGGGTAGTTGCTCCTCGAGTTTTACGACGTCCGGACGTCTTCACTCAAAAGTTCACAGCACTTCAAGCTCAAGAATCTGGTCATGGTTTCACTTTTTCTTTGCCTTCTGAATTTTATAAGCAACGCTTTGAGGAATATCAATTTTCGATTATTGGAAGATTGCTTTTGAAGAAAGGCGATAAGCCTCGTCCGACAACTGATCTTAAGCAGGAACTTCAATCCCTTTGGAAAATTTCTTCGGCATGGAAGCTGATTCCTATGTTCAAAGGTTTTTTTTATCATGAAGTTTCAAACAATGGAGGAGAAAAAACTTGTGAAAGCTCGATCTTTGTGGGAGTTATCGAATGGCTCGCTTCGAATAAGGGAATGGGTAAAAGGTTTTAATCCTTATAAGGAAGTGTCTTCGCTGAGCCAAGTTTGGGTTAGAATATATTTTCTCCTTGTGGAGGTTTGGCATCCGGAAGCTATAACGGCTATTGGCAACGTGGTTGGCACACTTATTAAGATTGATGGGGCGTCTGCCCATGCTGACGTTGGGCATTTTGTTAGATTGCTCGTTGAAGTTGATTTATCCCTTCCGCTTCAAGAGTCGATGCAAGTTCAAGGTGATGATGCTTCTTATCACGTTGAATTCTTGTAACACCCCGATTTTTCCTAATAGGATTTCCCGAGAATACTTGAACTTAGAATATTATTTAAGTGAATTCTTGCCCGGATAAAATTTTTGTAGATAAAAAAAGGGTATTTCTTTTAATAAAAGATTTTATCAAATTTTACCAATAGAGATTAAATGCAAATACGTGACTATGTGAATTTATTTCATATTAACACCAGACGAGCTCAAAGGAAATGGTCTTACATTTTATTTTTCATTTACTTTTAATTTGAATTGGGCCTAAATAGAACTATTATACTAATTTATCTAGTTTGGATCTTATTTAATTTTGAGTTAAGATTATGTGTATTTTATAAGCCCATTTTATCCACAATTTTTTTTTAAATTCATATCAGCCCACATACTCTTATTAAATTTTGTAGATTTTTTACTTTTGTTTTTGTAGAGAGATTTATGGGTTATGTTTTTTGCAGCAGCCATGTGTCATATTCATCAAGAAATTCAACCACGTATCACTCTATCATTCACCACATCTTAAGCCAATCACCTTACATGCATTTTACTTTTCTGGAATAAATTTGACATCCCAAGCTCATTCATACCATTTTCACAGTAAACACAATTCTTCCTTCAATTTTCCTTATTTCCATAATTTCAATCGAAACACAAGAAATCTCTTTGAACAATATCTACCTCAAATCAAATTCAGCCATACACCAAACAAATCAAAGAACACAACTTGTAAGTATATTTCTCAAGTGTTTTTCCCAATGCATAAGAAAAGATTGAATTTTTTTTTTCATAAGAAAAGATTAAAATTTCTCTTCACCATTTCAAAGGAATTAGAAGACTAGAATGAGATAGAGGGTTTTGAGATGATTTGGGGAGGGGTGTTGGGCGGCGATTTTTAGCCGGAGAAGGAGAGCAGCATCGGCTGCTCGGCATGGCAGGAGGAGGAGGAGGAGGCATAGGCCACGGCGCCAGCGCTGTCACGGCGCTGCTGCTGCTGTGCTCCTGTCGACGCGGCACCGGCGGTGTCGGATTTGGAGGAAAGAAGAGGCAACGACGCTGCTCCATGCAGGGACGACGAAGGCAGCTGCTGCTGCCGGTCAAGAGGGAGACGGGCAAAGGGGAGGCAGCAGCTGCTGTCGTGCTACTGTCGACGCAGCGCCGGCGGTGGCTTTCGCTGCCGTCGACGGAGAAGAGGGAGAGAAACAGGAGAAGAGAGAGAAGTCGGAGGAGAGAAAAGGAGGGGGGGCTTCCGGCCTCCATCGGGCCATCAGGCGGCGGCGGCAGTAGCGTGAGAGGGAGAGGGTGCGTCTGGGTGTGTGTGTGTGTGCGTGCGTCTGTGTTGTGTGTGTGCGTGTGTGGGTTGTGTGTGTGTGTGATTTTTCTTTTAATAAAGGAGATGGGTTGTGGGGTAGGGTTTTTAGTATTGGACTATTAAATTTTTGGGCCTATATCATGATTCAAGATGGGTCTGATTTAATAAAAGAATTGGGCTGCATTTTTATTTTTTAGATGTTGGGCTGATTTAATTTTTGTTAAATCATGCTTTACTTAAAATTAATTAGTTAAGTTCTTAATCAACTGATTTTTTAATAAGACTATTTATTTTATTAAGTGTAATTATTTACTTTATGTGATTTTGAAATATGATATGAATATGCATAGTGAATATTGCAATAAAAGTATTTTGATAAATTCGATTTTTTTTCTAGATTTCTAATCGAGTTTTGAAAATCTGAGTGTAGAATATTAAGATTTAGCAGCTTGGTAGAATTGTTAGCTCATACGATATTTTGCGACCTATAAGATTAGATTATCTTGTAGGTCCACTTGATAGAAGGTTTTAGCTCTGGTTTTACAAAAAAAGAATTGTGCAAATTTTATCTACAGGCTTGTCCTATCAAGGTGGGTTTTATTTTCCAAAGTATGCTTTGAGTTATTGAGTTCTACTTGTATTATGCAAATGCAAATGAATGTCCATGTTAAAATATTTCTTATCTCTCTATTGTTTAAAGTGCTCCTATGTTATCTAACGATCGGGTCCTAGCCGGCGTAGCGACTGGATCGCCCTGGTTAGGATTGTGTACACACAAAGGGGTATTGTGGGCTATTCCCACTTGCCTCAGACTGTCAGACTTTGGTTGCTCCCATTTCTGAAACATGCATGGTAGTGGACCTCTGTGGGCTGCTCCCACATGTTCACATTATAGGTGAAGCACCAATAGAGAGAAGACTGGAAATGGATCCACAAATTTATTTTAAGTATGCATGGAATGCTTTCAAATATTTATATGTTATACTGTTCATAGCATGGATTATTCTTTTAAATGGATTTTCAAATGTTTTCAAATGGCTAAACCCACTGAGTATATTAGTACTCGGCCCTGCAATTGTTTTCAAAACCTTCTGCAGGTTGAGCGGCAGGTGGTGTCATGCGAGGCTGAGGGAGGATGTTGTTGTAGTTTCAATTAATAATTTCCGCTGCCATAATATTCACTTAGGTGGATATCTTTTGAGATCGACTCTTTAAATATTCTTAGCCTAATTATTATGAACTCTTTTGGCATTCGCATTCCTAGCGATTGAACCTCGCATATATGTATGTCTAGTATGAAGTGTTACCTCGTTGTCTCAGACCTCCGAACTTTTGATCCTGGTTGGGAAAATTTCTATCTTAATTGTTGTATTTATTATCCTTCAATTGCGGCACTCCTTTATTAAAAATGTGTTACCCGAATCTAAGAACATATCACCTATTTTATTCTAACAAAGTCTAGCAATCCCATTAAGTAGCCCGTTTCTTATTCTCCCGGGAGTCGGGCTGTTACAATTCTATTATGAGCAGTTGATTTTTATTTGTACCCACTGTAGGATCACTAGGTATAGTGTTGATAAATGTAATAAGATCAAGAAGCCTTGAGATGAGATGCTGGATGATGTGGAAAACTTTAAATCAAATGAGGCTATTCATTCTAGAGTTCCTATTTCAAAGAAGCCTTCATGGCAGGCCAAGGCTGCGGATGCGGATAATACCTTTCCTAATGACAATATTTTTGCAAGCATGTCTGGACCGGATTTATTGGATGCTATTTTGATTCTGGTGGATACTAATAGGGAAGTGAAGTGTATTCTCGATACTAACAGATTTCGAGTTCTTAAGGATAGTGAGGATGAGGAAATTGGTAGTGGAATAAGGTTAAGAGAATAAGAGAATAAATGGTGGAAACGATATAAAGTGTTATGTGGACCCTATAATTATAAATGGTAGTGGAAACGATATAGCGGACGGATCGAAATGACAAATGTGAAAACGATATTGCGGACAGCGGGAGTATTTATTTAAAGATTAAATTAAAAAAATCATCTCTCATCTTTTTTTGAATAAATCTATTTTTATTTCTTTTTTATTTTTACTTTTTTATTATTTAACTTATTAATTTTTTTTTTACTTTTCATAATAGTAATTTTTACTATTGTGAATTCTTCTTTATATTTTTATTTTTTTTCGAAATTCAGCTCAAATATATTTAATTAAAATTAATTTTTTATTATATTTACAAACATGATAATTGAATTAGTATCAATTTTATATAAATATATAAATATAAAAGAGATTTACGTGCATTGCACGGGATGCAAATTGCTAATACACGTGAGAAACCTAATGAGATATACATATATTCCTTAAATCGAGATATCCTGGTTTTCGAAACAATAAAATACATATAAATGAGTTTTAATTCAACAAGAAACACTGAATATTTTCGTAAGCACACAATCAAAAATACTAATTTTCTTTTGAGGGGGATCGAAATCATGGGCAAATTTATTATGAGCCCACCGAATTTTAACCCAATACAAGCCCAATTTTTTTGTTTGAAGTGTGATGCATGCAAAGAAATTAAAAAATTGGTTCAGCCCAAAATACATGAAAAAGTAAAATAAAATTGATGTGTTTATGACATGTGCAACACGAGCAAAAAAATCAGACTGAAAATATCATTCTCTCTAGGGGTCAGCAAAACCGGACCAAAACCGACGGACCGAACCGATCCGGTCGGTTTCGTCGGTCCGGGCCGATTTTGGTCCAGTGATTGGTCCGGTCCGGTCCCATTTTCATGGACCGACTTATGGTCGGTTCGGTTTCGGTCCGGAGGAGGCCAAAATCGATGAAAACCGGACCGAACCGAATATATATATATTTAATATTTTTATTAATATTATTAATATTTTAATTATTTCTAATATTCTAAAACCCTAATTCTCTAATATTTTAATTATTTCTAATATTTTAATTATTAATATTATTAATATTTGAATTATTGTTGTTAAACAGGTTAAAATATGTGTAAAAATGTGATTTTTGGGTTAATTTCGCAAACTGCCCAGTTTTTTCGGTTTTGGACCGAACCGGACCGAGAACCGACGGCGGTTTCGGTCCGGTTTCGGTTCGGTCCTAGCGTTTACGTCGGTCCGGTTCGGTCCTAAAAATTTTAGAAATTCGGTCATCGGTCGGACCGACTGCTCACCCCTAATTCTCTCCTCCACAGAACTTCGATCACCACTGTAGCACTGAGGTTATCATCGGTCAAAATGTATTCTTTTAGCGCATTCCAATATCAAATTCTAGATTCGTTCCTAAATATTGAAAAGATGTAAAAGCTTACACTCAAGTCGACCAATTTAGCAATTTTAAGATAGAAAGTCAACAGTCATATACACAATCATCACGGCATAGCATAAAACATTTATTTCAGTTGAAATAATTGTTGAAAAATGGTATAACAACTATGTGAAATCGAATAACCTTAAAAGCAATTGGTGATTAAGAAACCATGATAAGTGATGTGGCGATTCTCTTCCCTTCTTAATTCTTATCCACTTATCCAACGAACCTATAATTTTGTCAATCTTGCATGTGCCCTGCCGACTTCAACGTTCAAAATAGAATTAACTACTTTAAATTTCTTTTGTATCTATCGTATGTATATTACTTAATAGCATTAATTTTCACATGCACCATCCAAATATATTTAGACCATCTTTGGTTGGACTTTTCGTGCCAAAGCCCTCCACTAAATCAATTTGTATGAAAACTGATTAATTGAAATCTTGATTTCAATAAAATGTAGCTATCAGCAATGATTTTTCACTTACAACTCAGAATACATAAAGTAAATATATGTGTAACATGTCACCTTGATTCATTTCAAGATATGTAAATTAATGGCTGCCGGCTGCCACGTCTCACTAAAACCGTCAACCGTCGGTTCACACGACAAGAAGCCGTCTCGCCGCAAAGTAAGCATCGATTTAGTTAACAATAAAGCTATCTAGACAACTTGTGGTTTTTGAAATTAAAGCCGGTTTAATCATTTTATGGAGTTGGATCGATTTATTTTAATTTTATAATAAAATTACAATTATATCCCTAATCTAATTTCCTTCATAATCTCCTAATTGAGCGGCCGCCGTCAATGGACCGCCTACCTTTCGTATTTCTAGATCCAAAATCAATGATGCATCAAATGTATAGAAATAATGTGACTTTGTGTGGGTTAATATAAAAACTTGGGATTTTTACAGCACTACTAGTACAACTTTGCAGCAAAGAATTCAAGAAATACTAGTTTGTTGCCGCGTCCATTATTATATATAAATTTTGTTATTAATTTTAAATATAAATTTGATAATTATACAATTTACATATTATGAATTTCGTTTATATAGTCGTATCCGTTTTAAACTCAATTAAAAATAATTTTACTACTCATTTTCATTCTAAATTCATCTATTATATAATAGGATTAAGCCTTAACCTATGTGGCATATCTAAAATCTCACCATTTCAAAATTTACCATATATAATCTTCATCATTTATTAATTAATTAACTATTACATTCTATATAAAGATTCATTAATCATAATAATTATAATTAATAATAAATATATATACATATATATATATATATATATATATAATAATATTAACATTACATATAATCTAAATTAATAAATTTTATTATTTATTTTTTCTAGATAAAAATTAGATTTACATGTCTGATAAGAAAAAAATTATAATCTATATACGATAAATTATTTTAATTGAATGTTAGTGATTAGATGTATATTTGTTATTAATTTTATATTTCTCAATAGCGTACATATTATATGTATATGTTGCAATATATAATATTGTATGAATATATATATATATATATATATATATATATATATATATATATATATATATAATATTTATATTCTTAATTTTCTATAAAAATAATTTTAAATTAAGTTTGAATTGAGACATGCACGTATATGTAAATTATAAACGGGTTCGGTCATTGATTTACATGTTTGCATAATAAGGCACAAATTCTATAAACTGATTACTTTAAAACAAAATCTTATTTTATGTCTATCAAAATAATTAAAATTTTATTTTTATTTTTTATAAAATAAATCCATACGTTTTATTTATATAGGGAAGAAATATATATTTTTCATTTCTGCAAACTTTATTTGTTTCTGTTCGTCCATTACTACAATAATAATAATAATAATAATAATAATAATAATAATAATAATAATAATAATAATAATAATAATAATAATAATAATAATAATAATAATAATAATAATAATAATAATAATAATAATAATATCTATTTTATAATACGATTAGGCCTTAGCCTACGTGGCATGCCTCATATTCTTTCTTTTCAATCTCAATCTCCAACAAGGCATTTGAGAATCCAATCTATATATTCTCATTCTCACTTTTAAAACAAAAGTTACGCCTCCCTCTTCCTCACCCCATCGCCGTCGTCACTGAATTCGGTCGGCGTCGTCTCCCCCTTCACTGTCTCTCTCTTCTCTCAATCCTTTTCTCTCTCTAAAGTCGATTGCACACTCAAATCGAGCCCTAATTCCCCCCTTAAACTGCCCGCCTCTCTCTCCCTCTAAATTCAGGCGTCGCCGCCGTCCTAAGGGCGGCGTTGCTCCGCCTCATCTCTGACTCCCTCTTTCATTCCTTAATTAGTTCGATTATGTTTCCACTTCTTAAACCAATGAGAATTCTCCATTCGAAGCAATTAATACAAGAGCCCTAAGATTTCTTTTTCCTATAACCCGTTGTCGTTCCTTCTTCTAGACTCCGACGAAATAGTCGCCGCTGAGCTTGCGGTTCGTCCGCCACCGAGTCACCGCTGAGCCCTGGAGTTCGTCCACCGTGCCGTCGACCCCCACCCCACCGACGACTCCTCTGTTTTGATACCTCCATTTCCTGATATGTCGTGATTCTTCCTACACACCTATGGTAAGTATTAAATTAGTTTCCTAATTTAATAACGCGTTTCACTATTTTAAATATAGAATGATTATTATTTTAGAAAGAACAAATTTTGGAAAGAATTTTGGCATCTGCTATCAAGCGTGTTGTGATTGTTGCATGGAAGCAATATGATTTATCAACTCTGATGAGGGGTGAAATATGCAAGGTCCTAAGATCAGGACACGTGGCTTTGCTTGGAATACCAAAGATGAGCAGCAGGGAGCAAAGAAGCTATGAGAAATAGGCAGAGGGAAAAGTCCAGAGCAGAGCTAACCAGAGCAGAGTTGGCAGAGCAAAGCTTCCAGAGCAGAGCTGCCAGAGCAGAGTTGCCAGAGCAGAGCTTCCAGAGCAAAGGGCCAGAGCCAAGTTGCCAGAGCAGAGATGCCAGAGCAGAGCTGCAAGAGCAGAGATGCCAGAGCCAGAGCCAGAGCAGAGATGCCAGAGCCAGAGCTAACCAGAGCAGAGATGCTAGAGCAAAGCTTCCGGAGCAGAAGCAGAGCTTCTAGAGTAGAGCTGCCAGAGCAGAGGGCCAGAGCAGAGCTGCCAGAGCTAAGTCATTAAAGTCAGAGCTAGAGCCAAGTCGCCAGATCCAGAGTCAGAGCTAAGTCATTAGAGTCAGAGCCAGACCCAAATCGCCAGATCCAGAGTCAGAGCTAAGCTATTGGAGCCAGAGCGCAGAGCCACACGACAGAGACAATTCGCCAGAAGGCGGAGCTACTTAGCAGAGCGGAGCCAAAGAGTAGAAGTCTGTCTCAAGGAAGGAAATCCATAGCTACTAGACAGAGCGGGATGATGAGGACAGAGTCCAGCTCTGTAATTAGGGGACAACGACCTGACAAGTTATAATCTAATAATAGTCTTAATTAGTTTAATGGCAAGCATGCGGAATAGATGACCAAACGAATTTACTACTTTACCCCGATTGTGATGCCTATAAATACCTACGATGATGAAATAAAGCACACGCTCTCTCTTTTACTGCTTTAATAACTCTTCTATTTCCTTTCTCTCTAGAGTTTGAACTAATAAAATTACATTTATAAATAAAATATCTAAATTGTTAGAGTTATGTTTGTTAGATAGTTGACAATTGGAGTCATGGTTGAATATAATTTCATATTTGATTATGCTCTTTCAAACTCTAGATGAGATGATGCTCAAAACTCCAGACGAGATGATGCTCTTTCAAGTTTTAGACGAGATGATTCTCTTTCAAGTTTCAGACAAGATGATGCTCATAAGTTAGAGGTGATCTGTCAAGTTTGCGACGAGATGATGTCCGCAACTTGGTTGGTCTTAAAACTCCAAATGATATGATGTTCGATAAATCAGTTATGGTCTTTTAAATATCAGGCGAGATTATTTTCATAATTAGTTATACTTTTAGAAGTTCGGAATTATATGATACTCACAATTCAATTATGATCTTTCAAACTCCATATAAAATTATGGTCAAAAGGCAAAATAAAAAAAATTTGAACAAAATTAATAAATCTTGTAACAACAAATGCAACAAATCAATCCTCCATCATACCTATGTCAAATTTATATGTATTTTTACTCTTTTGTTTTTTCTTACGCGTCAACTTTTTATAAAATTTCATATGAAAACTAGTGGGTATTTTTATGATCTCAACAAAATTAATAATTTAATTGCTAAAAGTTGTTGAGATTAATATAATTTAAAATGTATTACTAATTTAATTAATTATATAAATAATTTACATAAAAAATTATTTTATATAATTATCATAAAATAACATAAAATATATAAATTACAAGAAAATATGTACCCGTCGAATTTCGACGGGTAATACACTAGTAATAGTAATATCAGCTAATTACCCAAATACGCTTAACTTTATTAAATATCTAATCAAATATAAGTTGTTACGATAATTAGTTATCTATCTCAATAAAAACTCATAACATTTCAAAAAAATATATATTAACAATAAATTATAAAAGATTAATAAATAGAGAAAGTTCCACGTAAGCATCTAGATAATCTTTTAATTTATTTAGATTTTAAAATTAGTGAAGTCTTCCGCAAAAAATAAATATGGATTCTTGAACATCTATACGTATATGTGTGTGCTAACAATAAATAGTATGAATAATAAAAACTACATAATTTATGCACTCGTTCATATACGTTTTTAATTTGAAATTGCAAAGTTGGATAAATTTACAATATTAGATAAAGAAATTAAAAGGCCGCTCCACAGGGGACTCAAACCTAAGACCTTTAGCCTTAGACATTAACCCCTTGCTGCTTGGCCAACACACGCACACATGAAATTGCAAAGTTCGAAATCATGAAGTATATTATTATTATAATCATTACAACCTCAAAATTACAAATACTTATGTATTTTCTATTTTTTCGTGTATGGATATAAATAAAATTTCATTGATCATGATTCATGAAGGATAATATTAGTATAATCATAACAACCTCAAAATTACAAATACTTATGTATTTTCTATTTTTCGTGTATGGATAGAAATAAAATTCCTTGATCTGTGGAATATTAATATAATAATTTTTAGATATTTAATGATTTTTGAAGGAAAAAATGTTAATAATTGAATTTAATGGTTATTTTATATATATCCATGAGGTCGAAGATAATTTTTCAGGGAATATAAAATTAAGGAGAATCATATACATTTTTAAATTTGAAATTGCATAGTTAGATATCATGAAGTATAATAAAAAAAATGTGGTTGTCAGAATTCATACAAACTTTTGGCTACATATGCATTTCTCCCAACTTAATTCTTTTTTTTTTTTTTCTAAATCTCTAATCAATTTCCACATCTAAAAACCATTAAATAATCATACAAACATATAAAAAAATTTCAATAGCATGTTCAAATCTTCGAAGGGAAAAAATGTTCACAATTGAATTTAATGGTTATTTGATATATATCCATGAGGTCGAAGATAATTTTTCAGGGAATATAAAATTAAGGAGAATCATATATGTTTTTAATTTGAAATTGCAAAGTTGGATATCATGAAGTATAACCTCCAATCTTTTTTATAAGTCGTTCTATAAAAAATTTATTTGTAAAATATAAGTCGTTTTACATTAATGTGCCCTGTCTACCCCTGATTTAATTAATTATAGTTAAAACTTTATTAAGACTGGTTGTTTCTTCTCCCTAGTTTTCTTTGTATTCTTTGCGTCTTTTCTCTATCTTAATTATTTAAATGTTACTTCAATATCAATTATTTAAATTTTACTCCAGGTTAGTTTAGGCAAAAAAAAAAGATAAAAAGATAATAAATTAAATTAATTGGAATCTTGTTGTTACATATATAGTGACTCGAAGCATATAATATAAGATACTGATTAATTAATTAATTCAAAATAAACGTGATAATTAAAAAAAATCATAATTCAAATCTTTCACTCAATGTCATTCACACAAAAGAAGTGTATTATTTTATTAATAGATCAAAGTCTACGTCGCTTGAATATCACTATGAGGATAACATGCAATGTTTATAATATCTATATATAAATTGATTAAAAATTTAGAAAAAAAAAAGAATGAATGAGAATTGAGAAAAATTAGAATGAAGTGATTAGAATTGAGAAAAGTTACAGAATTTATCTGCACACCACCTGCTCGACAGAAAACCAAGCAAAGAGAACCTGCAAAACAAAGGGAAAAATTATAGCATGTCAATTCCAATTCAAGATAATTTAGTCCCACTGACAATTGGTAAGATTTAATCATATAAAAACTATGGTTGCTCTCAACAGATTTGAAGAAGTTAAAAAAATAAAAATAACAATCATGGCTCATAACACATATATAGAAATCAAATACAAGTGTTCAAACGTGTGAAACACTCTCTTGGGTTCCAACGACTGAGTTTTTTCTTCCACCCCGTCCACCTCTTCCACGCGAGACAGTCCCAGCAGTCCCTGGAGTCTTCGTAGGTCGCTTTCGCTTGTTCTCAACTGTACTCTTGTAACGATTTTCTCTTGGTCTTCCCCTCGAGTTTGTAATATTCGGATCCAAAATTACAAAATCACTTGGCTGAGATTCTGAATCATTACAACAACTCACTTCACCGTCCGATGTAATCTTTAATCCAGCCAGTTTCTTTGCCAATTCATCCAACCTCTTCTTTATTAACGACATACTTACCTCATCATTAAAAGCCAATTCATTACACTCTGCATATTTTTGGTCATTCTCTCGGCACAATTGATACTCTTTCGTCAAGTGTGGATATCTCCCCATGAATAAATTTTTTGAATGGGGTCGATAGACATCCTCCCTCCACCTTCTCATTATGTATCGATTATGTTGAGAACTTAATGAAATATCCTAGCCCTAGTTTTGATGATACCAAAATCCTTAAGTTTTCTTTGTAATAGACTAGAACCTTTCGAACTTAAAGTGTTGGAGTTCATCTTCTAGTTGGTTAGTGTTCTGTAGATTGAAGATAGAAGACCGAAGGAATGAAGAATGAAGAATGAAGGACTAAAGACTAAAGACTGAAGAACTCGACTGCTGTTCGCGATTTAAGGCAGAGTCAAATACTGATATTTGACTAGAATGAGTTTCTCAACTGAAGAATCAGTTATGACTGATTCATCTAATGCTGGCTACGTGGAATCAGCAGACTGATACTAAAGTTAAGTATCAGTTGACATTCTTCCTCGGACTGAAACTCCAACGTTAAAAGAAAGCCACACAATCAAAGTACAACCGCATTAAATGCAGAGATACAGAGGATCGTCCTTTCTCTGCAGAGCATTCCTTTTTGGTGATTACCTTTTCAGAGGCATCTTACCTCATGTACCTAAGTAGCCGTTTATCACCAAACAAGGAACCTCGAAGATTGAAGCCTCAGCAAAATTCGAATTACTCTCCAACGGATGAATTCTTGAAGACCATCTCCACTAACGGATCTATTAAAGATCTGTCCAATAAATAAAGCTCGAGGATCACTTCAATCTTCACCAATTCAAATACACAAGCTGAAACGCTGCCGAAATTGCAACTCAGCCAATCATAACCTTCCAAAGTTTGAATCGAAGAAGAGAATCACAAATCCAAAATCAGTCCATTGCTGATTACATACATTTTCTTAGAACCTTAGGCAAATATTGTTTATCCAAAGCCTAAGTTACTGATTACAGAGAGCCTGTTCTCTGTGATCTAGTTGGTAGTTTTCGAACCTCCTTTCAACTGAGCGAAAAGAGTGTTTAAGTTGTGTGGAGTTCAGACCAGTGTTCTGACTCCAAGAGATCTTAGTGTCCAGTGCGCACTAAGTGTGATTGAGAAATCCAACCCAGTGTGTTGGTGCTGAAACGTGTATTTTCAGTTCAAGGTTTGCTATGCACCCATAAGCATAAGCCCAGAGTGTTTGTCAGTGTGATCAACTGACCGCGGATGTAGGAATTAGATTCCGAACCACGTAAAAATCCCTTTATCGTTTATCGCTTTCAATTTCTATTTTCTTATCTGTGCACAAACGTTCTTAACTGAAACTGACTAATCGCAAAGTGAAACATTAGCCTGACAACGTGTCTCTAAAAGGCTTTTTCAAAAGATAAAGTTTTCCTCTGCATGTGTTATTAGTCTAACTGATAATTCTTCGGATAGTCAGTAAGATTCATAACACTTCTCTGTTCAATCCAAGACTGAAGCTCTACGAGTGTATCAGTTAAAGTCTTGACTTTAACTGATATCTTTACTGAAGTGTTATTCAGTATCAGTCTTCAACCTTTCGTTAAATGGTTCATCAGTCATCCTTTTTAGTATCAGTTAACTGTTAAAGGTTGTATTGTGTTTGATTTTGAAAAACTGCCTTTAGGTGTATTCCCCCTATACACCTTTTCTAGACCTTCCAGGATCCGACAATTGGTATCAGAGCAGGTTGTTCGCAAGAACGATTTGCTATGACCCTGTTCTATTGGACTAGATCCTTTTTCAAAAAGAAGGTCTTAAAATCTTTTTTCTTTTAAAAAGTGCTTCTTGCGTTCTTTTTCTGTATATCTTTCTTTTCTTTGAACTATGGAAACTAACCACAGCAGAGTTTCGTCACTCCCAATGTTCACCATTGAAAAATACTCCATTCGTCCACGAAATGAGTATCCATTTGTGGACGGCACGGGTTTTAAGAAATGTATGGAGTGTAGTGTGAATAGTTTAAGGGTCCCATATTTTGAGTGTATTAATTAAAGAGATGTGTGGGGTACACTTACCAAAAAGGGAAATGGGTACTCATTTCATGGACGGACAAAAAAGAAAATATGGGTACTCATTTCGTGGACGGAGGAGTATGATATTTGGAGATTTCGACTAGAGAGCTATTTCGTTGCCCAACACTGCCGAATGTGGGAAGTCATCATGAAAGGACCAATCATCATTACAGAGACAGTCAAGAGAACTCCGCTTGATCCTATCAGAGATCCTTACGACGAACAAAGGATCAAAGATAAGGCCGACTTCACCACCGAAGAAAGAAAGCAAGATGAATTGGATCCCGGACAAATATGTCACCAAGATCATCAAGAGCAGGACTGCAAAGGAGATGTGGGACATCCTTGAAGCAATGTGCATCGGATCGGAAGAGATAAATGAGAATAAGCTATCAATAGCTTGTCAAAAGTTTGACTCCTTCCTCATGCTCAATAACGAATCAGTCGAAGAGATGGAGCATAGATTTAACCAAATATTGAACGAGGTTCAGTCCATCTCAAAGGACAAGTACACACAACGAGAAATCAACCTGAAGATTCTACAAGCACTTCCGCGAGGCGAATGGCAAATCTACGCAGTCGCCCATCAAAACAAATCTGGATTCAACGTGCTTCCGACCAACAAGCTCTTATCGAATCTTGTGGCAAATGAATTCGATATTTAGAGAAATCAAGAAACCAAGAAGGTCGGAGGATCAGACGAAGAAGCTCCATCGACATCAAAAGGAATAGCTCTGAAGGCTTCAGCAAAAGAAAGTAAGAAACAGTCGAGGAAAATGACTGAACTGAAGCCAGGGGATTTCTTCAGTCAATATGCTTTGTTGACTGAACGATTCAACAAGATGAAATCCAAATTCTGCAAGTACAGAAAGTACAGAAAGTTTCACAAGAAACACTTCAAGGATAGATAAAGAGAACACAAGCCCAGATACTCCACAGACAGAAACGGAGAAAAGAAATCCTTCGCAACAGATCTCAAGGATGTGGAATGCTTTGGATGTAGAAAGAAAAGACACTATAAATCATAATGCCCTGAATTAACGCAAGAAGAGCGCAAAGAGCTAAGAGCTAAGAGGGATCGCTTGTATGCAAAGAAGAAGGCAATGGTAGCTGAAGATGTTGGATCTTCTGAATATGTATCTGGATCATCCGCCTTTAACTCCACCAGCTCAAATGACGAGAGCCAAGCCCTCATGGCCAAGGATGCTGAAAGCATGGATGACAACTCAGGAAACAGCTATGACAACGGAATGGATGGGCCTGAGGTAAACTCTTACTCTAGAACTTTTTACACTGATAACTCCTTGATGTGTAGAGGAGATATCTCAGAATCTGGAGACAGCTCAGCAAATGAAATTGATGAGTATGATCAGCTCATGACTGATCATCGACAATTAAGAGCAATGTTCGAGAACATCATGCAACAGATCGGAAAATGGAAGAAGAGATCAGTCAACACCAGTTCAAGAAAGAAACAGTCATCTACTATCCAGATGAAAACTGTCTCGATGAACTGATCTTGGAGAATCACCAACTGAAAGTCCAATTTAAGATATCAACAAAAGAATGTGAGAGGGCCTCTCATGAAATTAAGAGGCTCAATTACAAATTGGAGCAAATAGTCAAGGACTGTATGAAGGACTCTCCTCTAATGGATAACTTTCCATCAAGATCACTTGTGGAAAGTATATGATGCAAGGTGATTCGAGCTGATAAAGGAAAGAAGGTCATAATCCAGGATGCAGCTGAAGCATCTGATGACAATTCTACAGAAGAACCAAGGGATTATGACAAAGAATAAATCTTAAAGAGAAATATGATGGTGAATCAGAATGTTCCTCCTCCACGGAACTACAAACGAGCAAATGAGGCACCAAATTAGTTTGCCCTCCTGAAAAGACTGGAGAGCATATTCCAGTCGAAGTATGGCGAAGGAACATCCAGACTGAAGCAACAGCAAGCCCTTGGAGCAAAGAAACATAGTCATCCTCATCAGTTAAGGGGGAATACCAACAAGAGCTATCAGCAACTAAAACCAGTTCAGTTTAGGAAAGAGCAGCAGCCATGGAGACAAGACAAGTCTAGACGAGCTCAATTTCACTCACAACATTATGTGACTGAACAATATCAGTTCTATGCTCCTCAGTATCAGTCAAGACACCATCAGTCAAGAATGACTTATGTATCTCAAGGAAGATACACAATGAAGCAAAGGAGACCTCCAGTTCACAACAGACAAAACTACTACAAGAAAGATGCTCCAAAGAAGAAAGCTCAACCAACGAAGGCACATGTGCCAACTGAAGTATCAACAGCTTCAATCAGACGACCAGTTCTGAAGCAGATTTGGATTCCAAAAGGAACAATGACTAATGTTGAAGGACCCAAACATTGATTGGGTACCTAAAATAACTCTTCTTTGCATGACAAAACCAGGAAACATAAGAAGAATGAAGAAGTTAAAGCTTCAATCAAAACATGGTACCTGGAGAGCGGCTGCTCAAAGCACATAACGGGCTATAAAGAATATCTCACGCAATACGTTGAGAAAGTGATGCGTCTTCGACTTTTGGGCCATTTGGCCCTATTTTTCTCTTTATTTGTGTCAGTTCAGGTCTGTCCAGGGGAAAATGAAGTTGTTAAGGAAGGAAGGTCCAGTGGAGCGAAAACGGAAAGAATGTGGTTGGAATGGGCATTACCAAGTCCAGATTGCAATGTCATGTTTACCGGCATGGAGCTTCGGCCGCAGTACCTCTCCAGTCTAACTTGGGGCATGGGAACCTGAAGCAATCCACCTGGTATGAATCAAACCGAATGAAGCAATCCGTCTGACCACCACCATGAGAAGCAGACAGCCAAAGCCAGAAAAGGAAAGTAAATCTCGGGGATTTGGAAGAAGCAAAGAGAAGAAGGAGGAAGGGGCTAGAAGCATCGGAAGAAAGGGAAAGGTTGACGACAGCAAGCAACTGGAGGCTATCTTCAATCAGATCAATCACGGATTGAGCTAAAGAAGGAAAGAATATCTCGTTGAAGATATGAAGCTGGCGCAGCTGGAGTTGGACCTTTACCATGCAGCAGTATAAAAGGAGGATGGTGTGCAGCGTGAAAGAACTTCTTGGCACTTTTGAACTCTGGTTTTATTTTAGTTTACTACTTTAATCCTGCCGTGTGTGGCATCCAAACATTTTATATTCCAGCATTATTTTCCTATTTTCGTTGTGCTTTCAATTCAAACAAGATTCAAGGGCTCGAGGCCGTAGGTATCATTTCTATTGATCAAGTATTTCCTTTTTGTTACATGATGTGTTTTATTCATTTTGCAATTATGAATTCTGCTATGTGTGAGTAATCCCTTAGGTGAGGTTTTAGGGGTGGAAATAATTGTTGTCAATATGTAAACATTCGTGAGGCATTTGTTCTTTCGGTTGAGTCTCGTGGTTTCGGAAAGATCTGTTCGAAACCATGGGCAGTAGGGGCCTAACGGGTGATCTCCGTTCGGTAAAACGCTGTCTGTGTTAAGCAAAGGTCAGGGCAGACCAGGGCGTGACAACCGGTATACCCATGACCGAGTAGCTGAGCAGCGTCAACAAAAGGCGTTGTAGATCCAGAAGGTGGGGAAAGGATTGATGGGATACACTGTCCTTCCTCAGTCTTGGGCTTCTCTAGAGACTATCTATCAACTGTGACGAGGCATCAAGCCATGGTTATCAAACGAGGAAGGTAACTTCTGCGCCGTAGCGTGTCTATGACTGGTCGGCTAACAAGCCGGAAATGGTTGTGTCTAGGAGGCATGTGTCACTCAAAGTGCAGAGTTGGGGACCTCGGGAGAGAAGGTTGGTGAGGGTCATACTTGGTGAGTAACGGGTATGACTACCATCTAAGGAGAAGTGAAGCACTGCCTTGTAACCGGGGAATGTGTGACCTTCGGACCAAGTGACTACAATGGGATCAACCATCCTAAATGTGAAGTATAGCCTTTTGAAACGCACCAATGTCTTTGGGCCACGCCTTGAGTCTATACGGATCATGGACGGATCATCAGTTTGCCTATGACCGAAACGAATGTTGACAACAGTTATGACCTAACTGAATAACCTCACCCCTTTGTTATTATTGATCTTGTTAATTTCTTGTGCAGAGTATACAGATTGAGACTTGTGACACCTCAGTTTGTCGTTGGAGAACAAAGTGGTTCCTCACTCCCTGCGGGATTCGACCCTACACTTTCCACTAAGACTGAGTTCTTGTTGTGAGACGTAGGAGCGTGTATCGTCTGTACTAGGCATACACAAGTGTTGGGAACCTTGTGGAATATCCTAACCCTTGTTTTGATGATACCAAAATTCATAGGTCTTAACTGTAATAGACTAGAATCATTTTTGAACTCAAGTGTTAGAGTTCGTATCTAGTTTAGCTTGTAGTGTCGAAGACTGAAGACTGAAGATTGAAGAACGAAGGACTGAAGACTGAAGACTGCAGATACCAACTGAAGTATCAGTTGAAGACTGATTACTTAATGCGCGCAATGGACTGATACTAAAGTCAAGTATCAGTTGAACATTCCTCCTCGGACTGATCTTCCAACGTTCAGAGGAAGCCACGTACTCAGAAAGTACAGTCGCATTAAATGCAGAGATCTCAGGATCTTATCTCTGCAGAGGTCATTCCTATCTGCTGGTTACTTTTCAGAGACGTCACATCTCCTGTCCATCAAAGAAAGCCGTTTCCACCCAGACAAGGAACCTCGAAGATTAAAGCCTCAGCCCAAATTCGAATTGCTCTCCAACGGAAGAAATCTTGAGGACGATCTACGCCAACGGATCTATTCAAGAGTTCTCCTACAAATAGCGCTCGAGGATCACTTCAACCTTCACCGATTCAACGACATAAGCTGAAGCTCTGCCGAAATTGCTACTCAGCCTAAAGCTTAATCTCCCCAAAGCTTGAATCGAAGAAGAGAATTCCAAAGCCAAAATCAGTCACTGCTGATTACACACATTCTCTTAGACCTTAGGCAAACATCTGTTTACCCAGAAGCCAAAGGTCAAACTTGCTTCAAAGAACTTGTTCTTTGTAAGTATAGTTGGCACTCGTTCAAACCTCCTCCCCAAAAGAGTGTTTGAGTGATTCGGAGTTCAGGAAGGTACTCTGACTCTGAGTGAGAAGTCTTAGCACGGGTTGTGTTGAGCAGAGAAATCCGACGCGAGTGAAGCGTGGGTCCTGAAGAAGGGTTTTCTTCAGTGGTACGGTTGTGTGCACCCGGCAAGCACACGGTTTGGTTTGCAGTGCACCTGTTAAGCACTTGCGGAGTGGATTGTTGGTCTGATCAACCAACCGTGGATGTAGGAAAGGGTTTTTCCGAACCACGTAAAAGTCTCTGTGTTGTTTACAGTTTTCAGCTTTAAGTTCTTACTTGTGTTATTTCAATTGATAAACTGAATACTAATTAACTGCAAAGAGAAACCGAATAACCAACAACGTGCTCCACCGAGGCTATTGCGAAACTAAGTTTAATTTCCGCTGTGTATGATATCAGTCTGACTGATCTATCTTCTGATAGTCGGGAAGAGTGTTATCATCTATGTTTTAGCAAACTCGACTGAAGCCCTTACTTGCATCAGTTAAGTTCCAGCAACTTAACTGATAACTCTTTACCGAAGAGCTTTCAGTATCAGTCGTCAACCCTGTTTGGTCAAAACTGATTTCAGTAAAACAGGCGTCTTTGTTTGCATGTAAAGTTTCGTTTTGATCTCTGACTGAGATCCCTCTGATTGAGGATTTGTTAAAAATAGCCCATAGGTTTATTCCCCCCCATACACCTATTCGAGACCCTCAGGACCTAACGATTGGTATCAGAGCAGGTTGTTCGCAAGAACTATCTGTATCTGATTAGGTTCAAAGTGAACTAGATCCTTTTTCTCAAAGGTCTCGAAAAAGTTCTACTCCGTTCTCTCTTCAGGTATTTTTTTTGTGCTTGCTATCTGTTCTTCTGAATTCATACAAAGGTCTCAAAGGTCTCAAAGGTCTTCTGAATTCTTCAGGTATTTTTTTTGTGCTTGCTATCTGTTCTATCTGCTGTTATATGTTCTCTCTTTTTTGATGGAGACTATGAAGGAATATTAAACTGAATTAATACTCTAATTGCTCGATGATCGTTTCTTGGATTATTATTAATTTATCATACAACGATTAATCCCTAACATGCTCCTATGAATTTAAGTGCTGCACGTTGGAGTTCAGAAATACCTGAAGAATTCAGAAGAATTCGTCAAACTCGCAGCTGAACAGACCAGTCATCTTCAAGCCTTCATTTGAAGCCGCAAACGTCCTCAAATCGTATTTCGCCCAGAAATACGACTTCTTCGTCTTCGAGAGAGCTTTCCGTGGACGCCTGGGTTGCCTGAATTGGAGTTCTGTGGAGGAAGTTATGGCCGTTCTCCCGAAACTGCCAGAACTTGATTTCCTGCGAAAATCTGACTCCAGCTCAGATCTTCTGAACTGTATTCCGCTCAGCTTTCACCGTTGGATGGACAACGAACTATGAAAGTCCCAAGAGAGAAATAATACTCCTCACGTTTCCTGCGCCCCACAACTCTCCAAAACCCTAATATTTTATCAGTGTGTTTTCCTGAGAGTTGACAGCTGTATTTAAATAATTAAATACCTGTAGGGGGCGTAGATTAGGTGTAGGGAACGATTTCTACTCCTTCTAGGGCTAGGAGACTTTGGGCCAGTCCAGGGACCAGATACAAGGAATAAAGATGGGCCTCAAATAAATTAATTATCCATGGTCAGTCCAGACCATAATTAATTTATAAATATTAGTTCATTCCACTAGAGAACCAATATTGACTTACCCCTTTATTGCCAGTGATGAGTCGGGGCTTGTATTTAGACTTATTAAATCCCTGTATTTAAAATATCCGACATCTACTAATTAATTACAGCTCTGACAGCTTAAATTAATTAATCTCTTTGTAATCCTTAAGCAGTACCACTCAAACCTTATTATTGCGCCTGAACTTAATCAACCTGCAGGGTTTAGCGCAATAAACCTTAATGAGCTCCTTAAGGGGATGTCATTATCCTATATCGGATACGGGTACTAATACAGATAATCAAATATCATATATTAACCGCTATCACCCAAGATACAGAGTACTCAAGTTACTATATAACTCTCACTCATAGTATATCAAAGTGATACACGAATTAACATATATATCTGAAATCTTATTAGTATTAAGATTTTATTAAGTCACCGAGATCTTGATTCTTCACTTAAGTCAGATAGAAGAATACATCTCACTGTGATCCTATCAATACGTTATGACGTACTAGTATAGACAAGTAGTCAAGACAAACTACTTCCATCTATACCGCAGCCTAAACCAATAACTTGTCCTAGAGTTATTTCGGTTGTGATCATATTATATCTCTTAAGGTTATTCCAATTATATGGTCTTCTGTGATCTACAACACACCATATAATCTACTTATATAGAGATAGAGAACATACATATGCAATCATGAACACAATCAAATAGGAGATTAAAATAGTGAACTTAGGAAACATTGTATACAAGCATAAAACGTTCTTGCTTTCAGTATACAAATCCAACAGACTAACCACAACAGATTATCTTCTTTACCTATGTTTAGTATTGAAAAATACGACATATGGAAGTTTCAGCTTGAAAGCTTCCTCACCTCCCAACATTGCCGAATGTGGGAAGTCATCACCAGCGGACCAATCACCATCACCGAAACCGTCAAAAGGGTTCCTGTTAATCCACAACAAGACCCTTATGATGAGGCCCAGCCCAAGCAAAAAGCAGACTTCACCACAGAATAAAGGAAGCAAGATGAGCTAGACAACCTCGCCAAAAGCATCATCTCCGGCACTGTTCCCGATAAGCATGTCATGAAGATCGTCAAGTGCGGAACTGCAAAGGAGATGTGGGACATTCTGGAAAGAATGTGCGTAGGTTCCGAGGAAATCAAGGAGAATAAGCTATCCATAGCTTGCCAGAAGTTCGACTCCTTCCTCATGCTCAAGAATGAATCTGTCGAGGAAATGGAACTTAGATTCAACCAAATTTTGAATGAAGTTCAATCCATTTCCAAAGACAAATACACTCAACGAGAAATCAACCTGAAGATTCTTCGAGCACTGCCACGAGGAGAATGGCAGATCTACTCAGTCGCTCATCAGCATAAGCCTGGATTCAGTCAGCTCCCGACAAACAAGCTTTTCTCCGATCTCATGGCAAATGAGTTTGACCTTCTGAGAAATCTTGGAAATAAGAAGGCTGGAGGATCAGACAAACATGGTCCATCAACCTCAAGAGGAGTTGCACTGAAAGCCTCAACAAGAGAAGGCAAGAAGCAGATCAAGGAACCAACGGAACTCAACCCTGAGGACTTCTTCAGTCAATATGCTTTGTTGACTGAAAGATTCAACAAGATGGAGTCCAAGTTTCGGAAGTACAGAAGGTTCCACAAGCAGCACTACAAAGGAAAGGAAAGAGAAAACAACTCCAGACATTCCACAGATCGAAGCGGAGAAAGGAAGTCAGCCGCTTACGACATCAAAGACATGGAATGCTTTGGATGTAGAAAGAAAGGGCACTTTCGAAATGAATGCCCTGATCTGACTCAAGCTGAGCGCAGAGAGCTGAAAGCTAAGAAAGATCGCAGCTTTTCGAAGAAGAAAGCGATGGTTGCTGACGATGCTGATTCTTCCAAAGACACATCAGAATCATCCGACTTCGACAGCTCCAGCTCAGACGATGAGAGCCGAGCCCTGATGGCCAATGAATCAGAAATCGTGGCTGACAACAGCTACGACAATGGAATGAATGGCTCAGAGGTAATCTCTCACTCAAAAACTCCTTATAATGATAACTTCCTGATACTTTCAGGAGACCACTCAAAATCTGGAGATAGCTCATCTGATGAAACTGACGAGTTTGATCAGCTCATGACTGATCACTGTCAGTTGGGAAAAATGTTCGAAGATCTCCTCAAGCAGAATCAGTAATTGGATAAGGAGATCAATGATGAACGAGCTAAGAATCAGACAATCATCTACTTTCCGGATGAAACTTGTCTTGATCAGCTAATCATGGAGAACAGCCGACTGGAGGAAAAGATTAGAATCTCCAACTCAGAATATGAGAGAGCATCTCATGAGATCAAGAGGCTCAATCACAAGCTGGAAGAAACAGTCAAGAACTGCATGATACAGTCTCCCATGATGAGCAACTTTCCATCGAAAGGCCTTGTTAAAAGCATTGGAGGAAAGGTTGCAGCTGATATAGGAAAGAAGATCATGATCATTTCAAAGGACGATCCTTCTGAAATCACAACATCAGAAGAATCAAGAGATCATGATATGGATGAAGTTCGCAAACGCAAACTGATGGCAAGAGCAAATGTTCCACCTCCACAGAGCTATAGACGAGCAAAGGAGGCCCCCAACCAGATCATCTTACTGAGAAGACTGGAAAGCAAATTTCAGTCAAAGATCGGGGAAGGAACATCAGGAATCAAGAAGAATCTTCCTCACCAGTCCAAGGGGAAGAAAGGCCACTTCAGTCAGAGACTGACATCAGTTTAGTTTCAGAATGAACAACATCCATGGAGACCAAATAATGTTGAGTCCAGTCGAGCTAAGCGACATCCACAACGACAAGCAACTGGACATCAAATGACTCATGTCACACGACATCAGTCAAGTCTCCATAAGTCTGCAAAGACTCGAGTATCTCAAGGAAGATACTTCGCCGAGCAAAGAAGACCTCAACCACTCATCAGACAGAACTCCTACAAGAGTGAGGCCTTCAAAGGAAATTCTCAATAGAAGAATGCTCGTATGCCAACTAAAGCGCCAACAACGTCAATCAGACAATCAACAAAGCGTAAGAGATCAGCCAGACCAACTCTGAAGCAGATATGGGTTCCAAAGGGAACTCGAGCTAACATCGAAGGACCCAAAGCTTGATTGGGTGCCTGAAGCAACTCTTCCTTGCAGGTCAATGTCAGGAAACACAAAAAGAAGGAAGAGGTTAAAGCTTCAATCAGAACGTGGTATCTGGATAGTGGCTGCTCGAAGCACATGACGGGCTACAAAGAATATCTATCTCAGTATGTTGAGAAAGCTGGATCCAAAGTTTCATTCGGAGATAACTCAATCGGAGAAATAAAAGGCTACGGTGTGCTCAACATGGATAACGCCAGTATCAGTAATGTTAGCTTTGTTTCTGGTCTTAAACATAATCTGTTGTCTGTGAGTCAATTTTGTGACAGCGGTTTCACAGTGAAGATCAAGAAGGATGAATTCACTGTTAGAAACAATCAAAAGAAGGTGGTTCTGAAAGGATTCAGACAAGGGAGTCTCTACGTCATTTCATGGGAAGACAGCCCACCAGAAACATGCCTCATCAGCAAAAGCAGCTCGGAGCTCAACTGGCTGTGGCACAAGAGACTCAACCATCTCAACTTCAAGACGATCAACAAACTTGCTAAACATCAACTGGTAGAAGGTCTCCCTTCTATTGTGTTCCAGAAGAAGCAAGAATGTGAAGCATGCCAAAGAGGAAAACAGACGCGAATGTCATTCAAGTCAAAGTCAGGACACTCCTCTGAAAGAATTCTGCATCTACTTCACATGGATCTGTTTGGCCCTATCACTCCAAGAAGCTACAACGGTAGGAAGTACACATTAGTAGTTGTGGATGACTATTCACGATATACTTGGGTCATCTTTCTCTTCAAGAAGAAAGAGACGCTGGAGGAACTGCCAAAGCTGCTGAGAAGACTGAGCGTTGAAAAGGAAGTCAACATCATCAGCATCAGATCAGATCGTGGGACTGAGTTCCTCAATACTGTCATTCGTGAGTATTGTGATGAATAAGGAATCAGTCATCAAACTTCTGCAGCAAGAACTCCACAGCAGAACGGAGTTGCAGAAAGAAGAAACCAGTCTTTGAAGGAAGCAGCAAGGACGATGCTAGCCGAATCAAAACTCCCCTTGAAGTTTTGGGCCGAAGCAGTCAACAACGCATGTTACATGAAGAATCGCTTCTTCCTCACTCAGAGACATGGAAAAACTCCATACGAGCTATGGAAGAACAGAAAGCCTTCGATTGCCTACTTTCATGCTTTCGGTTCTAAGTGTTTCATCCACAACAATGAAAAGAAGAGGTTAAACACTTTCGATAGCAAGGCTGATCCAGGTGTCTTCCTTGGATACTCTGGAACAGAACGTTCAAGCAAAGCCTATCGAGTGTTTAACTCTCAAACTCTTTGTGTTGAAGAAACACCTCATGTGATCTTTGATGAGTCTACAGATGATTTCAGGGAACAAGAAGCTGAAAAGTGTATCCAGAACACTGAAGGTTCCAAAGCTGAAATCCACAACATCGAGCCCTCTACTGTCTTGGTGTGGGGACCAGGCAAAGATGAAGATACTGAGAAGCTTCAGTATCAAAAGATCAGCCAAAGGTCTGAAGTTCAGACTGGAGCCAATGCAGATGGCATCAGTCAAGGGGGAACTCCAGTTGCTGAAGATCGAGTTGAACGTGCAGAAGCAGCTCCAGCTCAACTCTCCCCTGCTCCAGAAAGTGCTCAACACTTCAGAACCATTCTGACCGAAGAAGCCCCACCATCTCCAGAAGAGATCAAGAAGTATCGAAGATGGTTTGAACTCCACTCAAAGGAGAACATCATTGGAGAACCATCAGATGGCGTCAAGACTCGGAGATCAATGTGCAACCTCGTCTTCGACATCAATCAGAACTGCATCAACGAAGATAAGATTTTCAGCTGTTTCTTATCATCTACAGAGCCCAAGGACGTTGAAGAAGCTCTGAAGTCTACTCAATGGGTCATCGCAATGCAAGAAGAACTCAATTAATTCAACCGGAATTCAGTTTGGGAGCTTGTGGATCGACCAGACGATGCAAAAGTGATTGGCTTGAAATGGATTTTCAAGAACAAGAAAGACGAAGAAGGAAATGTTGTGAGAAACAAAGCAAGGCTTGTAGCTAAAGGATACAGTCAAGAAGAAGGAATCGACTACGACGAGACGTTCGCACCAGTTGCCAAATTGGAAGCAGTCAGACTCTTCTTAGCCTTCGCAGCTCACAAAAGTTTCAAGGTACACCAAATGGATGTCAAGTGTGCATTTCTCAATGGAGTGCTCACAGATGAAGTCTATGTAGAACAACCTCCAGGGTTTGAGGTTGCTGGACCAGAAAAGGTGTACAAGCTGAAGAAAGCGCTCTATGGATTGAAGCAAGCACCAAGAGCGTGGTATGATACTCTCTCGGAGTATCTTGTTGAACAAGGTTTCAAGAAAGGATCTGTGAAGAGAACTCTGTTCACTCTCAAAGAAGGAGAAGATCTCTTGCTTGTTCAGATTTATGTCGATGACATAATTTTCGGATCCAAATCCGAACGCATGTGCAAGAAGTTTGCTGACATCATGACCAACAAGTTCCAAATGTCCATGATAGGAGAAATGAATTTCTTTCTCGGATTGCAAGTCAAACAGACTGACGAAGGAATACTGATCAGTCAGTCCAAGTATGCCAAGGAACTGATAGCCAAGTTCGGTATTCAGCACATGAAATCAGTCAAGATCCCAATGAACACAAACTGGAAAGTTGATCCAGGTTCAGAAGGAAAACCTGTATCTCCGACGAAGTACAGAGAAATCATTGGATCTTTACTGTATTTGACTGCGAGCAGACCAGACATCGTATTTGCAGCCGGGGTATGTGCAAGATATCAATCAGATCCAAATGAAGCTCATTTGGATGCAGCAAAGCGTTACTAAGATATCTCAAAGGCACACCCAATTTAGGATTGTGGTATCCAGCAGACGACGACATCAAGCTCACCGGATATTCAGACTCAGACTTCGGTGGATGCAAGCTTGATCTCAAATCAACCTCCGGAACATGTCAATTCCTAGGCAACAAGCTCATCTCATGGTTTTCAAAGAAGCAGACTTCAGTCGCCACCTCTACAACTAAAGCTGAATATGTTGCTGCTGGAAGCTGCTGCTCACAAATCCTGTGGTTAGTCCATCAATTGAAGGACTATGGGATCGACGAAAAGGAAGTTCCTATCTATTGCGACAGCTCCAGTGCTATTGCAATCTCCCAAAATCCAGTTCATCACACCAGAGTTAAGCATATTGCTATTCGACATCACTTCATCCGTGATCATGTCGAAAAGAAGAATATCTCTGTAGAATGGATTCCCACTGCTGTTCAGAGAGCGGACCTGCTGACCAAGGCTCTTCCAGAAGAGAGGTTCAATGATCTGTGTGGAAAGATCGGCCTCATCAACCCTGAAGAGTGATGTTGTGTTTGAAGACCTTCTCAAACAGTCATGATGACTGGTGGTCAACCAACTGCTGATTCTACGATCGCCAGCGTGGGAAGCAATGAAGTCAGAACGCTCATCTGAAGAAGAAGTCATCCTGATGATTCAACCAGGATCTAGTGGTATCAACTGACTACAATGTTCAGTTGATCAGTAAGTATTTTAAAAAGATTACTTTTAAAATCAGTTATTTCAGTTCAGAGTTTTGAGTTTCAGTTCAAAATCTTTCTCTAACTGATCAGTTTCTTTCAAAAACTTTAACTGATTGTTGGAAAATGGAATATCCGAGAAGGACAAGTATTTTAAAAGGGAAAATCTGTTGTGATTGAACTTGTCCTGATCTTTTACCAGAAATCTTTCCAACCTTTGCCTCTGTGATAAAATTTCTTGAGAAGCTCATTGACATGACAGAATGCAATGATAACTCTCAACTTTTTGAAGTCTCAGACCCTCGCAGTGACGGTGGACATGAATTTTTCTTCAAATACATTTTAGGCACAGTTTTCGAAAAACTTTTCATCTTCTTACATGGTTCACTTCTTGTCTATTTATACCATGTTGTCTTCACAATTTTTCTGCATCAACTAACAACTCTTCACAGCCTTCACTGTGAGAAAAAAAAATTCAATCTTTCCAAAGTTGCAGAGAAAAATTGTTCCGACTAAAGGAGAAACCTATGACTGCAAAGTCATGGAGTGGAAGAATGACGCTCACATACCTGGTCTTCACCGGACCCTTCCACTGGATCTCAACGTCTCTCTGACGTCAAAGTTTGCTCTACCCTCACTTGTATCCAGCGAAGCGAGTGTCTTCCATTCTCATGCCTGGCGCCAAGAAGCTTCACAGCTTCTGGAGGAGATCTTTCTTATCGCATATATTGCACTCCTCCCTGGCTCGCAACAAACAACGAGACCTCTCTCGTTGTTGACCGGCATCTTCAGCCGCACCAGGTCTACTCTTCAAAGACCCAGTGCCGGCGAATCGACGGTGTTAGTCTTCTCAGCTGCCACCAATTCGATTCTTCCTTCTCACGCCCATCTTTCCTTCTCTCTTTCTTTCCAATTCACCAACCTCTCCTTTTCCTCATAAGGCAGCCCTCTTCTCTTTCCAAGGCAGCCTTCTTCTATCTCTCGTCTTCTACGTTTTCTTGCCCTCTTCCACTTCTCCGTCTCTCTCATCTCCTCACCTCATCACTGGCGTTCTCCTCTTCTGTATTTCTGGACTCACCCTGTTCTCGAATCTTCTCACGAGATTCTGAGACTAGGAGTTGGGTACCGTCTGATCATTGCCTCTATCGTCAGCTCTCTTTTTGATGTTGCCAAAAAGGGGGAAAAAGTTGGAAGACAGGTTTTTCCTCATCTTCTTTCTTGACTGAAGATGAGACTACAAAGGATCACCAGAAGTTGTAAGGACGACGTTCTAGTAAAGACCTCAAATCAACGGAAAACAAGTGAGAGTGGAACAAGCTTAGGAACACGAAGATAGAAGATGAAGATCAAGAAGTTCAAGGCGCAGCCAAGCAGACTGCTGGAGTCCATGGGTTTCCCATGCTGTTTTTATTTTTCTTTTTACTCCAATGTAAGTCTTGCTCGGTACCTCGACTGATGACTTATCAGTCTTTTATTAATGAAAAGAACTTCTTTTTTATCTCAACCTGAAGACAATGACTCTTTGCCCAGGCTCTGATTATGTTTTTCTGTCTTCTCCTTGATCTGTTTTAGAACTGTTTCGTTCTTCACTCTAAGTACAAGTTTTTAGGTTCTATTGTTAAGGGGGAATTGTTTTCACCCCAGGTTTAGAACTTGTACTGTGAGTTCAGTCTTTTTGTTGTCTAGAACTGCTGTGTGGTTTTGGCATCATCAAAAAGGGGGAAATTGTTGGGAACCTTGTAGAATATCCTAACCCTTGTTTTGATGATACCAAAATTCATAGGTCTTAACTGTAATAGACTAGAATCGTTTTTGAACTCAAGTGTTAGAGTTCGTTTCTAGTTTAGCTTGTAGTGTCGAAGACTGAAGACTGAAGACTGAAGAACGAAGGATTGAAGACTGAAGACTGCAGATACCAACTGAAGTATCAGTTGAAGAATCAGTTGAAGACTGATTACTTAATGCGCGCAATGGACTGATACTAAAGTCAAGTATCAGTTGAACATTCCTCCTCGGACTGATCTTCCAACGTTCAGATGAAGCCACGTACTCACAAAGTACAGCCGCATTAAATGCAGAGATCTCAGGATCTTATCTCTACAGAGGTCATTCCTATCTGGTGGTTACTTTTTAGAGATGTCACATCTCCTGTCCATCAAAGAGAGTCGTTTCCACCCAGACAAGGAACCTCGAAGATTGAAGCCTCAGCCCAAATTCGAATTGCTCTCCAACGGAAGAAATCTTGAGGACGATCTACGCCAACTGATCTATTCAAGAGTTCTCCTACAAATAGCGCTCGAGGATCACTTCAACCTTCACCGATTCAACGACATAAGTTGAAGCTCTGCCGAAATTGCTACTCAGCCTAAAGCTTAATCTTCCCAAAGCTTGAATCGAAGAAGAGAATTCCAAAGCCAAAATCAGTCACTGTTGATTACACACATTCTCTTAGACCTTAGGCAAACCTCTGTTTACCCAGAAGCCAAAGGTCAAACTTGCTTCAAAGAACTTGTTCTTTGTAAGTATAGTTGGCACTCGTTCAAACCTCCTCCCCAAACGAGTGTTTGAGTGATTCGGAGTTCAGGAAGGTACTCTAACTCTGAGTGAGAAGTCTTAGCACGGGTTGTGTTGAGTAGAGAAATCCGACGCGAGTGAAGCGTGGGTCCTGAAGAAGGGTTTTCTTCAGTGGTACGGTTGTGTACACCCGGCAAGCACACGGTTTGGTTTGCAGTGCACCTGTTAAGCACTTGCGGAGTGGATTGTTGGTCTGATCAACCAACCGTGGATGTAGGAAAGGGTTTTTCCGAACTACGTAAAAGTCTCTGTGTTGTTTACAGTTTTTAGCTTTACGTTCTTACTTGTGTTATTTCAATTGATAAACTGAACACTGATTAACTGCAAAGAGAAACCGAATAACCAACAACGTGCTCCACCGAGGCTATAGCGAAACTAAGTTTAATTTCCGCTGCGTATGATATCAGTCTGACTGATCTATCTTCTGATAGTCAGGAAGAGTGTTATCATCTCTGTTTTAGCAAACTCGACTGAAGCCCTTACTTTCATCAGTTAAGTTCCAGCAACTTAACTGATAACTCTTTACTGAAGAGCTTTCAGTATCAGTCGTCAACCCTGTTTGGTCAAAACTAATTTCAGTAAAACAGGCGTCTTTATTTGCATGTAAAGTTTCGTTTTGATCTCTGACTGAGATCCCTCTGATTGAGGATTTGTTAAAAATAGCACATAGGTGTATTCCCCCCCATACACCTATTCGAGACCCTCAGGACCTAACAACAAGTATTTTGCCCGCACCGCACGATGGGTGCGTGTCAGAAAGCTGGATCAAAAGTTGCATTCGGAGATAACTCACTAGGCGAAACAAAAGGTTATGGTGTACTCAACATGGGTAACGCTAGTATCAGTAATGTTAGCTATGTATCTGGTCTTAAACATAACTTGTTATCTGTGAGTCAATTTTGAGACAACAAATTCGCAGTGAAGATCAAGAAGGATGAGTTCACTGTAAGAAACAACCAGAAAAAGGTGGTGCTGAGAGGAATCAGGCAAGGAAATCTCTACGTTGTATCATGGGAAGATAGCCCACTTGAAACGTGCCTCATCAGCAAGAGCAGCTCGAAGTTCAACTGGCTATGGCACAGAAGGCTCAGCCACCTCAACTTCAAAATAATCAACAAACTTGCTAAACATCAAATGGTAGAAGGTTTGCCTTCTATTGTGTTTCAGAAACAGCAAGAACGTGAAGCATGTCAAAGAGGAAAGCAAATCAGGACTTCGTTCAAGTCAAAAATAGGACACTCATCTGAAAGAATTCTTCAACTGCTTCACATGAATCTTTTTGGTCTAGTGTCTCCCAGAAGTTATAACGGTAGAAAATACACCTTAGTAGTTGTAAATGATTATTCTCGATATACTTGGGTTGTTTTTCTATACAGGAAAAGTGAGACACTGAAAGAACTACCAAAACTGATGAAAAGGCTTAGTGTTGAAAATGAGATCAATATCATCAGCATCAAATCAGATAGAGGGACTCAATTCCTCAATTCAGTTATTCAAAACTACTACGAGGAACGAGGGATCAGTTATCAAACCTCTGCAGCAAGAACTCCACAGCAAAATGAAGTTACTGAAAGAAGAAATAGATCATTGAAGGAAGCAGCAAGGACGATGATAGCTGAATCAAAACTACCACTAAAGTTTTGGGCTGAAGCCGTCAACAATGCTTGCAACACTCAAAATCTCTCTTTCCTCACACAAAGACATGGGAAAACTCCATACGAGCTATGGAAGAACAGGAAGCCAACAATTTCATATTTTCATGCTTTCGGTTCTAAGTGTTTCATTCATAACAAAGATAAGAGAAAGCTAAACACATTTGATAGCAAGCCTGATCTAGGAATTTTCCTTGGATATTCTGGAACTGAAAGATCCAACAAAGCCTATCGAGTGTTTAACTTTCAAACTCTATGTGTGGAAGAAACACCTCATGTTATTTTTGATGAGTCTATTGATGATTTCAGGAAACAGAAAACTGAAGAAAATGCTGAAAACTTTAGGGTTTCCAATACTAAAATGAAAAGCACCGAACCTACTGAAGTGTTGGTATGGGGACCAGGAAGAGATGAAGATACTGAAAAGCTTCAATATCAGAAGATCAGTCAAAGAACTGTAAGTCTGACTGGAGATGCTGCTGAAGGCATTAGTTAAGGGGGAACTCCAACGACTGAAAACAGGAAAGGCTGTAACTGAAGAGCGTGCGGAACCTACTACACCACCTGTTCAACACTCCCCTACTCGGGAAGCAAATGAAGGACTGCGATCTATCCTGACTGAAGAACCTCAACCCTCACCAGAAGAAATCAAGAAGTATAGAAGATGGTTTGAGCTACATTCAAAGGATAACATCATTGGAGAACCATCAGACGGTGTGAAGACTCGAAGATCAATGTACAATCTTGTCTATGACATCAACCAGAACTGCATCAACGAAAATGAACATTTAAGTTGTTTCTTATCAGACTCCGAGCCAAAAGATGTTGAAGAAGCATTGAAGTCCACTCAATAGATTATCGCTATGCAAGAAGAACTAAATGAATTCAACAGGAATTCAGTTTGGGAACTTGTGAATCTCCCAGATGATGCAAAGGTTATTGGATTGAAATGGATTTTCAAGAACAAAAAGGACGAATGAGGAAACGTAGTGAGAAACAAAGCAAGGCTAGTGGCCAAAGGATATAGTCAATAAGAAGGGATCAACTACGATGAAACCTTTGCCCTTGTTGCAAGACTAGAAGTAGTCAGACTCTTTCTCGCCTACGCTGCTCATTAAGAGATTCAAAGTACACCAAATGGATGTGAAGTGTGTATTTTTCAAAGGAGTGCTCACTGATGAGGTTTATGTGGAACAACCTCCAGGATTCGAAGTTGCTAGACCAGAGAAAATGTACAAGCTGAAGAAAGCGCTATATGGTTCGAAGCAAGCACCAAGAGCATGGTATGATACTCTCTCTGAGTATCTGATTGAACAATGATTCAAGAAGAGGTCAGTGGATAGAACTCTTTTCACACTGAAAGAAGGAGATGAACTCCTACTTGTTCAAATTTACGTTGATGACATCATCTTCGGATCCAAATCCGAACGGATGTGCAAAAAGTTTGCTGACATTATGACGAACAAATTCCAGATGTCAATGATGGGAGAAATGAATTTCTTTCTGGGATTACAAGTAAAGCAGACCAAAGAATGGATACTGATCAATCAGTCAAAGTATGCCAAGGAACTGATCAGCAAGTTTGTGATTCAACACATGAAGTCAGTGAAGATTCCAATGAACACCAACTTAAAAGTGGATCCAGAAAATGAAGAAAAATCTGTATCTTCAACTAAATGCAGAGAAATCATTGGTTCACTACTTTATTTGACTGCTAGCAGACCAAACATAGCATTTGCAGTCGGAGTTTGTGCAAGATATCGGTCAGATCCAAAAGAAGCTCATATGGATGTTGCAAAGCACATTGTAAGATATCTCAAAGGCACACCCAATATAGGTCTTCGGTATCCAGCTGACGACAACTTCAAGCTTTTGGGATACTCAGACTCAGATTTTGCAGGATGCAAAATTGATAGGAAATCAACTTCCGGGACCTGTCAATTCTTAGGCAACAAGCTTATTTCATGGTTTTCAAAGAAACAGACTTCAGTCGCCACCTCTACAACTTAAGCTGAATATGATGCTGCGGGAAGTTGCTGCTCACAAATTCTGTGGCTAGTCCAACAACTGAAGGACTACGGGATCGAAGAAAGGAAAGTCCTCATCTATTGCGACAGCTCCAGTGCTATTGCAATCACAGATAATCCTGTACATCACTCCAGATGTAAACACATTGCAGTACGTCATCACTTCATCCGTGATCATGTTGAAAAGAAGGATGTATCAGTTGTGAAGATTCATACAAGCTGGTGGACGTCGTATTCCACCAAATAATTCCTGCAGAATTATCAAGAACTAATTAGTATAATGACAAGTAGGGTCGATCCCACAGAGAGCAGGTAAAATCATTCAATTCCCTAAAATCTATAATTTTGGCGATACCACCACGCCTTAATTTTGAGAAAAAATATTAATTAAACTAAGAAAACAAAATTAATCAAATAAAATACTCTAGAAAAATATCAATAGAAAGGTAATTCGGCTCAAATAAATCCACACTAATTCAAAGCTCTGATCATCGATGCAAAGATTAATTAATCCCTATAAACCAACCAGTTATAGGATACCGTGAAACGCAATGGACGTACCCCAATTCCTACTTACTGTGTCGATAAACAGCTGGAGACGCCAGACCTGCTTATTTCCCTTATTAAAATATAACCTAGCTGGAGACGCCAGACCTAGATTTAATATTCTAATAGCATTAAGATGAAGGAACCCAATTTAGACCAATTATCCTAGATACGCTAGTAATAATTAATCCACCAATTTATTCCTACTACGAACATGGTAGTTTTATCACTAATCAGCCCTATTCCAACAATTACGGATTGGATGTGCTAATTGACTGTAATCCAATTAAACCTAAGTTGATCAGGCTTAAATAAAATCAGAATTATCTTTAAACCCTAGGAATAAATCGAAATCAATAGGAACCAATTTTATGCTCAATTAGGTCTCACAGATTAATAAATTAGAGCTTCTTTATTCTCACCGAATTAGAAAATTAGCTACTCATAATTAAACTAAGAACACTAAAATAAATAAAGATGAACATAAAACGATAAAAATAAATTGCAAGAAAATAAAAGAAGTCACCACAATTGGAAATCAAAAGAATTCGTCTGCCTTGATCTTGAGAATCCAGCCGCAAGTGTTAAATCAAAAACAAGAACAAGAACAATTAAACCTTAATCTGATAATTAAAAAACGTGAGTTGCAAGACTAACTTAAAATTTAAAAATCAAATTGTGTCATCCTCAAAAGTCAACTAACCCCCCTATTTATATCTCCCATACGGCGGCTAAGTGGGGGAACAAAGTTACGGAATTAAAATCCCCTAAAGTGGCCGCATAATCATGCCAACAAATGGGCTTCGGCCCTTTTAAAAAAAATAAAGCATAGGAAATAATTAAAAACAAGAGTTTTGGGCTAAATAAATTCTAGACAATTAATTCCAAGTCCAATCTCCAAACATCTTCTTCACAGTCCATCATCTTCATCAAATCCACGCCAATTTCATCCAAAATCTCGACTTCCTTCAATTTCTTCCATCCACAAGATCCATCTCCAATCCATCTAATTCCTGCATCCAAAATACCACAAATCATGTAAAAGCATATAAAACCCATAGCAAACACACACTAAACTAGGTAACTAAAATACACACATCACAAGCATTCAACGAGCCGACTTGCTAACCAAGGCTCTTCCGAAAGATAGATTCAATGATCTATGTGGAAGGATCAAACTACTCAACCCGAAAGAATGATGCTGAAATCAAGATTTCAACTTAAATCTCAACAACTGATGTCAAGTCAACGGAAGCTCCTCAACTGATGACGTTGCGACCTAAGAAGATGAGTCTTCTTCTGAGGGGGAACTGTTCTTAACTATTCAACTGAAATCGTGGTATCGACTGACTACAATTCTCAGTCGACCAGTAAGTAATTTTAACTTAAAGTAAAATAATATCTTTCAGTTAAATCAGTTCTGAGTCTTTAAGTTCATAAAATCTTTTCTCTAACTGATCAGTTACTTTAAATTGCTTTAACTGATTATTGGAAACCGGAAAATGAAATATCCTTGCTGGACAAGTGCCTTTAGTAGTATTTAAAATATTTTCAGTGGTTCTTATTTTCTTTTGCCTAAATCATTTCAACTCTTCTGCCTCTGCAATAAAATCTTGAAAATCTCACTGATTTGACAATGTGCAATGATTTTATTCATTTTCTACCTTTCTGAGGCATACGTCTTCTGCAGAGACATCGGACGTGAAGTTTTCTATTAAAATTGATTTAAGGCACCAAAATCGAAAAATCTTCACAATTCAAGCATTTTAAATACCTTATGCCTTGAAACTTTTCTTCATCACAACTTACAATTTTCCACAGACTTTTCTGTGAGAACACTTTCCTTCTACAGAAAACTCTTGTTCCGACCATGGAGAGATCAATGACAAAGAAGTCATGGAGTGGGAAAATGATGCTCGCACACCTGGTCTACGCCGGACCATTCCACTGGATCGGAACACTTCTCCGAAGTCAAGTCTCTTTCTTCTCTCATTTGTATCCAGCGATAAATAGTGTCTTCCATCCTTATGCCAGGCGCCAAGAAGCTTCTAAGCTTCAGGAGGATACAAGTTGAAGTAACATTCTCCAAAAGTTACTTCAACTGGTTATCAAGCTCATCTCACGTATCTTGTATACCTCCATGGCATGCAACAACAACGAGCCCTCACTCGTTGTCTGCCGATGACTCAACTCAAAATACCTATGAATTAACTCGCAATCATACGAGATCAATTGCAGTGGAATAAACTAACCCAAGTCGTCTCTTAAGGAAGGCTAAACAGAGTGTTCTATCGTGTTGCACACAGATAACATAAAATAAACCTAAACACTCTAATGAAGATTTTGGGTCTGACTCTCTCTCTATCTCTCTCTCCCTCTCCCTCTCTCTTATCTAATGCGTAATTGAAATAAAGTATGTAAAATTATCTAGGCAAGGATTTAAAATAAATAAGCAGGAAAGAAATAGCATGTAAATCTACGCTAGGGTTCTTGAGGAAAATCAGTAATTCATTAAAATAATGGCGCAATAAAAATAACAATTATCTAGACAGTGAACGAAATTATTAAGCAGAATAAATCTAAAGAGCATCCAGAAAGAAATAACAACTACTGTATTGAAATCATAAATCCAAAGTTTATCTAGGCAATAAATAGCAACTTTCAGTAATTGATGATAACTGGAAATAAATCTCTAACTACGAATTATTCTAGGCGTAAGAATGAAGAATATGAAAGCGAATAAACTAAATAATTTTTTTTTATTAAAAATCGTATCGTGATCAATTATGCATATGTATGGGGAACGAAAAGAGTATAACATAAAGATTTTTTTTCGGAAAGATAATAACGCCAAATTATTGTAAGCTTAATGTTTAATGAATGTTTATATTTTTTATGATTAATAAAATATACTCCCTCCATCCATCAAAAATAGTCCTAACATGGATGACACGAATTTTAATAAAAATAGTTATTGTATTGTGTGTGGAGATAGGAGTCTACTTAAAAGTAGTGTTTATAATGATAATTAATTGTATTGTGAGTGGAGAATGAGACCCACCATATGATAGAAAGTTTCTAAAAATGGAAATAGACTAATTTTTGTGGACATCTCAAAATGACAAAAAGTGACTATTTTTTGTGGGCAGAGAGAGTATGATTGAATTATTTGATTTTCACTACTAGAATATTTAGCTTAAAATGATATAAATTATTAAGAGTTTTTAGTTATTTAAAAGTTAAATCCATTTTAAATTACAATAAATGAATCCATACTAGTTTTATGAACATGTTAATATGTGAAAATAAACCGGATGAGATCCTCTATCCCACAATTTAGTGTGTATCATCGTGTACTACTGTTATTTTTTTTTATTTTAAAATTATTTTTTACTCCCTCCGTCCACCAATCAACTACCTATTTGATGGTCGGCACGGAAACTAAGAAAGCTGAAAAAGGTGGTGTAAATGACTAAAAGGGTAGTGTTAATATATTTTGATTACTTTTACTAATCTTTCATTAGAACATTATTTTAATACCTTGACTTATTAAAGTGTTCCTTTTTTTTTAATAAACAATTTCTTTCTTTCTTTTTTTACTCTTTAATTAAATAAACTAAAAACTCAGAAAATAAATAAACTGGAAATAAATAAATAAATAAACTGAAAATTCGAAAATAAATAAATAAATAAACTAAAAATTCAGAAAATAAATAAACTGGAATTAAATAAATAAATAAACTAAAAATTCGAAAATAAATAAATAAATTAAAATCTGAAAAATTCTTTTTTTAGAAAATAAATACACTGGAATTAAATAAATAATTACACTGAAAATTCGAAAATAAATAAATAAATAAATTAAAATCTGAAAAATTATTTTTTATAGAAAATAAATAAGCTTAAAGTTCGAAAATAAATAAATAAACTGAAAAATCGAAAATAAATAAATAAATTAAAATCTGAAAAATTATTATTTTTAGAAAATAAATAAACTTAAAGTTCAAAAATAGATAAATAAACTGAATATTCTGAAAATAAATAAACCGGAAATTAATAAATAAACTGAAAATTCGAAAATAAATAAATAAATAAACTGAAAATTCAGAAAATAAATAAAATGGAATTAAATAAATAAATAAACTGAAAATTTGAAAATAAATAAATAAACTGAAAATTCAGAAAATAAATAGATAAACTTAAAATTCGAAAATAAATAAATTGGAAATAAATAAATAAATAAACTGAAAATTTGAAAATAAATAAAAAATAAATAAACTGGAATTAATTAAATAAATAAACTGAAAATTCGAAAATAAATAAATTAATTAATTAAAATCTGAAAAATTATTTTTTTAGAAAATAAATAAACTTAAAGTTCGAAAATAAATAAATAAACTGAAAATTCAGAAAATAAATAAATTAGAAATAAATAAATAAACTGAAAATTCAGAAAATAAATAAAACGAAATTAAATAAATAAATAAACTAAAAATTCGAAAATAAATAAACTGGAAATAAATAAATAAATAAATAAACTGAAAATTTGAAAATAAATAATAAATAAATAAACTGGAAATAAATAAAAGAATAAATAAACTGGAATTAAATTTTTTAGAAGATAAATAAATAAATGAATAAATAAACTGAAAATTGAAAAATAAATAAATAAACTGAAAATTCAGAAAATAAATAAACTGAAAATTTGAAAATAAATAAAAAATAAATAAACTGGAAATAAATAAAAGAATAAATAAACTGGAATTAAATTTTTTAGAAGATAAATAAATAAATGAATAAATAAACTGAAAACTGAAAAATAAATAAATAAATTGAAAATTCAGAAAATAAATAAACTGGAAATAAATAAATGAATAAATAAACTGGAATTAAAATTTTCAGAAAATAAATAAAGTGAAAACTGAAAAATAAATAAACTGGAAATAAATAAATAAACTGAAAATTTAGAAAATAAATGAACTGGAAATAAATAAATGAATAAATAAACTGAAAATTGAAAAATAAATAAACTGGAATTAAAATTTTCAGAAAATAAATAAATAAATCAACTGAAAACTGGAAAATAAATTTTTTAGAAAATAAATAAACTGAAAATTCGAAAATAAATAAATAAATATACTGAACAATACGAAAATAAATAAATTGGAAATAAAATTTTCAGGACATAAATAAATTGGAAATTTAAAATATCCTACTCCATTTAATTAATATCAAAATTGGATTAAGTAGATAAGTAATGGTAGAGTGTGGTGGGTCCAATTGGTAAAGTGTAGTAATTTAAAAAGTAAGGGAGAGTATATAAGTCCAAAAAGCAGAGTAGGTAGTTAATTGGTGGACAAAATTTTAGAGGCAAATGGGTAGTTGATTGGTGGACGGAGGGAGTATAAAAATAAAATAATTATAATATTATAAACTCTAATTAATATTTATTACTATAAATTAAAATTTAAAAAATTATATATTCTAACTTTAAATTAGTTAACCCAAATAATCTATTATTAATTCAAATAAATATAATAGTATAATTATAAAGCCTAATTGAATGAGTGACCCCTTGTTAATTATCTTTATATTATATTAAAGCATAACAAATTAAAATTAAATAATAAATTAAAAGTGATAAATAATACTCTCTCCATCCCAACAAAAGTGTTGCACTTCTTTTCGGCACGGAATTTAAGGAGAATAAAATTATAGTATAAAATTGTATAGAATCATATTGTTTATAGTGTAAAATTATTATTAAAAAAATGCATTATTTTTTTCGGAACAGTTCAAAAAGAAATACGGACCGCTTTCATCCCGGCGTTGAAACAGTGGGAGTAGTACATACTCCCTCCGTCCACGAAAGAACTTCCTATCTTTCCTTTTTGGGATGTCCACAAAAGAACTTCCTACCTATTTTTGGACTATACCCCACCACTTATAATCCTCTTACTTTTCACTTTTTCACAACCCTCAATATTAATTACTCCCTCCGTCCACGAAATGAATATCCATATTTCATTTTTCGTCCGTCCACGAAATGAGTACCCATTTCCTTTTTTGGTAAGTGTACCCCACACATCTCTTTAATTAATACACTCAAAAAGTAAGACCCTTAAACTATTCACACTACACTCCATACATTTCTTAAAACCCGTGCCGTCCACAAATGGGTACTCATTTCGTGGACGAAGGGAGTATAACACTTTTTCACCACTCCTAATACACTCAACTACTCCCTCCGTCCCACCATTTTAGTCCCTTATTCCATTTTAAGATGTCCCAAAAAGATAGTCCACTTTTCTAATTAATACTATATAAAAATATTATTTTTACTAAATTAACATTATTTAATGCTTCACTTAAATGTGAAAATGATGTGTGAAAATAATAAATAAGGGTATAAAAGATAAAAATATAAAAATTAAATGCATTTTCTTAATATGTGTGAAAAGTGGGAGGGGACTAAAATGGTGGGACGGAGGGAGTACCTTTTATCCACTCTCAATACACTCAACAATATTTTTTCTTAAAACTCGTGTTACTTCCTCCTAGGAAGTTCTTTCATGGACTGAGGGAGTAATTTGAAAATAAACCCACAATGTGTATGATAACAAAAAAACAAAAAATGATTGGAAAGGAGCGATTGACGGAGGGCGTGAAAGAAAGGCGCGTGGAGACACATGCTCCGGCAAATTATTATCCTCTGCTGCACGGAGCACCCGAGCCATTCCCCAATCAACACTCCAGCTCTATACATTTCAAATCGCCGAACGTTTATCCCCATTCACTTTCTTATTTATTCATCGATTTCTCATTTCCATCAAACTGCCGATTGGTTCTCCGTTTCTCTCTCTACTATTGGAACTTCTGTATCTGCTTCCCTCTCTACATTCTGCTCTTCGTTGATTTTGGTAAGGTTTGTTGCCGTTCTCATTTCGGGAATGTCTGTGCGTTTTGTTTGGGTTTTTACAGTTTTCTTCAATTTCGTAGAATTGTTTGTGTTAATCATATTTTTTTATCACCTGGTTTTAGATCTCAAACATTTCTCTGTTTTGAGTTTTTTTCACTTTCTTAATTGAAGGTGGGTGAATTTTGTTTTCTGATTGTTTTTTCAGCTGATTTAAAAATTAAATTGGATTCCTTTGTTTTGCTTAGGCTTTACTTTCTATCTGCGGTTTTCTTTTTGTTGGGTGATAAGTTATGAAATTCCTTGAGTGTTGCTGGTTGTTGACCGATAAAATCTGGTAAATTTCTGAGGGAATGTTTCAATTTATTTAATGGAAACAGGTATCAGTTTGAATTGTGTGTTTGTATTTTGCTCCAAGCTAGAGAGTTCTGCATCTACCTAGAGTTTTCCTCTCTCTCTCTCTCTCTCTCTCTATATATATATATATATATATATATATATATATATATATATATGTGTGTGTGTGTGTGTGTGTGTGTGTATCATTTGAATCTTAGAGATTAGAACAGGTAGCATTCATGAATTTTGACTTTGGATGAGAAAAAAATAGTTAGATGTTAGATGTGCTGCGGCTGTCGTATTTCATACACCTGTTGTCCAATTTGATGCACGTTAACAATTATCCAACCAACTTCGTGCACTGCTCTCGGTGTAACCTGAATACTACCACATTTCCGGTAGCCTGGAATAAGGGGAAGGTGGTTCGAGGGTTGGACCATCTTGGATGCGTTAATTGAATGTTTTATTTCATTTGCTTGTTTGTTTGTTTGATTGCACTTTGGAATCCTCTAATTTAAAAGGTTTTTGTTTGAGAATTTTGTAGAACCGAGAGTCTTGGAAAAGAGAGGATTTTCTTTGGAAGATTTGATATGATAGTAAAGACAGTGTTTGTTTTAAAATTTGAGGGAGAAAATCTATTAAATATGTTGGACGAGATATTTATGTGAGAAAAAGTTGCTACTTGTTTTATAAGAATGGGAGATTGATTTCGTTCATGGTTGGTAGTGAGCTGTAGAATTACTGATTATGAGGGTTAGTTTCCAAGTTTGTAACAGCAACACCTTCTTATGATATTGGATCCTCATTAAGGTTGATTAGTGAGGAGGGCTGTCTCATGTTCTTTCTCATTTTAATTTCTTTTTCCCACTTAAAATTGTTTATATTTGTTTCTTGGGCAGCCTACTCTTTGTCTTTGATTTTACAAAATTTATTTCGAATTATCAAGTAGAACTTTTTAATTGACACCATCAACTATGGTACACTTACAATCCCAGTGGAACAAGATCAGTTTTTGAAAGAGAGATTATGTTTGATCAGAACCGATCACCTACCCACCGTGGGCATGCATAACGTGCCCACCATTGATGTGGCAATTTTAATTAGGAAAGATAACTAATAAATCTTACTCTAATTAAAATTATCTTACTATAATTACAATTGTCACATCATAGTGGACACGTTATGCATGCCCACGGTGGGTAGGTGATCGGTTATGTATGTTTGATTGTCATCTTATAGTAATTTTGAAGTGATGGGGAACTCTTGGGACCCATCCGCTATTTCTTTTTTCTCTTTAATGAACTGATAATAAAATCCTGTAATACTTTGTGAGACAATCCAGCCTGGAAAATGAACATGTCTCGGTTTTTTCTCTAAATTATCATTGGCCTTGGCCATTTTATCTGTTTAAAAATCTCCAATATGATTCCGATTGGTTTACTTCTGTTTTTCTTTATATTATTTCATGTTTTACTTGATTACATGATTTGTTATGACTTAAGATATTCTTTCCTGGAAATGCGAGTAGCCAACTTATTTTTCTATAACATATATTCTTTCCCTAATAGTATGTTTTTTTAAATCTTTGTGTAGTTATCATGGCTTATGAGCAAAGCTTTGGTGCCCCAACCATGCATTTGGGATCCGAGGGTGATGTCTCGCACAAACAAAAATGGAGTTCAGTTTCACAGTCTGCTATGATGTTGGAAAACTCAAATGGAGGCTTTGATTGCAATATATGTCTAGAGTCATGTCACGAACCTGTGGTAACTCTCTGTGGTCACCTGTACTGCTGGCCATGTATTTATAAATGGCTCCATGTTCAGAGCTCGTCGTTCGAGTCAGATGAGCGACCTAGATGTCCAGTCTGCAAGGCATTCATCTCTAATTCCTCTTTGGTCCCCCTCTATGGTCGAGGTAGGTCTCCATCCGAATCTGAAGCCAAGAAACGCCAGTTGGATTCAACTGTACCTCCCAGGCCAGCAGCACTTGGGCTGAATACCCTGCTTGATACTTCGGCATCAGTTTCTTCCGATTCTAATCAGCAAAATAATCCAAACCCGTTTCATCAGGATAACCAGACATTCGATCAACAGCAGCGCTTCCCCAATCCGTTTGGTAACTATTCTTCTATCCCTCCACCCACAACAACCAGCTTCTTCAGTCCGACAATTAACATGGTCAGTGAAATAGTGTTTGCTGGTATGTTTGGGAGCTCAGACTCGAATATGTTTGCTTATCCATACACGAATTCTTACCCCCTAATAGGAAATGGTAGCCCAAGGTTGAGAAGGCACGAAGTTCAGCTGGACAAGTCGCTGAACAGAGTGTCGATCTTTCTTTTCTGCTGCATTGCTTTGTGCCTTATCTTGTTTTAGTCTGTAAATCTAGACTCCAGTGTTGTATAGCTGTGTATAGATCGACATCGACACCTTCTCGGAGAACCGTTGACCACCATAGAGTACATATGCGTGTATTAGAGATCTTTATTCTGAAAGAGTGAGGTTATCCTTGTGTACCTGATTTTTTCTTGTTATGGAAGGGAATCAAACTCACAATTATATGTTGCAGAGATTCTTCCTCGTCATATTGTTTATTTACTCGTTCATCCCTCTCTACTTGTCTTTAGTTGATGTGGGTGGCTTTACATTTAGATGGTTAGGGTTGTGTGAGATGGCATTTTGGGGAATATTTTGGAGATATTAAGGTTTTGATTGCATTTTAGGGAGTATTTGGAAGGTTTGGATAACTATCACTTATTATCATATAGCGAATTCTTAAAAATTTCTTAATCTAAGGGTGTGTTTGTTTTTCATCTCTTTAAATGGAGGGATAATAAAAATTTATGCCTCTAAATGTTTGCTTTCTTATCTAATATTTACACAAACACCATTTTTCTTTCTTTATTTTCATTTCTAGGAGGGATAATATTATCACACAAAAATGGAGGGATTATATTATCCATCCTTGACGTGAAAATAAGGAAGGAAAAATGGTGTTTGTGTAAAATGTGGGATAAGAAAATAAATATTTAAAGACACAAATTTTTGTTATGGTGTTTGTGTAAAATGTGGGATAAGAAAATAAATATTTAAAGACACAAATTTTTGTTATTCCTCTACTAGGGATAAAAAGCAAACACACCCTAAAGATATTATCAAAACTATACTCAATCTTTCCTCAAAAAAAAAAAAAAAAAAAAAAAAAAAAAAAAACTATACTCAATCTACCCCAAAAAATTTTCGATTCTCGAAAATTGACTTGGAATGCTGAATATCCCATATGACTTGCCATTGTGGATCTATCATCTATTAATAGGTAAATATCACTTTTTTTAAAAAAAAACACCACCCGAATAGTGAGGGGCAGACCCCCAACCTGTAAATAACCATCAACCAATATTCTAAACATGATGTTGCTCAAAAGTGGCAACACCCAAAGGAAACAACATGGAAAATAGGAGAAAGAACATGCTAAAGACATCTAAAGGGCTAGCAAAAAAATGGCTCCACACAGTAGGCAAAGCAACATCAAAGAAGAAACAAACCAAAATGAACTATCATCATGGACACAGAATCTGAAGTTAGGATAACCAAGTTAGTCCATCCTAACCAAAGTAAGGAAATACCTAGGAGCAGAGAAACAGTCAAAAGTAGATAACTCCTGAGCCTGATGTCCTCGTCGCGTCATAAAATCAGCAGGTCGGTTTCCCTCCAGATGAATGTGAGTAAAACGAACCAGCCGAAGCTGAATGAGCAACATAATCGCTGCAGCATCCAACTCAACCCAGATATGATCAGAAAAAGGGATAGCCAATCTAAGACCATCAAGCAAGGCAAATAACTCAGCCTCAAAACTGAAAGAGACAGTACAAGGGGAACAGAAAGCAGTAAGAAGAGCTCTCGTATGATCATGAATCACGCCTGCACCGGCTCCAAGCTACATTGCGGAATTATAAGAGCCATCTGTGTTTAGCTTCACCCACAGAGAATCTGGGGGGACCCAACGCACCATAGTGGAGCGAAAGGTCCTCCTCACAGGGGAGGCTGAAGGCATGAAATCAACCAGAGGAGCACAACCTCGCCAATGAATGTCAATAAGAGTTCCCGCCGCAATAAGAAGCTGAAGGTGATGGGAAACTTGTCAAATCACCTGAGAATGACGAAAAGGAATAGCACTATGCTTACGACTATTCTGTTCCGTCCAAAGAAACCACATAATCAAACAAGGAATCAAAAAGGAAATGTGTCGCTTGTCCTCCCTGGTGAAGGCGCGCCGCCAGTGACCTAATCTACGTGCAATATCAGTGCTCGTGTGAGAAGGTGTGTGCACAGAAAGAAATCAAGAGTCAAAATGAGCCTACACAATCCAAGTAGCTTCACTCCACAAGAACACATGCAGACACGACTCAGACTGAGAAGACATACAACAGAAACACATGGAGGCAAGAGAGATGCCCCGCGATTGGAGACAACCATCAATAGGAAGACGGTCAAAAAGCAGACGCCAAAGGAAAACAGACATGGTGGGAGTAAGACAATCACTCCAAATATCAGAAAACAAAGTCTGCGAGGGCAGCCGTCGCCGAATAAGATCCCAGGCAAAGGAAGTCGAGAATTCACCGTGGCTGGTGAGATCCCAATGCATCACATCCTCCGTCCCCATCACAATCGGTATTCGGCTCAGAGAATCAATCAAATTAATAGGAATATCATGAACATTACATAACTCATTCAAGCGAGTGTCATCCCAAGCAAAATCATGCCAAAAATCACAAATACGAGGTAAAATGCGACCATTTCCGGGATGACTATATGAACTCAAAAGGCGGTCCCCGAACCATATGTCATCCCAGAAACTAATCCTACCATTCCCAAGGGACCACATAATATGACCATGAGTAGACTCAGAAATGCGCATCATGCGACGCCAAATAGGACTCACATGCATAGTGTAATGCGAATTTTAGAAAAATGGTCAGTGCAGTACTTAGCCCACATGTATCTAGCCCAAAGTGACTCTCTAACTTGAAAGCGCCACCATAGCTTAAAGCTGAAGGAACGAACCAAATCAGAGAAACGCTGAATACCGAGACCTCCCTCTGCCAAAAGCATGCAAATATGCTCCCAGCTAATCTAGTGGATTTTTCTCTACTCACCCACCGAACCCCAAAAAAATCGGGCAATCAGCTGTTCCTAGTTCCAGAGGATACTCTGCAAAGGCTCCATCACCTGCAGGATGTGGAGAGAAATAGCACTGACGTACTCCGAATTAGAGCCAGACGCCCACCATGAGAGAGATGGCGATGGGACCAACTATGAATCCTATCGGTCAACTTTTTTCTAATACTTAGATAATAAGAAGCACGCCGGAAGCCACGAAAGATCAGAATACCAAGATAGGTGAAAAGCAAGGTACCACGCTGAAAACCACCAACCTCGCTGATACTCTGCTCCCACTGCCCATGATGATCACCAATATAGAAGCAGCTCTTGCCATTGTTCACTTTCTGCCCAGAAACAACAAAATAGTGATCCCACTGAACAAGGTGTTGCAAAGACTTAATATCCCATCATTTTAATGAATTCTAAAAAATGCCTCAATCTAAAACTATTGACAATGCGATACCTAACTTATCGAAAAATATTGTTTGTATTTTATATTTTTTTATACAATAAATATATCATTAAAATACGCTAGACTATCTTAATGAAACTCCAATATTATATTCGTGCTCCTATATAAATACTTATGTGCAACAAATATCTATCTAAATAATAATCGCCTTGAATAAAAATATATTACTAACTATTACTCCCTCCGTCTACAAAAAGTAGTCCATTTTTGTCATTTTGGGACGTCCACAAAATTTATTCTCTTTTCACTTTTGAAAACATTTTATCACATGGTGGGCACTTATCTCCACTCACAATACATTTAATTATCATTATCAATACTACCTTTTTAGTGGGGCCTTTTCTCCACGCACAATAAAGGCAACAATTTTCATCAAAACTCGTGTTGTCTCCTTCTAGGACTATTTTTTATGGACGGAGGGAGTACATTGTACACTTTGCAACAATGTTAATGCACTTATAAATAGCTCAATGTAGAGGTGGCGAATGGGTCGGGTTGGGCCATTGCGGCCTGGCACACCAAGCTTTAGGATCAAATCGGCCTGAAATTTGACGAGGCTACAAATTAGGAAGCTCGGCCCAAACCCCCTTAGCCCACCGGACGATGGATTCAAACACCTGTCTCGAATACTATCTCAAACACTCTTTTCTCTCTCTTTGAAAATGGTTCGAATTTTCAACTAGAATTATTGAGAACAGACTCTCAGTAATCAGTTTTTAGGCTTAGGATGGGAAAGTTTATGCCTAGAACAACTAAGTGAATTTATGTTATCAGTGAAGACTGATATTTTACAACAGTAGGGATTCTGTTCTTCAATTTAAACTTGATTGCAATGAGTTAGCTTGACTCTTGAGTTCGACAGAGTTTCGGCTTTATGCGTTGAATCGGTGAAGAGTGAGTTTGATCCTTGAGCTCTATTTATAGGCAATGTCCTTCGAAATATCAGTTGGAGGAGGTCAGTCTTCAGAATTCTGCCGTTGTGACTCAGATTTGAATTTGGCTAAGGTCCTCAGTTTTCATTCTCTCCACAATGAACAAAGTACAGTCCTTTCATCTGAGGAAGAGGGTGCTGCAGAGTAAAGCAGCACGTAAAAAGAAACTCTGTATTCTAAAGGGCGATTCTGCAAATCTGTGAATTAAATGTTATCGTCCTTATTGACTTTCCACGTGGCTTCATTTAAAATGAGTGAGACAACCTTAAACTGAAAATCAATTTGGGATAGATAATCAGTCCGAGGTTTTTGTCTGACACTTTACTTAAGTATCAGTCCTGCTTTATCCAACATGGCATGTATTAGTGTTTCCCTAACACTGATATTTCAGCATACACGTTGTTAGGTCCCGGAAGGTCTAGAATAGGTGTATGGGGGAGGAAATACACCTATAGGCTATTTTTCAAAACACAGAACAACTTTTTGAAGTTAACTGAAAAAGTATCAACTGATACTGACAGTTAACGAAAACTCAGTTAAACAAAGGTTGAAGACTGATACTGAAATTACTTCAGTAAAGATATCAGTTAGGCACAAGGCTTTAACTGATATTTGATTAAGGGTTCAGTCTTGATTTTAAAATAGATGAGTGTTATGAATCTTATTGATTATCCGAAGATTTATCAGTTAGACTAATAACACTGACAGTAGAAAACTTATCTTTTGAAATAACCTTTGATTATCACGTTGTCAGATTATAGTTTCACTTTGCAGTTAATTAGTTTCAGTTAAAGAGATGTTTGTGCACAGATAAGAAAGTAAAACTGAAAGCAATAAACGACAAAGGATTTTTACGTGGTTCGGAACAAGTTCCTACGTCCACGGTCAGTTGATCACACTGACAAACGCTCTGGGCTAGTGCTTACGGGTGCACAACAAACCTTACAACTGAAAATCAGATTTTCAGTACCAACACACTGGGTTGGATTTCTCGCTCACTCTCAGCACGCTAAGACACAACAATGTCTTTTCATGGCTAAGATCTTTTGGAGTCAGAACACTGGTCTGAACTCCGCTCTACTCAAACACTATTTTCGCTCAATTGAAAGGAGGTTCGAACTACCAACTAGATCACAGAGAACAGGCTCTCTGTAATCGAAACTTAGGCTTTGGATATACAATGTATTTGCCTAAGGATCTAAGAGAATGTATGAAATCAGTAGTCTAATTTTGGACTTTGGGTATTCTCTTCTTCGATTCAAATCTTTGAAGGCTTTGAATGGTTGAGTTGCAGTTTGGGCAGCGTTTCAGCTTGTGCTTCTAAATCGGTGAAGGTTGAAGTGATCCTCGAGCTCTATTTATAGGAGAGGTCTTGAATAGATCCGTTGGCAGAGATGGTCTTCAAGAATTCATCCGTTGTGAGAGTGTTTCGAATTTGGCTGAGGCTTCAATCTTCGAGGTTCCTTGTTTAGTGAAAAACGACGTCTCATGTACAGGAGGTAAGGCGCCTCTGAAAAGTAATCACCAAAAATGAATGCTCTGCAGAGAAAGGACGATCCTCAATATCTCTGCATTTAATGCGGCTGTACTTGAAAGTGCGTGGCTTCCTTTTAACTCTAGAGTTTCAGTCCGAGAAAGAATGTCAACTAATACTTGATTTTAGTATCAGTGCGCAAAATTCACGCTGCCAGCATTGATGAATTAGTCATAACTGATTCTTTAGTTAGAAACTCATTCAGTCAAAACATTAGTATTTGACTTGACATTTTATTGCAACTTCAGTTGTGTTCTTCAGTCTTCAGTCTTCAGTCCTCCGGTCTTCAGTCTTCAGAACACTAGACAAACTAGAAAGTGAACTCCAACAATTAAGTTCGGAAAGTTCTAGTCTATTACGAAGAAAACCTAAGGATTTTGGTATCATCAAAACTAGGGCTAGAATATTTCATAAAGTTCCCAACACACGTCCTTCAGTGCGAGTCAGCGGTCTTCAGTACTTCAGTCTTCAGTCTTTCGTACTTCAGTCTTCATTCTTCAGTACTTCGTTTTCAGTCTTTGCCATTTCAGTCTTCAGTCTAGCTAATAAAATGAACTCTAACACTTGAGTTCAGAAATACTCTAGTCTAGTGAAGAATAAACTAAATATTTTGGTATCATCAAAACAAGGAAATAATATCCTCTATTATTTTCCCAACACCTTTTAATGAATATTTTAGGTGTTTTAGAATGCTTTACCAACTGGCGCTGTCTGTGGGAAATTATGGGTTGAGGCGTGAGATTAGTAAGAGTTTTCGTGTTATTCTGTTTAATATTCTTCCTGAAGTAATGTTCTCTGTGGATTAGTAATCGCGAGTCTATTGTTTTTCTTTTAATGCTTGTTTTTGCTTGGGTGCATATGTTAACTACTTGTCGATTTACGTATAATTTTGCGAAAACTGCATATTTAGTTACGTTCTTGTTAATTGATGATTGATTCATGTGATTTAACATTTATTTATAATATTTTGGGAGATAAACCGGGAGTTAATGATGATTTATGTTTATATGCTAATGTCTTGCTTTCGTTAATGATTCGAGAATAAGACTCAAACAAATAGGGTTTTATTGCGGCGAGTTGAACCTATGGTCGGTGGTAGAATTTCAGACAAACCGTGGAGAATTACGGTAAGATCTATTATGTATTTATGTGTTTATTTCCTAGAAATTTGTGGGTTTTTCTATGAATATTCGAATGGAGGAATTTATCATCTGTCTTTTATTTTCTCTAAGGCCGTACCGTTGATCTGAAAACACCTACATGGGCCAATGTTTATGGGTTTTCTTTGGGCTTCTGCGGGCCTTCTTATTTACGACGCACACCTTTTAAGGGGTGGCTCTATTCAGCGCAAATATAAACACTATGCAACCTTACTTAAGAGAGACCTTCCTTAAAATAAAGAGAGACCGAGGCCAAGCCAACAACGAAGTCATCCAGAGGAAAGATCCAGCGCAGTGACGAATGAAAGAAGGTACGGTGCAGTTCAATCATGTGGCTTCAGAAGTTAGCACTGATTTACTACCGAAGAAGACACCCGACAAAAGCCGCAAGTTACTTAATAGTAGGATATGTAACGATAGTGATAGAAACAGTAGCTGTTACATGAAGAGTACGTGAATTACATTAAATTTACTATCTTACCCTCCTTGTATTTCTCTTTTAAATAGTTAGCTCACCTAATTTGAATACACACGCAATATTAATACAACGACTATTTTTCTCTATTTTTATTTGAAATCCTTCAAAAGCTTCAAGAGTTTTCTTCCAATCCGTGAACAATCTCGACCATCCAGGTTACACATTTATAGCCTTTTAATGAGTAAATATTTTAGGTGTTCTAGGATGCTTCACCAGAGGGAGTATATAAAAGAGGAGTTTTTTTCCTCCATTTTTTTTTTCTCTCTTCTCCTATAATTTTTTTTTTCACTATTTTTATCTCTAATTTTTATATAACTTAATTCTTTTCTAAACATAGTCAAATTTGATTTGTGAAATACTCCCTCCGCCCCATAAGAGTGTGCCCTTATTTCTATTTTGGGACATCCCACAAGAGTGTGCATTTGTCATTTTTGAACACTACCCCACCAATAACTCCTGATTTCTTACCCTTATTTATAATAGAGTGAATCCCCTGGGAAGTTCTTGTGTTGCACCCCTTTTTTTGAAATTAGGTTTTCTCGCGGGTGCTTAACCGTCGCCGCCTAGGCGGCTGTTTTTCGTCCGTTTTCGACCGGCCGGCTTTGGTTCTCTCCGGCCGGTTGCTTCATGGCGTCCTTTTGTTCTTCGGATTTCCCTCCGTTGGTTACTGCTGTGGGTTTTTCTTCCGACTCTATGGTTGCTTCGCTTGATCAGATTCCGACATCTATCTCTTTGCCACCGACCGGGGTGTTGCTAGTTTAACAGAGTTCTTTGCGGGATTGTTATTTGTTTCCGGAGGTTTTGGCAACAGATTGTATGTAGGCGGCGGCTAGGTTTCTTTCTCAAAATTCTACGACCGACAGCAAGTCGGCGTTCCCGGTGGGGATGTCCCCGGCGTCGATTTTGCTGATCTCTGATGCTGCGCTACACCCGGTTTCTAGGGTTAGCGTAGCTCTTCCTCTGGTGGGTTCTACGAAGTTGAGTGGCGAGGGTCCAGGTTCGTTAGGGTCTGCTCGACGCGGCGTCTCGTCTGATCCTTCCTCTTTTCCAGTTCCGACCTTTAAGCACCAACCTAGGGTTTGCTCCGGCCATTCCATCGTTGATCGGGGCACTTTGCAATATCTCCAAGTGGTTGGTTTAGGTCCTGGGGGCACTTTTTCGGCTGCGTCCTCGTCGAGCGCTCTTAACACGGGAGTGGGCTTTCGATAGCCGGCAGGCATTCCGTGGAGCATGTTTCCCCGGTAAAGTCTTTTGCTGAGACCATTAAGTGTTCTTCGAGACGTCCTGCTGATGTTCCGGCTCATGATTATGTTGTGTTGAAACCTTTGTTGGAGGGAGATAGGCCGGTCCTTACGTTATCCTCTACTTTTCATCAACGGCAAATAAGATCTTTTCAGCATGCCATTCATGGTAGAGTTTTTCTTCGCAAATGAGATTCGCCGAGGTCTGCGGCGGATCTTTATTCTGAACTTTCTGGCCTCTGGCAACCTTCTTCCTCGTGGGAGGTCATTCATCTGGGCAAGGAATATTTCACCTTGAAGTTTTCCTCATTAGAGGATTATGCGATTGCTTTTGCCAAGTCTGCATGGCGGCTTCGTGTCGGGATTATCTTTCTTCAGGCCTGGACTCCTAATTTCAATCCCAACAAGCTGGTTTCCTCCACTGCTCAGGTTTAGCTTCACATTTTCAATCTCCCACATGAATTATGGCATCCTGAGGTTATTGCTGGCATTGTTAGGCATGTTGGTACGTCTATTATCATTGATGGTATGGCTGCTAGAGCTTCTGTGGGTTATTTTGCGTGTTCTTGTCGAAATGAATGTTGCTGCAAAGATACCAGATTTTATGGATATGAGATGTGATGATGATTTATATGAGATTGAATTTGGATATGAGAATTTTTCATATTTTTGTTGTATTTGCTCTATGGTTGGCCATGCTACTGAAGATTGCAGGAAAATTAGCTCGGTGAAGGACCCTGACTCTCCGTCCAACCACAATGGGCATGATGGTCGAAAGTCCCGTGGCAGAAGCAGAAAAAGGAAAAGGAAAACTGGTGGGCATCATGTGGATCTTTGGCGGCCCAAACCTGCGGACATTCGAACTTCTCCCGTCAATGGGCGGGGAGATGATGTAGGCGAGAATTGCTCTCGTGATTTAATCGGGACTTCGGCAGCGGTTGTTACTGCTGGGCTTTCGACCTCCAATCCCTTTGCTCTGTTGGATGACGAGCTTGATTTGGAAGTTGCAAATGGGAAGGGGTTGGATATCTTTCAGGAAGGAAGCGTTCAAGATGTGGAAGATGATGATATGGACAACTCTCCGATCTCGGCTCGGTCTGAGGATGACAAACAGATTGTCATCTTCAATGATTCAGCTTCGGCACCTCATTCCTCGGACTTTCATCCTTCTGATGGACCGACAGATACTGCCACTATTGTCACCCCGATGCACTATAACAATTTTGATTTGGCCTTGATTGTGACGCCAGGCAAGGGGACGATGGAGGATTCCCCCATACCTCGCGGCCGAGGGCGACCTAAGGGGGCTACCAAGAAGGGGAAGGTTTCTGATTCCTCTATCAAGCACCGACTCCGGCGTATAATCAAGAATGACATGTCTTTAGATTTCCAAAAACCAGCAGGCCGTGCTACTGGTGTCGTTTTGCAGAACACCGTTCTTGACGCTCCGTTGCCAATGGAGTTCTTTAATAAAGTGCAGCATGCTCAGGCTGGAGGGGCGATCCTGCAAAGCTTTGTGGTTCACTCTTCTTCCGAAGCAGCCCGAGTTATGTCGGTTGTGGTCTCTACAAAAAAGAAACACGAAAAATGGGCAGATATGTTAGATGACGAAGATGTTGGGGACGAGGACGTTTTTTTTTAATTTCTCCTCTTAGTTTTGTTTTTCTTTTATTCACCTGTAATCCTTTGCGGGGTTTTTTGTGGTTTTTGTTTTGCCTTGATACGGTTCCTTTGTGATCCAACCTTTTATTAACGTCTGTGCTTTTTGGGGTTTTCTTGTCCTTTTTTCTTTTTTTAATAAAATTTCTATTGCAGCATTTATAATAGAGTGAATCACTTTTTCAAGTCTCACTACACTCATCACTCATCTAATATTTTATTAAAACTCGTGCCTTCAAAAGTTATGCACACTCTTGTGGGATGGAATGAGTAATATTTAATATGCACCTTAAATTTAAGTTCGTGACAAAATATTTAATACGGTATAAAATCATTAAAAATGAATTTAAAATGAATAAGCTATGAAAACTTTAGAATATTTATTTTCTCTCTCTTGGTTAAAATTTTTCAAATTTTTATTTATGTTTGTATATAAAAATATGTATTTATTTATTTATTATCACGTGTAATACTACATAATAATAATGTCTAATGTTAATTTTTATTATTAAATGATTTAAAATTATTTAATAATTATAATTTTCATTACACTTTGTACAAATTTAAAAATTTACGTTTTTAAATTTTGAATTTTATTGAGTAATTGATTTGAATTATTTTATTTTATTTTTAACACATATTTTACATTTATTTATTTAAATATATTGTTTAATTTTGATATTTATCATGCATTACATGGATGGTGTACTAGTCTATATCTATATATATATGAAACACCAGTTTTCAACGGATAGTTTTACCCGCCAATTTTCTCTCTCCTTATATCACTTATTCACTTATTTCATCACATTTTCTCTCTCCTAGCTAACCAACTCACACGTCTATCACTTCTCTCACTTCTCACAAGTCACAGTCTATAGTATTTTTTGATATCCACCAATTTTTTCTCTCACTTTCTTTTTTTATTCTTTTTAAAAATAATCAAATTCTCTTCATGAAAAATATTTAATATGGATGTTAAATTAAAGATCATGACAAGATCTTTAATTTGATGTAAATTTTACATAAAATAAATTAACTCGAAAAAATTATTGTAGTTTGAAATCATAAAATTAATTTTTTTCTCTTTCATTTCTTCTCTCTCCTCTCTCCTCTCTCCTATGTCCATTCTTCTTCTTCTTCTTCTTCTTCTTTTGCGGTTGTTTTATTATTCTTTTTTTTAAATAATTTTATTTTATATTTTTATTATATTAGCTCATTTCAAAGTTCTTTAATTTAAAAATATTATTTTTGAAGTAGAGGTTAAAATATTTTTAATATAAATTTATAGATGAATAATTAATTATATCATCTTAAATATTAAATTTGTAGTTATGTTTGTGTTATTTTTTTTATATTTACTTATATTAACATATCTACTATTATTATTTTTAATTAAATTTTATGTTAGATTTACGTATATATTAAGCATCAAAATTACCATTGAAAAATCATTAATCGGAGAATCATTATTGATCCTATTTAGAAATAAAATAAAAAAGTAAATTGAACAGTTTAATTTTGTAGTAGCACGTCTATTTGAATTTAAATGGTAATTATACCATGTTCAACCCCATTTTTTTCCACTAATTGATTGATAAAAAAATTATTTGTCTATAAAAAATACAAATTAAAATTTATATGGTAATTATACCATGTTCAACCCCATTTTTTCCCACTAATCGATTGATAAAAAATTATTTGTCTATAAAAAATACAAATTAAAATTTAAATGCAAATAAATATGAATGTTGTCATATACTCCCTCCGTCCACGAAAGAACTTCCTATCTTTCCTTTTTGGGATGTCCACAAAAGAACTTCCTACCTATTTTTGGAATATACCCCACCACTTATAATCCTCTTACTTTTCACTTTTCACAACTCCCAATATTAATTATAACACTTTTTCACCACTCTCAATACACTCAACTACCTTTTATCCACTCTCAATACACTCAACAATATTTTTTCTTAAAACCCGTGCCACTCCTCCTAGGAAGTTCTTTCATGGACGAAGGGAGTATATTCAAATTATTTTTTTTTATTAAAATCGAAACCCAACTAAAATAACGGAACATTATTATTCAATATTACTCCCGCCGTTGCATACTAATGGGTCACATTTCCTTATTTGGACATCCCATTTTAATAGGTCATTTCCTAAATTGGAAGCTTATTACATAGCCAATCATATAACCCATTATTTAAATCATATGTCAATGTGATCCACTCATAATTATCTCTCTCACTTTGTTGAAAAACATATCTTAAAAAAAAAAACAAAAAAAAAACAAGTACTCTCTCTCTTATTTTATTAGTATAAATTATTTATTTCTTAAAATCTATGTCCGACCCTTATGGCTTATTAATGTGGGAAGAAGTGAGTATAAAATTAAACTTAATCAATTGAGCAATTATTATTTATGAAAATAAATCCTATCTCTTTTTGCAAAATCAGAATTTTGAGAACTTTATTTGTAAAAAATTTATTTAGACAAAATGATCGAGTAAATCCTATCTCTTTTTGCAAAATCATTCATCGACCTCATATACGCCGCATGTTGGCGCATATACTCCTCATGTTGCCGTAGGCGGGCAGCGCGCTCGGCTTCAAATTGGGCATCAAAGTAGCCCTGTTGCTGCCTCTGGAATGCAGCGAATTGAGTGTCCACGTGGCCGTACATGTTGGTTTGCAGGTTTTGGAAACCTGCATCCATGTGGCCGTACATGTGTTGCTGCATCGTGGCAAAGCCGGCATCCATGTGGCCGTAGAGCCGCTGCTCCATGGCATTGAAATCGTATCCAACGGGCGGCGGCGGAGGTGCATGATGGTGGGGAAAGTAGGATGAAGTCCCCGCCTCAGACTCTTGGGGCACGTCGCCCCCTGCTTCATAAGCTGCTTCCTCCTCTGCAGCTTCATCTCTTGCCGCTGCCCGTCCTGCCTGTGATGCCGGTGCGCGTTGGCGTATGAGGTTGAGGTGCTCCGGGGTGTTCAGCAGCCAGTTCGAATGATCTGCCACATCCAGCACAGTGGTCAAGTGCGGGTTGGGCAATGGAAAGTATAGCTTTGGCTTCAAGACCCAGTATAAGTTCCGGCCACCCGTGATGTGTCTCGCTGCTTTTAGCACTTTTAAATCCACCAAGATTTCTTCAGAAACCGCGGTCTCCGTGATCTCAAGTTCCAAGTCGAGAGCAAGGGCGGTGACAAATCCTCCAATGCCAATGGAGGCGGTCGGGGAAGTGAGCTGACTGTGAAATTGATCTAGCAGCTGAGGGGCTAAATCAATCTTGTCACCTGTGAGCATACAGTTCAAATGTAGCAATTCGTCAGAACGTAGGTTGCCCACATTTTCCCGAGCGAAGTAGTTGTAGGCCATCACCCGCTGTAGGTATCTGAATACCGGGTTTCTCAATGCTTTGGCCTTTGCACGGCCAGTGACAAAGTGCTTGGAGTCCTCAAGAGTTAAATCAGCCATGGCGGCCCATAACGTCTGCGGTTGAAAACCGGCAACACCATAGATCCCGCTCTGCGGACTTTCAAGAACGTCATTGAAATTGTTACAGGTCAGCTCGTAGTCCGTGTTGAGCAGGCGGAAGTGGCACTCCGTGGGAATGGTTCGATCATATTTGATCTTCAAAGTTGACAGGAACTTGATCGTGAGAATCCGATAAGTGCGCCAATTCCCTGTGAAAACCTGTCGAAGTCCTGCGCGATCGACCATAGCCCAAACATCATCCTGGATGCCCAACTTCTCCACAGTAGTTGGAAAGATGTACTTTGTGGGCTTGACCGGGATGTGGATGAGCTTTTCCCAGTTCTTCAGTGAAGCATCATCAGGGAGTTCCACACCGAAGTGGGCCGGTGAGAACTCCGAAACCGGCGGCGCCGCACGATTGGTTCTGGATGACGACCCAGTAACCTTGCCCTTTCCCTTGGCGGCCCGGGATGCTTTCCCTTTTGGTGGCATGCTGGGAATACTGCAAAACCCAAACATGCTGCATTATAAACTATCCCCCAAACTTAAATTACACACACAAGAAGAATAAAATCAAGGCACATCAAGCCACCACCCAACACACCAAAACAATTCAAAGGCCAAACTCATGCGTTGCTTATGCTTAAAATATGTAGCATGTGATTAAGAACATAAGCTAGAACAATATAGAGCATAGGAAGAAGGCCAAAGAACATCATCCCCCACATCATAGCATAGGAACCAAATCCACACCAAGGGCTCAAATTGACCAACAATAAAGTTTACCCATGATAAATAAGACATTCCTAAGCAGTAATACGTCCAAATACAATCATATAATCAAGAGAAATCAAGAGAAAACAAGAAATCCCCAATTAAAGCCCTAGTTTGGAATTAAGAAAATAAATCATGGAATAAAACAAAACAATCGGTCAAAAGCTAGTAAATCATGCCAAGAATTGAAAAACATAAGTAATTTGGGCAAGAAAAACATACCTTGGATGGATTGGATGGAAGAAATTAAGAGAGAAATATGAATTGGGGTGTTAGTGTGTGAAAAGTGGGTGTTGTGTGTGTTAAAATCGTGAAAAGAGGGATAAAAAGGGGGTAAAAACTGAATAGGGCGGGTTCTGGCGCGGGTCGCAGCCGGGTCCGGGTCGCGCGGGCGCGTCGCGCGGCCGCATGGCTGGACCGCGCGAGCTCGCGCGGCCTCCTCGCGCGGCCGCGTCCCCAGACCGCGTGATCTCCCCAGAAGTTCTGCCTTCCTCGCGCGGGCATGTCGCGCGGCCGCATGGCTGACCCGCGCGAGCTCGCGCGGGCTCCTCGCGCGGCCGCGCCCCTGGACCGCGTGATCCTCCCAGATTGGCTGACTTCCTCGCGCGGGCTCGACGCGCGGGCGCACGCCTGGGCCGCGCGGTCTGGGCGTGTGACTCCTCTAAAAACATTTTTTTTCTCTTTTTTTTTGGTTTATACCTGCAAAAACGCAGCAAACAACAAAAACGGACAAAAGCAAAACGAAACTAAAGTACTAAAACTAAAGAAAAACTCACAAACTTTGGGTTGCCTCCCAATAAGCGCTATTTTAACGTCGATAGCTCAACGCTTCATGACTCAACAATCATGAAGATCAATGACGTCCACCGTGTGGACTTGATCCGGGCTATAGTAAGCCTTCACTCGCTGTCCATTTACTCGAAACGGCTCACCTCCTTCTTTTCTCAACTCAATCGTTCCATTAGGAAAAACTTGGGAGATGGTGAACGGTCCCGACCACTTCGACTTCAATTTTCCCGGAAATAGACGAAGACGGGAATTGAATAGAAGGACTTGATCTCCTGCGGCAAACTCTCGCTTGAGGATCATCTTGTCATGAAACCTCTTCGTCCTCTCCTTATAAATGCTAGAGTTTTCAAAGACTTGATCACGAAACTCTTCCAAAGCACTCAAGTGAAGCATCCTCTCTTTTCCAGCCGAATGAAAGTCCAAATTCAACTTCTTCACCGCCCAAAAAGCTTTGTGGGCAAACTCCACCGGCAAGTGACACGACTTTCCAAACACCAATTGATATGGAGACATACCTAAAGGAGTTTTGTATGCCGTGCGATACGCCCAAAGAGCGTCATCTAGCAATATCGCCCAATCCTTGCGACCTCCATTCACAGTCTTTTCCAGAACTTGCTTAATCTCACGGTTGGCGAGCTCGGTTTGTCCATTCGCTTGAGGATGATACGCCGTAGTGACACGATGCTTTACTTCGTTCCTCTTCAACAAGTTATCCAACCATCGATTGCAGAAATGCGATCCCCCATCACTTACTAAGGCTCGCGGCGCTCCATATCTTGACAAGATGTATTTTTGCAGAAATTTCATCACCACCTTTGAATCATTCTTGGCGGTGGGAATGGCCTCGACCCATCTCGACACATACTCTACGGCCAAAAGGATGTATTGGTTCCCATAGGATGAAGGGAATGGACCCATAAAATGGATTCCCCATACGTCGAATAGCTCAACCTCCACCACGCTAGTCAAAGGCATCTCATGCCTATTAGAAATACCACCCATACGTTGGCAACGATCACAACGAGACACGAAAGCGTGGGCATCCTTAAAGATGAAGAGCGTGGACATCCTTAAAGATGAAGGGCCAATAAAAACCGCTTTGTAGGACTTTGAAGGCGGTTCTATTGGCTCCAAAATGGCCTCCACTCGGTGATGAATGGCATTGAGTGAGGATCGGTCCCCACTCCTCTTCTGGCACACAACGGCGAATCACCATGTCAGCGCATCGTCGGTAAAGAAACGGTTTCTCCCACATGTAGAACTTCACATCATGATAGAATTTCTTCTTCTTATAAGTGATCAAATCCTTGGGTGGAGGATATTTGGCTGCCAGGAAATTCACATAGTCGGCATACCATGGTATAGGCGAGCTCACTTGCAAAATCTGCTCATCCGGGAATGTCTCCTTGATTGGAACTTGAAGTTCCTCTCATTCCACCGGATTCTCTAGGCGAGAGAGATGATCGGGAACCACATTCTCACAACCACGACGATCCCGAATCTCTATATCAAACTCTTGCAGCAACAGGATCCACCGAATGAGTCGTGGCTTGGCATCCTTCTTATCAAAGAGAAAGCGGATAGCTGCGTGATCGGTGTATACAATTGATTTCGTCCCGATCAAGTATGCACGGAACTTATCAAAAGCATACACAACTGCTAGCATCTCCTTCTCGGTCACCGTGTAGTTCGCCTGAGCTTTATCCAAAGTCCGGCTGGCATAATAAATTACACGAAAAATCTTGTCCCTCTTCTGACCCAACGCAGCCCCAATAGCAATATCACTGGCATCACACATCAACTCGAATGGCTGCGTCCAATCCGGAACAATCAAAACAGGAGCTGTGACCAATGCTTTCTTCAAAGTCTCAAACGCAGCTGTGCAAGCATCATCAAAACAGAACTTGACATCTTTCTCCAACAGCTGACTCAACGGCTTAGCAACCTTTGAGAAGTCTTTGATGAAGCGGCGGTAGAATCCGGCATGACCCAAAAAACTGCGTACAGCTCTATCATTGGTTGGTGGCGGGAGCTTCTCTATGGCAACAATCTTGGCTCGATCAACCTCCAAACCTGCAGCTGAAACTTTGTGGCCAAGAACAATACCTTCTCGCACCATAAAATGACACTTCTCCCAATTAAGCACCAAGTTAGTTTCCTCACAACGAGCAAGCACAACAGATAAATTCTCTAGACAATGATCAAAAGAACTACCAAACACAGAGAAATCATCCATGAAAACTTCCATCACACTCTCAATCAGATCATGGAAAATAGCCATCATGCATCTTTGGAACGTAGCAGGTGCATTACACAAACCAAAAGACATGCGACGATAAGCAAAAATCCCATATGGGCAAGTAAAAGCAGTCTTGTCTTGGTCTTCCGGGGCAATCATAATTTGATTGTACCCAGAATAACCATCAAGAAAACAGTAAAACTCATACCCAGCCAATCTATCAAGCATCTGATCAATAAAGGGGAGGGGAAAGTGGTCTTTCCTAGTAGCAGCATTCAACATGCGATAATCAATGCAGACTCTCCAACCAGTAACTACACGTGTAGCAATCATCTCATCAGACTCACCCTTCACGACAGTCATCCCCCCTTTCTTAGACACCACTTGGGTTGGACTTACCCACTCACTATCAGATATAGCATATATAATCCCAGCATCAAGCATTTTCAACACTTCTTTCCTAACGACTTCTTGCATAATAGGATTTAAGCACCTTTGAGGTTGCGCTCTAGGCCTAGCATCATCATCAAGCAAAATCCTATGCATGCAGACACTTGGGCTAATCCCTTTCAAATCAGAGATCGACCGACCAATAGCAGACTTATGCTTTCTCAACACACGCAACAAAGAATCCAATTCACAAGACGTAAGATGAGCTGATGCAATTACCGGATACGTCTCACCATCACCTAGGAAGGCGTATCTCAAGTGATCCGGCAACGGCTTCAACTCAAGCTTTGGGGTGGTCCCCTTTTCCTCCTCCATCTTCTTCTTCTCCTCCTCGGTGCGCAGCTCCAGAAATCGTCCTCTCCTAGGTGCAATCTCTGCAACACTCTCCAATGCACTACAACACTCAAATAACTCATTAGAAAACAAATGCATATCAAGAGGAAAATCAAAATCAGTAGAGAAAAAGAAATGAGAGATGCAAGCCTCAAGAGGGTCGCCGAGACCCTTCCATGAAGATGGTGTGTCACAGGAATCAACTAGGCTCAACAACTTGCACTCCTCCATGTCAATATCTTCCTTCTCATCATAAAACTTCAAAGCTCGATATATGGAGAAGGTATGGCTCTCATCATTGACTCTCAAAGTGAGCTCCCCATTAGCCACATCTATCAAGGCTCTTCCTGTGGCCAAGAACGGTCTCCCTAGGATCAGCGGGATGGTCTTGTCCTCCTCAAAATCCAGCACCACAAAGTCAGCTGGGAATATGAACTCATTGACCTTCACCAACACGTCTTCCACTATCCCCCGTGGATACGTCACCGACCTATCTGCCATCTGCAACGCGATCGACGTCGGCTTCATCTCTCCAATAGCCAACCGCTTGAAAATAGATAAGGGCATGAGATTAATGCTTGCCCCCAAATCGCAAAGCGCCTTCCCAAACTGCTGGCCTCCAATGATGCAGGAAATAGTGAAGCTGCCAGGATCTTTAAGCTTGGCTGGGAGCTTCTTCTGCAAGATCGCACTGCACTCCTTATTGAGATTCACCGTCTCAAACTCTCCCAGCCGCTTCTTTCTCGAGATGATGTCCTTCAAGAATTTTGCATATTGTGGCATCTCCTGCAACGCCTCCACCAATGGAAGATTGATGTGCAACTTCTTGAAGATCTCCAAAAACTTGGAGAACTGCTGTTTCACCTTCTCTTTCTGATGTCGCTGAGGGAACGGCAAAGTCACTATTGCTGGCGAAGTAGTCTTCTGCTTTTCATTCTTCTTTTTTGCCAGAAACCTCAACGGTGACCTCCTCAGCTTCTTTCTCATCAACCGGCGACACGATCTCATCCTCAGGCATCTTGGGTCCCTCATAAGTAGTCCCACTCCTCAAATTGATTGCCTTGCAATGCTCCTTGGGATTAACAGTTGTATTGCTCGGAAACTGACCTTGTTGGTGTAGATTTGTAAAAGCATTGGCCAGTTGACCCAATTGGGTCTCGAACATCTTCATCTGGGTCCCCACAGCTGCAGCATTGGACTCCAACTTTTCCATCCTCTCATCGGACTTGGCCACGAACTTTATTAGCAACTCCTCAAGATTCGGCTTCTTCTCTTCATTTATCACTCCGTTGGTAACCGAGAAGCCTGGTGGAGGTTGAATTGCATTATTGGGATTTCCATATGACAAATTCGGGTGTGAGCGACCTCCTTGCTGATATTGTTGTCCTCTATTGTAGCCACTCTGCTGCCCACGCTGGAAATTCCCGAAGTTCCTCCCATGAATGAAGTTGGCGTCTTCTACGCCTGTCAGATCCTCCACAGCTGGTTCAGGATTGCCCATAGACATTGCTGAAATTTTTGAGCTCAGCTCTGCCAGCTGAGTCGAGATCATCGCCAGGGGATCTGAGCTGGATGATGCAGCAACTTTCTTCAGTTGCACCCTCTCGGACGGCCATTGGTAGCTGGTAGCTGCCATACTTTCTATGATCTCCATCGCGTCCGCGCTTCCCTTCTTGAGTATGGAGCCTCCAGCTGCTGTGTCCATGAACATCCTCGTGCGCTCTCCGCAAGCATTGTAGAACATGACGACTAGAGTCCCTTCATCAAAGCCGTGGGACGGGCACTTCCTCAATTTCTCTTGATATCGTTCCATGTTTCTGCTAATGATTCACCTTCAAATTGTTGAAACTGAACGATGTCCATCTTCAGCTTCAAAGTGAGACTAGGAGGGTGAAACTTTCACAGAAACAAGTGTGCCAACTCTTCCCATGCTGGATTGGCACCCAATTGCAGAGTATGGTACCATGACTTGGCCTTGTCCCACAGTGAAAAGGGAAATAGACGAAGGCGAATGATATCATCTGCTACGCCGTTCATCTTTATAGTACTGCATAACTCCAGAAACTGTCTCAAATGCACATTCGGATCCTCTATGACACTACCTCCATATTGGTTCTGTTGTACCATGGTAATCAGCCCAGTCCTTAGCTCGAAATTATTTGCATTGACTCTGGGCGGCTCTTGGTACTGGTACAGTGGAGTAAATGCCTCATCAATAGGCCGCTGTTTCTGCTCAGCAGCATTTTTCTGAGCATCCAACATCGCCTGCAACTGCTCTCTCAAAGCACGGACTTCTTCTGCAGTAGCCATGTGATCCAATTTGACTTTGGTCGTCTGCTGTTGTTATGGCGGCACGTAGCTTCAATCTCCGGATCAAAATCTACTAAAGGTAAATTTTTAGATCTTGTGTTCATACACCACCTAAAGAATCCACCAGTTTCAAATTAGAACCACAAGAAAGAAGTAAATAACGTAAATAAATAACAGAAATAAAAATCCAGAGTAGCATCAAACAATCAACAGAATAGTACTGATAAAAATCAGTCCCCGGCAACGGCGCCAAAAACTTGTTCGCTATTTTATTTACACGCCGCAAGTGTACGGGTGCAATTGTATATAGTGGCAAACAAGGTCGAATCCACAGGGACTAATGGTTATCAATGCATATTCTTAATTACTTTACTCTATCTGGAAAACCGAATTGTAAAGGTTTGATTTTGGAAAACAAATTTAAATTGAAATAAAGAAACACTAAAAAGAAATCATGCTGTGAAAATGCGAAGTAACAGAAGAAAGAGAGTTTCCCAAGGCAAAGGTTTCAACAGATTCTCCTAACTAACACGTTTGATTCAATTAATGAGATAATTCCTAAGGCATACAAATCGTTGATTACATGCAAGGCTACCATCCCTGGATCACACTTCTAACATGTAACTCCTAAAAGTTCCTAGGATTAACGCCCTCACAATTATTAATTCCCTTTAGAATTAGAATAAATGTGTTCTATGTTCTTAGTTCAGGTATTAATTATTATCTCCCGATCTCAAATTAAAACCTATGATAATGCTAAATTGGTGATCAAGCAATAAAGCAAGCAATTATAACAAGAACATAGAAAGGAATATAAATCTCAATTAATTAAATCAACAGTCAGAAATTCGAATCATGTTTACTCCCTAAACCCTGGGAAAAGGGAATTTAGCCACACATAGACATATGACTAACAATCACAATCTCAATAAAACTAATGAACATTAAACAATGAAAAACCGTAGAGAAGTCGAGATTCTTCAATCTTGCTCTTGCTCCGTGTCTCACAGCTCTCAGGAAAAGTCAGAATATGATAAAAGGTGTCTGGGATAAGCTAAAAGATGGTATTTATATGCCCTAGGTCGTCTAACTCGAAAATACTCCAAAAATCGCATTTTAGGTGAAAAAGCGGAAAAAATGGGCAGACTCGGCGCCTCGCGCGGGCATGGTCGCGCGGCCGCATGGCTGGGCCGCGCGAGCTCGCGCGGTCTCCTCGCGCGGCCGCGCGCCTGGCCCGCGCGGTCATCCAGCGAGTTCTGATACGTCGCGCGGCCGTGGCATGCGGCCGCATGCCCGGACCGCGCGATCTCCCGGCGCCCGTTCTCGCGCACGGCCGCGTGTCCTCCGACACACGGACTTTCCGGCGCCCGTTCTTGCTCATCCGATGCCCGATTTTAGCCCCGTTCGTGTCTATGGACTCGTCACTTCGCGTACTCCACTACGCTTCATCCAAATCTTCACAAATCGAGCCCAGTAACCTGTAAAAACAACACGAGCACGGACGAGTAGTCTATTCCACACAAATTTAACAATTCAAACCAAAGACACTCAAGAACTCAATGAAAACACCCAAAAACTATGACTAAACACGACAAAGGAGATGAAAAATGCATGTAGAACAGGGTCCCACAATTTTTTAAAGTCAATTCAATTAAGCCACAATTTATTAAAGGGACCCACAATTTTGATTAAAATATGAATATAAACTTATCCAAAATAGATAGGACATAAATTGGTGGACGGATGAAAAAGACAAGTAGGCCATAAATTAGTGGACGAATTGAGTATTTTATTTTATTTTTAAAATATATTGTACATTTATTTATATTTTAATTATATTTAAGATTTATCCTCACGCCGTTGATTTCTCTCCGTCGGTCCGATGGTTCTCAACGCCGGCAGCCCGCTTAGACCTTCAGGTACTGGCGGTCTAAATCTCCCCTCGCTCACCAACAATTTCTCTCCTCTTTCGAAACCTATGATGGAAACTTCAATGAATACGACTGTTACTACACCAAATCCTGTTCCGACTGCTGCTATAACTGACAAGGACGTTGCTCCAGTTTCGCACAAGGATGCTGAACGTTCTACTCGAATATCTCGCGAGAAACAAATTGTGGATGGCTCCGCTCTTGAGGACACTCAGAACGGACGATCGTACGCTGATATTACTACTAATCGGGTCCCAAAAAGGCCGGATTTACCTGCCCACCGTTTTCATGCCCTACGTCCTACCAAAGAAGGCGATCAGTTCTCTTTCAAAATCCCCAAGGACCTGCTGCGTAAAGAGATTGCTCAATTTGCTCACGCGTTAACTGGAAGGCTTCTGCTTAAAAAATGTGAAAAACCTAAAACCGCCATGATGGTGAAAAAGGATTTACAAGACCTATGGAATATCGAAACTTCTTGGAAACTCATTCCTTTGGGCAAAGGATACTACACGATGGTTTTTAATACTGCTGAAGATAAACTGAAAGCTAAAACTTAGGCAGTTTGGGAAGTGAATGGCGGGCATCTGAGGGTCAGAGAATGGACGAAGAACTTCGATCCTTTTAAAGAGCATTCTTCACTGGCTAACGTCTGGGTGAGAATTCACTACCTACCCATCGAATACTGGAATGTTGAAGTTCTTACTGGCATAGCAAGATTCGTGGGACATCCGTTGAGGGTCGATGGTACCTCAGCTCAGAGAGACTTTGGACAATTTGCTCGCATTCTCATCGAGATAGATATGTCCAAACCTCTACCCAATACTCTTCTTGTAGATGGTGATGAGGTCTCTTTTCATGTTGAATTTACTTACGAATATTTGCCTCTTTTCTGTTCCAGATGCAAAACTACAGGGCATACTATAGAGAGGTGTCGGAAAGGAAAAGCTTTGATTGGTGAATCTTCGCGGAAAGATGGGAACATGTCACTGAAAGCCGTTGATACAAGTAAACATTGGCAGCAAGTTTCTGAGAAAGATATGCCTTTCCCTAAGATTTCTGGTAACGAGGATAGCCATGTGGACAAAAGCAATGAGGCGTTGCTACAGCAAACCTCAAATCCGCAAACTACATAGCGGAATGTTGGAGAACAGATTGATGCTATCAGCCCGGAGATGATGCAGCGGAATGCTATCAGCCCGGGGATGATGCAGCAGAATACTATCAGCCCAGGGAGGACTGTTGGAATAAAGGAAGCCGTTGGACAGATTGAGAACAGCCGAAGCTCGCCTTTTAACAGCGAGAACCGATTTAATATGCTGCAGGACATTAGCGAGAATGGACAGGATGTCGGAAGCTTGACTGGGCCGGATCGCAGGCCGGTGCAAATCTCTGACCTTGATTCACCAGAGGTCTCTGATGAAGAGGAACCAGTTGATGAGGAGATCATTATGGAAGAGAGTGCCCCTGGTAATACTGAATGCGGAATGGAAACAAGGGATTCTATTGCTTTGGAAAATGCTTTGAAAGCTCAGCGTCTGGAGCAAATTCTCGCCATAGCCAAAGCTCCTATTCAGCCTGAAAATCCGGCTGTCAAAAAATGTGGAAGACCCACTAAGCAGGCGCAAGCGGTTAAGGCTACCCAACAGATCACTAAGCAGGCTCAGGACAGTATTAAGAGCAGATTGAGACATGCCAACGATACCGGACAGAAATCTCACAACTTCGTCATTGACGATAGTCCTAAAAATTGCATTATTGTTATGGACAATGTTGTTAAAGAAAGCTGGGCTGCTGAAGTGGAACGAAGCGAGGCTTCTTCCGCTCATCTGAATAGTTCTTCATGAATATTCTCGCCTGGAACATCCGTGGGATGACGGATGAATCCAAGAGGCTTCTCAAGGAACACTGTAGTTCATTTTCTCCCATCCTTTTGGGTCTTCTCGAGCCTAAAAAGGCTTTCCACAAAGTTCGGCACTCCTTCTGGTCCTCGCTTAATCTTATTCCGGTTCATCAAAACTTTCGTGGGCATAGATGCTCCAACATTTGGGTTCTTTCTCATCCTTCGGTGGTCTCGTATACGGTGTTTTCTTCTGACCAGGTGGTGGTCGTTGATTGTTTTTGGCAGTCGATGAATTTCAGGGTGGCTTTCGTTCATGGTGCGAATGATCAGATTTCTCGTCGCTCTCTTTGGCACTGTTTTTATTGGTGATTTCAATGCAGTCAAGGGAGCCCATGAGCGTATTAGTTTTTTAGCTCCTCATCGTGGTTCTTGTGTTGATTTCTGTTCGTTTATCGAGGATACTCAATTTATTGAGTCTCTGACTGATGGTCTTCGTTTTACTTGGTCGGGTCGTCGCTTTTTACCTCACCATGTGGAATCGATGTTGGATAGAGCTATGTTCTCTCAAGGTTTTGCGGACTTCTGGGACTCGATTATCACCACTGCTCTTCCCCGTCTAACTTCTGACCACTCTCCCTTGGTCATGCAGTGCCGGCGAGCTACGCCGTCTGGTAAGCGGCAGTTCCGCTTCCTCAACATGTGGGTGACGCATCCTTCCTTTGGAGGGATGGTCGGTTCTTCTTGGATGAAGTCTGTTGATACATTTTGCCTGATTGCGCGGGTTATGCTGAAACTCAAAAGACTTCGGGATGATATTAGGATCTGGAACAGGGAGGTTTTCGGGAATGTCGACATTGCTTTGAGTCAATGGCAGCAACAGTTGATGGATACGCAGAAGCAGATTGCCGACACCAGTTACACGGACGATCTGTTTAATGAGGAGGTGCACCTTCAGGCTGAGCTCAATGTGGCTCTTTCTCGGAAGAGCAACCTGTTACAGCAAAAAAGTCGCGCGAGTTGGCTGTCGGACGGTGATAGAAACACTGCTTTCTTTCACAGGCTCACCAAGTTTAAAAAGCGTAATAATACTTTCACGAGATTGAACATCAATGGGAATGATATCTACGATCCTGGTATTATTGAGCAGCACATTGTTAGATATTTCTCCGAACTTTTTACTGATGATGGGGGAGTGCTTGCTGATCAATTGGAAATTGATGCTCTCATACAGCCGTCTATTTCCGAAAATCAGAACAACATGCTTATCCGAATTCCTGATGATGGTGAGATTGCTGCTGCGGTGTTTAGTATGGATGCTAACAGCGCACCGGGTCCTGATGGCTTCTCTGGCATGTTCTTCCATACTTGTTGGTCGACGATTAAAGATGATATCATTCTGGCGGTTCAACGTTTCTTTACCCACTCTTATTTGCCTAGTGGCTGCAATGCTAGTACCATGATTCTCATCCCCAAAAAAGAGGTTGTTTCTACGGTGGCGGACCTTCGCCCCATTATTCTCTCAAATTTCCTCTTCAAAATTATTTCTAAGGTGCTTGCTTCCAGACTTAGTGTCATGGCTAATTCTCATGTCGCTCCTAACCAATTTGGCTTTATCAATGGGCGGAACATACATGATTGTATTATGCTTAGCTCGGAAGGTTTCAATTGTATGCAGCGCACTAATCGGGGAATTAATATGGCCTGCAAAATTGATATCAGGAAAGCTTTTGATACTTTGCGATGGGGCTTCATTTTCCAGGTTCTTAGAGCGAATGGTTATCATGAGAATTTTATTCATTGGATTTCTATTAATTTCAGCTCTGCTAGACTTTCCATCCTCTACAATGGTCGTCTCACTGGTTATTTCGCGTGTTCCCGTGGTGTTAGGCAAGGGGATCCACTTTCTCCTATCTTATTTGGAATTGCCGAAGACGTGCTGAGCCGTTTGATTAGTAGCTGCGTGGATTCTCGGCATCTCACTCCCATGAGTTTTTCCAGGTCCTCGAATTTCCCCACACATCTTCTTTATGCGGACGACGTCATCCTCTTTTGCAGAGCCACGATTCGAAATGCAAAGAAAATTCTTGATATTCTCCAATATTATGGTTCGATTTCTGGACAACATTGCAGTCAGGAGAAATCCAATCTCTTTTTCTCTAGAAATGTCAACACTGACAGACGACGCGCTATCCATAGGATTATTGGCTTCTCCGTGGGATGTCTTCCTATGACCTATTTGGGAGTCCCTATTTTTACTGGCCGTCCTCGTGCCTCCTATTTCATGCAGATTTTTGATAAGATTGTCCAGAAATTTGCAAAGTGGAAAGGTCTTCAACTCTCCATGGCTGGTCGTCTTTGCCTTGTGAAATCGGTTATTCAAAGCTCTATTGTGCACTCCATGATGGTCTACAAGTGGCCTAAATCGCTGCTTCATTCTTTGGATAGATATTGCAGAAATTTCGTGTGGACTGGTAGTATCAATCAACGGTCCAGCTGTCCGGTTAGTTGGGGTCGCAGCTGCTCGCCTAAGCTCGAAGGTGGTTTGGGGATTCGTTCTTTTACGCTTATGAATCAATCTTTTTTGATGAAGCTGGCTTGGAAAATGATTAAAGGCAATGATTGGGCGCACCAAATCATGCGGTCTAGATATCTTACTACTTTTAGTTACGCTAAGAATAACATTGTTAATTCTTCTGTCTGGCTTGGTTTGAAGGATGAGGTGAATCAATTGGTTGATGATTCTTATGCTTGCATTGATAGCGGTGATTGCACTTACTTTTGGAGGGATGATTGGCTTGGTTACAAGCTCGTTGATAAATTGAAGATTCCTGCTTACATGCACGAGTTTCTTAACTTCTCGGTGCAGGATTATTTTTATGATAATACTTGGCACTTTTCTACTTCCTTCGTGAATAGTTTTCCTGAGGTGGTGGCGGATATCATTCTTGTCCCCATGAATGGCGGCAAGGATGCTCGTTTCTGGAAACATTCTATCAGTGGAGATGTGTCTGCTGCGTTGGCCTTCTCGCGCAAAGGGCATATTTTTCCGGAGGTCAATTGGGGAAAATGGATCTGGGAACCTTTCATTCCTGTGAGACGCTCGATTATTTGCTGGCGGATTATTCATGGGCGTCTTCCCACTCTTGATATTCTTATTAGACAAGGAATGGTTGGACCTAATGGATGCGCCATCTGCTATGAATGTGAGGAATCTATTTCTCATGTTTTCTGGAGTTGCTCGAAAGTAAAGCCTATTTGGAAGGAGCTTCTCTCGTGGTTTGACAAAGATATGCTTGGAGACTGTTTGGACATTCACTCTTTTTTGGTTCAGGCTTGGACGACAAATTTTAGCTCTCAACTCCTCTCTTTCTGGAAAGCTGGTGTGATCACTACGATATGGAAGATTTGGGACTCGAGAAATTCCGTGATCTTTGATAATGTTTCTTTTGACCATCGCCGGATTTTGGCCTTCGTCAAGTCTTTTTTTAAAGAACTGGATATTAATACGAAGAATATCGGCACTATTAATAACACTTGGTCTGAGTATCTGATTACGCGTGCCATTGGTGTTGGCAGTCGCCCGGCTCCTCCGCCAAATATGGTTGAGGTTCATTGGTGGCCGCCTACTTCCCCCTGGATCAAAGTTAACACGGACGGCTCTGCTTTAGGTGCTCCAGGGATCATCGCTGCGGGTGGAGTTTTCAGGGATCACCACGCGGTTGTTCGGGGTTGTTTTCACATTAAAGGTGGCACTGGTTTTGCTTTTGAGGCCGAGCTTCTTGCGGTCATCACCGCTATCAATATTGCCCATGACAGGAATTGGCTTAATTTGTGGATCGAGGCTGATTCCATGTATGTGGTTCATCTTCTTCATTCCAGATCCATAGATGTCCCTTGGCGTTTTTTTGCTTCTTGGAAAAATGCTTTGAGACTTCTTCAAAAGTTCAAGCTGATTGTTTCTCACATCTATAGAGAGGGCAATCAACCGGCAGATATTATGGCTAACAATGACAGGGTTGAAGGTTGGTGGCCCTTTGCCATTGATAATATTAAAATCGCGGCTGCCCGCGATATGTCTTCACATAGCCATGTGCGAACCATACGCAAGTAGGTGTTGGAGTTTCTTGAGACAGCCGGTTTGTCTTGGTCGGAAGGATGAAATGCTTGGGGTTTGGGGCGTCGTTTTAACCTTTTTACAGTCTTTGGGTGCGCTCAAAACTGGGGTTAAAACGGTCGGGCTCCTTTGGCAGCTCGGTGGTAAGAAGCTTATCTTATCGACCTCGAGAATTTGGGACAGCATGCATTGGTCGTTGAAGCGCTGGTCTCTGCTCTTTGATGAGCATTTTCCTACTTTATCGAGGTACTGCCGGAGGTTGGCGCAGCTGCCTCTCTCAACAGTTCTTTGTATTATGCGTGATCATTTCGTCGCTTTGAGGCACATCCCGGCCCGTCTTTCGGATAAGCGCTGGGCGGTGTTGAGTAAGCTGGATTGGTGGAGGGCTTCTCAGGTGATTGGCTGTTGTTGGATGGCTGCGGTTTTAACTCCTGACTTTCGTCGAACACATGGTGGGCGTCCAGTTTGGTGGGATGGAAAGATAATTTGCTGCTATGTTGAGCGGGAAGAGGACTTCAGCGTGTTTGTTGGGTTGCGTTGGGATGGTCGAGGCTGCGGTGACGGCTGGATGCTGCAGAGAAGGGGGAGTCTTGATGTTTTTTTCAGCTGGCTGGAGAAGGGCCTCGGCGACGGCGTCTCACCGGCCGGGGCTCCTTCCTTGGTTGTGAGTACTTTTTGTTTAATTAGCGTTTTTTCTTTGCTTGTTAGTTGGCTAGAGAATGGTTTTGGCGACGACATTTTACCTGTTGGTTTCAGTTGGGTGGAGGAGGGTCTCAGCGACGGCGTCTCACCGGTCGGGGCTCTTTCCATGACTGATTGTGCGTTTGGCACTTTCTCTTTGTTTGTTCGATGGCTGGAGGAGGGTCTTGGCGACGGCGTATCACCGGCCGAAGATCCTTCTATGACAGACGTCGATATTGTTAGTTCGGTTCTGTTTTCCCTTGAGTTTTCTTTGTCTAGTTTTGTTCTCGTTTGTGTTATGAAGCCGGGATTTTCTAGGAGCGATGGTACGGCCGGAGCTTCTGAGATTTTCCCAACTCCGCTTCTAAACACTTCTGCATTCTCTTTTTAGACGAGTACTCTTTTTCCTCTTGCTGAGGTTTTAACGAGGCTCGGCCCTTAGTCTGCTCTCTGTGCTTTCAAGGGTTTAGGGTTTTTTTCTCTTCTCTTTTTAATAAAATTCTATTTAATAATTGTTTAATTTTCATGTGGCCATAATTCTGCAGTTATCAATCACTCTAAAACCCTAAACCCTTGTAAAATCCCTAAAATCCCATATCCCAATTCAGTCAATGTTTCAAGCCTACTCGCAATCAACTGCAATTGGAAGTCCAAGAATGTTTCCAGCGTTAAGCAGATCAAGTTTGCTCCGATTGTATTCACGACCAAGAAAGTTGATCGCTTTTAGAAAATCACCCTCTTGCAACATTTCCGCAGCAGCTACTCCTGTCGAAATTTCACCAAAATTCTCGGCGTCAAGGATTAGAAATTTGTTTTCCAGAATCAGCCCCCTCAGGAAGGACCACGATGTTGTCCAGGTGCTCGATCAGTGGGTTGCCGAGGGTAGAAAAATCCATTACCCGGAATTCCAACGTATAATTCGCGATCTGCGGAGCCGCAGACGATTCTCGCAGGCTCTTCAGGTTCTTCCTTTTTCCGTGATATCTGTTTAAAAGTTTCAACAATTACTGTTTCTACATATGGGTTTGCTTATCGTCGTGTTTCTGCACTTGCCTTCAAATACAATACTATGACTTTGTTTTGATTGTTATAGAAGCATTCAAAATGTGTTTGAGCTTGTTCGATTATTATTTAGATCATGCTTGAGTGAGGTTTAATGATTCTGAGGTTGAGTAGTTTGATGTATTTACTTCTTTTTTATTGGTTACTGCTTAATAGAGCTCGAGCTCAAGTGGAGTTTGAAGTTTTGCCTATCATAAAAATGCATTCAATATTGTTTGTTATTTCTATAAGGCATCGCTCGAGTGAGATTAATTGAGCATTAAGCAAGTCAATTTTGGTTCTAGTCGGGTCGGGTGGCCCTACGTACGATGGTACTTGTTATTCGTTTTTTTTAACACATCGTGGCGGGTGACAAGAAATATGACCTATGATCAAATTGTTGATTGACTGATTATGTTGGCAATCTGATAGTATAGTGTATTCCTTTTCTAGTTTCTGTGGTTACAACTTGCTCCATTTGAACTTTGAAAATTTGATATCTGACATTGCAGGTCTCAGAGTGGATTAGTTGTAATGGTGTATGTAAAATGTCCCCAGGTGATTGTGCTGTCCATTTGGATCTGGTTGGTGTTGTCCGCGGATGTGAAGCTGCAAAGAGCTACTTTAGTAACTTATGCGACCAAGACAAGAACGAAAAGACGTATGGTGCTATGTTGAACTGTTATGTAAGAGAAGGCGTCTTAACGAAAGCCCTTCTCCATCTGCAGAGAATGAAAGACATGGGATATGGCTCATCGGCTATTACTTACAACAGCATCATGGTCCTGTACAAGAAAGCAGGTCAGCTTGAGAAAATTCCTGAGATTCTCTCGGAAATGAGGAAGAGCGGTGTGGCTCCTAACAGTTTCAGTTACAAAATGTGCTTGAGTTCTTTCGGTGAGAGATCTGATCTTGGTGGCATGGAGAAGCTTCTAGATGAGATGGAGTCACTAACTGACATTTCCTTTGATTGGAGTACGTATTCTATGGCTGCCTTTCAGTTCATAAAAGCAGACGAGAAGGAGAAGGCGCTTGCTTATATGAAGAAGGCGGAAGAGAAGCTCGATAAAGATGCTATAGGCTATAATCACTTGATCTCACTCTATGCCCACCTAGGGCAGAAAGATGAAATGATGAGGTTGTGGGCTTTACAGAAATTTGTATGCAAAAAGCAAATCAACAGAGACTATATCACCATGTTGGGCTCTCTGGTAAAGCTTGGAGAGCTCGAAGAAGCCAAGGCCGTGCTAGATGACTGGACTTGTTCTTGCCACACATACGACTTCAGAGTGCCGAACATACTCCTGATCGGGTATTGTCAGAGGGGTCTCCCCGATAAATCTGAGGCAATGCTTCGGGAAATTATCAAAAGGGGAGAAATTCCAACTCCCAACAGCTGGTCCATCATTGCTACGGGATATCTGGATAACAGCAATCCAGGGAAGGCTTTGGAATGCATGAAACGAGCAGTGGCTGCAAAAGAAGGCAATGACAAATGGATGCCGAAGGCTGATCAGGTTGCGAGGTTGCTAGAGTGGCTTGGCGAGGAAGGAGAGATTCAAGAAGTGGAAGCTTTTGTATGGCAGCTTAAGACGGTGATGCCGGTGAAAACAGAAATGTACCATACCTTGATTAAAGCGAGTGTAAGAGTGGGTAAAGATGCTGGTTGGGTTTTGGATCAAATGCGAAGTGATGATATCGCTGTTGATGATGAAACGCAGAAGTTGCTTTGCAGATGACCACTCCATCCTTTTTTTAATTATTATTTTTATGGTAAATGTTGATATGTTTCACATCTGCACTTCTAATGAAAGAAGTAGTAACGTGCAGATGACCAAGTATTCCTTGTTTTTCTTCATAAATCATCACTTAGATCATCCACATTTAGGGATGGCAGTGGATCTTGGACCCGGTTCAGATCCGTGGATCCAGATCCGGTTTTATGGATCTGGATCTCAATTTTTTGGACCCAACGGATCTGGATCTGGATCTCAGTTTTGAAAACGGATCTGGATCTGGATCTTGAAATTTTAGATCCGAATTCGGCCCAGATCCGACCCGTGGATCCGTTTTATTTTATATTTTATATTTAGTTTACTAATAATATTTACTAAATTAAAAATAATAAATAAATTATATTCAAAAGAATAAAAACTAAAAGTAATCAGATAAAAGTATTTTGTGTTATACTCCCTCCGTCCCAATAATGAAGACACACTTCATTTGGGCACGAAGATTAAGGTGAGGTAGATTAGAGACTTAAAGTGTTGTAATGTGTTTAATTAAACTTATTTAATTCCTATCTAATTAAATCAATGTTTTACAAAAGTGGACATAAGAGAATTAATTCCACTGCCATCCATCTCATCCGCCGCCCAGATGCAACCATTCTTCCACCGCCATCTCCGGCCCCGCCGCCACTCTCTCTGCCACCGCCGAGACAACCCCAGTAGCACAAGTACCCCTTCCCTCTCTCTCCCACCCACCTTTCCTCCAAGAACCACCACTCTTCAATCGCCACCCTCTTTGCCACCGCCGAGACAACCCAGCAGCACAAGTGCTCCTTCCCTCTCTCCCCCACCCACCTTTCCTCAAAGAACCACCACCACGACCACCTATACTTCAAAGCTCAAATCTCAATTTCTCCATTTGCTCTCTCCAATTTTCGCCTAGAGATTCTGCAACATTACGCGGGTGTTGGCAGAAATAGGGCCAATTTTCGCCTAGATATTCTCGATTGGGAAGGTAGCGGAGCCGGAGGAGAGGATGGAGGACATTGGAGTGGCGGCGATGGCGGTCTGGAACCATAGGCATGAAACAGACGGAGGATTCTCGCCTAAAATCGAACGCCTCTGCTCCTTCTCTTCAGAGATCTTCCGCGCCAGCAAACCCTAGCCCCCAGATCCGCCGCCCTGCATACCCTAGCCCCCAGATCCGCCGAAGAAGAGAGAGGGATGGGTGGCGGCTGTTCGGCCGGAGAAAGCGGCGGAAGGGAGGAGGAGGCGGCGGCGGCAGACATAGAGGTCTAGAGCGAGAGAGATGAAGGAGAACCGAAAGGGATAGAGAGAGGGGTCGGACAGGGGCGGTCGCGGCACGACGTCGGCGCCGGCGCCGGCGGCCGGAGAAGGCAGAGAGACAGAGAGAGTGGCGCCTGTATGTGAGGGAGGCGGATAGGCCGAGAGAGAGAGTAGAAAATAGATGTAGGATTTTTTTTTGTTTCTTATTTATACTTTAATTAAGCTACAGTTAATTAGTGTATCTTAAGTCCTAATTATTTCCTTATTTGGAAGTGTGTCTTTATTATTGGGACAACCCAATAAGGAAAGTGTGTCTTCATTAGTGGGACGGAGGGAGTATTTTTTATGGTGGAAATTAGATGTTGATTTTGTAAAATTTTTTTAATTTAATTTAAAAATAGTAGATCCATGGATCTGGACCCGTGGACCCGCGGATCTGACGGATCTGGATCTGGATCCAAAATTTTTAGATCCACGGATCTGGATCTGGTATATGAAAACGGATCTGGATCTGGTATTGGCCAGACCCGGTCCAGATCCGGCCCGTTGCCATCCCTATCCACATTGATTAAATCAAGTCTTAATTCATTGATGCTCCGGTACCACTTATGAGTTAGGGTGTTTTTAACCATGAATTTAGTTTCTAGCTTTCAAAAGTATCACATAACTCTCACATAAATCAGTTTCTTACTTTTTGAGGGTCTCATCATAATACACACTTCCTTTATATATCTATATATGTTTTCTAATTAATTTTATTTGCATTATTATTAATATAATATTTATATATTTTGGTTTTATTGTTAATTTTAATTTTAAATTATCTAATATAATAAATTAAATTTACTTTATAATTATACTCATGCAAAATTCATGTAGACATTCCAATGCAGTACTCTCACTCATTTGCATGTACTCATCAAGTCGCATATGCCAATTGTCGAATAGTTGCGGTGCATTTTTGGAGGAGAGGTGATAGACCATTCCTTCCAGTTACATCTTGCCTCAATATGAAATAGGGTGAGTAGTTGCTCATCGCATCAACGATCTTGATAAATAACTCTCTTCGCATTCAGAATCGACGGCGAAAAAGAACTCCATCGTAGATGGGTTCGTCACAGAAATAATCATGAACGAGACGATCATGGCAGCTTTCATGCTCCCGATCCCTATATTTTTTAGGACCGTTTTTCCTTTGTGAAGTTTGAGTCGCTGCTTCGTCTGCATCAAGCATAGCAACCATCTCTCACATAATCGGATTGGTTGCCTAATCTCTATGGTATTGCTTCCACATTTCATCAATTTAATGTGGACTAGGAATATCAAACATTTTTTATGTTGGGTTTGGATGAAAAGTGAGTAGTGGTGAATGAGATGAAAGGAAGTCTGAGATTTTTGTGGTTTAGTGAAGAATGAAGCACTTTTATATATACCCAAAATATTTATGACCGTTTAAATGTCAGTTGTTGGATTATAAATGTATATTTATTACAATTTTGACTGTTGAATGTCAGTTGTTGTGGTTGTTGGATTATAAATGCATATTTATTACTCCCTCTGTCCGTCAAAAGTATTCCACAATTACTATATTTGGCGTCCGCAAAAAGTATTCCACTTTCCTTTTTAAATCATGGTCCCACCATCCACCTTTATATTTTATTCTTACAAACACTATTTATTTACAAAAAACTCACTTCAAATTCAATCTCAACCACACATCTCATAAAGTGATGGGACCCTTTCTCCACTACATCAACATCATCTCCAATTTTATTAAACTTCGTGCCCAGCTAAAGTGGAATACTTTTGACGGACGGAGGGAGTACAATTTTGATCGTTGAATGTCAGTTGTCGGATTATAAATGTATATTTATTACAAGTTTGATTGTTGAATGCCATTTGTTGTGGTTGTTGGATTATAAATGCAACTCGGATTAATACAAAAGTAACAAATTCAAATTACACATAAGTGTTATTACAAATACATTATCTTCAAACTACAGAAATAGACATAGCACACTTAAATACTACAAAATAGATAAAATACACTTACAAGTACAGAAATAGCTAAAGCACACTTAACAATAGATAAATGATACATAAAAGTATTACTTCCATCCATATTTAGCCTTGATTTCAGCTACCACCTTCATGTGGTTGTATAGTTCATCCTCCAACATGCCACTAGTATCCTGTTTACAAAACTTAACATATTGGAGCTTGAGTTGTTCCTCTTGAAGGCTCAATTGTCTAGTCATAGTCTCTTGCAGATGCTTCCACTTATCTTCGTTGACTGTAGATGTCATTTTAGCCTTTTATTTCGCTTGTCGTTTAGTTATTTGTTGTCCCATCGGTCGCATCTGAGGCCCAGTATCAGTAGAAGATAGACTATCTGTTTCATAATTTTTGGCTTTTTTTTAAGAATCCTGTGGCATTTGTTGAGGAGTACATTTCTCGCAAGTTTGGATGATCTTCCATACGTGCAAGAACCTGAAGTCCTTGTTCTTTGGATCATCGTTTCTCCATGCTCTTTTTGCTGCCTTCAATACATCGTCATCGTCTTGTCCGCTCGCTCGATTACTCCAAAAATTATTGTAGATACCTATCCATTTATTAATATCTGGATTGATTTTATAGTAATGTTTTTTTACCTGCGAGTAACTTCACTCAACAGTGCCCTCCGGCTTGCACTTATTATAGTAGGCAACAATTTTCTCCCAAAAATTCATTCTCTTTTCTTGATTGCCAATAATGGAGTTGGTGCTGGTGTTGTATCAAGCTTTTACAAGAAGAATGTCTTCATCATGCGTTCAAATTGCCTTTGTCTCCTTTGCCTTTGCAATGGGTTTACTAACTTCCACGACGACAACATCATCATCAACAACAAGTGGAATTTGTGAAGAATGCTGAGGAAACTGAAAGCTAGTTTGTTGACATTCGTTTGGTGGAGGCATGAAATAGCTAGAAGGAATGTTGGATGGAAATTGTGGAGGAAAACATGATCCAGTAGGAGAGTTGAATGAAAATTGTTGAGGATGATTCGGACCACCAGGAGAGTAGAATGAGAATTGTTGAGAATAATTCGAATTGCTGAGAGAGTTGAATGGAAATTGTTGAGGAAAATTCGAATAACGGGGAGAGTTGAATGGAAATTGTTGAAGATAATTTGAAGACATCTGATAGTTGTATGAAAATTATTGCCGAAGGTAAGACATGTGATGATATTGTGAATTTGAAAAATAGGGACCTTGAAAAGTTTGGGAGCTTGAATTACTAAAGTCGAATTTTGAGAGTTTGAATCGGACATTCTACAAGTGAAAATAAAGAGAAGAATAAAATAATAAAATAGAAATGTTTGAGAGATGTGTGAAGAATGAAAAATTGAATGAAGATATGTATATATATATATATAGGGTTGGTATCCTGTGAGAATTTGAAATTTTGTGAGAACTAAGAACCATGATTATTGTTAATCCAACGGATGAGATCAATAGTTTTCCATTTTTAATTATGTGTCATTTTAGTATTATTTCAGCCGATTTTAGTGAATAGGGGTACTTTAGGAATGCGAACAAACACCAAATCATGCGTTTCAATTAAAGATTTCAATAGATCCCTTAATTTTCGCATTTAATATTTACTCAAATTTTTACTTTCTATCACACGTCTCTTCACAATCAATATTCACAGCCATTTTTGTCTTCTATCTATCTATTAGACTATTACTAGTCTTCCATTGAAGAAAACTCCATTGAACAAGCTTTTCTTGTTGATTGATTTCCGACATTTTTTGGCGAACGTCTGCGCTTCAGAAGATCATCGAGGAACAAAGTGTTGTTGCTTTGTTTATTTTTTTAATTGTGTATGTTGTTGCTTTTTATTACGGGTCTAGTTTTCGTTGCACAACAAAATGGACATTGGGTTTAGTTTTAATTTTAAAAGATTCTTTTTGGTGTGTGTATTTTTCAAAATAAAGAACATCCAATAGTATCTGTTCATATTTTGGTGTGCCTCTCCATTTTTGGTGTGCATATTATTCAAAAAACTTATTTATCATGTTCGTGGTATACTCATCATATTGGATTGAATATTCAAAGTATATGACATTATTGTTCATAAGGTTATTCATCATATGTTTTGATTTTTATTATGTTTTCTGCAAAAATTGATATTCATGTTTGTGTTCATTTGTCACATGTGGTTGTTGAAGGGTTGTATACTGAAAGCAAGACTTTATGCTTGTATACATTGATTCCTTTGTTCACTGTGATTCTTCTATCTGAAATATTGTTATTGCATAATCCTATTATAGTCCAATTTATCTCATACTATAGATTATATGGTGTGTTGTAGATCACAGAAGATCATATAATTGGAAAAAGTTAAGATATAAATTGAGTTCACAATCGAGGCAACTATGGACGAGTTGCTGGTTTAGATTGTAGCATAAATGGATAAATAGTTTGTATTGGCTATTTATTTATGCTAGTACCTTCGTGTATTGAACAGGATCACAGTGAGATGAATTCTTATATTCTGACTAATTAAGAATCAAGATCTCGGCGACTTAAATAGTCTTAACCTTAGTTGGATTAATCGGTGTGAATAATAGATTGACTATTACTTTGATTTATCATGGGTGAGAGTTCTCTTGAAGCTCAATATACTCGATACTTTGGGTGATAGCAATTATTATTTGACATGCGATTATATTGCAATAAGGATCTGTGTCCTGCTAATAACAGGATGATAATATCCTCTCGAGGAACTTAATAAGTTTATCGTATTAAACCCTGCAGGTGGAATTAGTTCCGATACGATAATAAGTTTAAGTGGTAGCACTCGAGATGTCGTTTATAATTAAACGACTAATTAATTAATTAATTGATCGTCAGAGGAATTAATTAATTAATGGATATTGGATATCTTAAACACGGGGATTAATTAAGTCTAATACTAGCCCTGACTCACCTAAAGAATAAAGAGGTAATTCAGTATGAATTTTCTAGTGGAATAAATTAATACTTGTGTCTCGATTTTATTCTGGGCTGAATAGGAAAATCGAGCACTGGGAGGCCAAACTTTATTCAAGCTAGTAGATCCCCGCTTGGCCCAATAAAGGCTTCACTCCATATGGGGCGTTCGTCCATCTATTTCTCACTTAAGCCTTTGGGCTTTGTTTTAGTTTAATTAGATGATGGACTTATTATTTAGGGTTTTAATACCCAATATAAATAATAGGTACAACCCTAATTCTAATTACTTGTGACATTAAGTGAGATAAAATAGAGAGAAATCTGTGGGAGCACAGAAAGTGAGGAGGCGCGTTTCCCTAGGAAAAGGAGAGGACTTGAAGATCGTTGCCACCCAACGTCAAGTCTTGCCGTGGGAACAAGTTGGAAGATCAACACTGGAGTCGATCATTGCCGGATTTGCAAGTAAGATTCTATCCTCTTGCTATAGGCACATGGTTTTTGTATGTATTCGTTTGATATTCGAAATGGATCACGGGCACGTGAATCATATGTCAAAATATGGTTCCTTCAATTGGTATCAGAGCTGTGGTTCCAGAATTTTGGCTCTATCGGATAAATGAATAGTAAAACCATTAAGTTTTTTTTGTTTTTCCTGCTGTTGTTCTTCGTGGCTTGTTGATTCGTGGGATACGTCGGTTTGACGTTGTAATTGTTTTTCCACCACGAGAAAATCCGTGGTTAGACTAGATTTTCGAATTCTGTATTTTGTTTTCGAATGTAATCTGCAACTGCGAAGAACGAGATGGAGAACAGAGAAATCAACAACGGCTGCTGATCCAGTGCGGCACCAGATTCTGGTGGCCACCGCCGCACCTCCGGCGAGCACCGCCGGGCTTGGCATGCACAGACCACCTGGGCAAGTTCGCTGACCATGCTTCGCGCCAATACTGCTATCTCTCTCGCCGGCGTCAGGGGTTGAGATTTCTCCGGCAACCTCTGCCTGCTCGATAGCCCAACGATGAGTAGAGGAGCGCGGTGGAGGCGGACGGCGGATGGCAGAGCTGCAATTTCGCAGCAACAGACGCGACTGTAAGGGGAGAGCAGCTGCGATTTAATCGCGCTCCATCTCCACCGCTATCTCACTGGCGGCGGTTTCCCCAGGGCGGCGGCGGCGTGCGGCGGCGTCTTTGCGTGTGAGTGACCAGAGATGATGGCAGGCAGCGGCGCCGCGCCTTGGCAGTGCAACCCTAGGCGGCGCCTAATTCTCCAAACCCTAGCAGGTCGCGCGGGTCAGAGGGATGAAGACCCGGATCCGAGGCGCGGATCCGGGTACAGTTCGCGGGTAGGGTCTGTTGACTCCGGGTTCTGGGCCTTTGACCGTGAGTTTGGGCCATTTGCTTGGGCTGGGCCTGGGCGTTGGGTGTTTTTTGGCCCAATTTCGGTTTTGGCAGCCCTTTTTCGGCTCTATGGCTCTTTTTGTTGGGGGCCATTTTTTTTAAAAAATTATTTTCTATTATTTTAATGTAATAGATTAGAAATGAGATTCCACGAATGGGCCGCGAAGAATTTTTCTTTATTGTTCTTAGCATGTCGTGGGATTTTATCACCGTTAAGGTGTTTTGAGCATGATTTTATTTGCTTTATGTGAATATAAATGCGCATAGAATATCATGCTAGGTTCTATCACGTTTTCACTAAGCACGTTTTAATTTCAAGCGAGCATGTTTTATTACATGTGTTCTAGAAATGCATGCTTAGGTTTTCCGTGTCAACGTGATTTAACCTGTAAACCTTTTGAAGTAAAAGACTAAGCTGAAAAATTCAATTTTTAAAATAAAATTGATATAGACCTCCACAGTTGGTTTAAGACAAAGTAAATTGATAATTGGTGTAAACGTCCACACGAACGTGGCTTGCACTCGTTATTAATTTGCAGCTTTTGTCGGTTAAACTTCTAAATTAAAAATATTTTAATCTTGAGAATAAGTGGAAGTTTTGCATGTAAACGTTCACACTATCGTGACTTGCATGTATTAATTTCTGCGTATTATTCTGGAAATGATTAAAATTAATTATTTTAACCTTGAGAATAGTGGGAGCTTCTCGTGTAAACGTCCACACGAACGTGGCTTGCGCGGGTTAGTCTTTCATAGATTATTCTAGGAGGGGTTAAAATAAAAGATAGTCATAAAGTTGACTAAACTGTGGTCATAGCTTAGGCGTTTATTTCAAGTACAACTCCCCAACGGAGTCCCTTCTTGAAATTGCGTGGTCTAGTTAAGGTCCGTTTATTGGTCCCATTTTGTCATAAGGATAAGTTGGCAATGGAATGAGACCAAAGACTGGGTGTCTGGTCAAACGAAGAGCGCGTAAACGTCCACACGAACGTGGCTTGCGTGTAATTCGATTGGGCTAACGGAGGTTTCAATAATATTGTTTTATCAAAAGGTTACAATATTATTGCTACGAATCTTTATGCAATAACGTGTTTTCTAATGTGCGCTTGTTTGTTTATATTTCAGATATGACTGTTACCCCCGCTTTTGAATGTTTTATCTGCTAAGCCGCTTACTGGTCCGAATTTTTCGGAATGGAAGCGCAATCTAGGATTTGTCCTAGACGCGGAGGAGTATAAGTTTGTGCTTACTACTCCCGCTCCCGCAAACCTTCATACGCGGTCTTCCGAAGAGCAAAGGGAGGCCCATAAGCGGTGGCATAGGGCGAATAATATGGCGAAAGCTTATATTATGACCACTATGTCTTCTGCGTTGCAGCTGCAACATCAGTCGTTGGAGACTGCGGCTGCAATTATGAGAAACCTCGAGGAGCTCTTTGGGGAATCGGACCGATCAGTCCGTTTTGAACTCATGAGGAAACTCATGTCTTCAAAGATGACGGAAGGTTCGTCTGTGCGCGAGCACGTGCTTGGAATGATTAATCATTTCAATGAGCTGGACGTGCTCGGTGGAGGAATCGAGGATGCCACTAAGGTAGACATGGTTCTCCACACTCAGCCCAAATCCTACGAAAACTTCCGACTCAATGCCGTAATGGGCAAGAAAAAGTTCACTCTAAATGAACTGCTTAATGAGTTGGTAGCAGCCGAGGGGGTCATGGGAAAGAGTCCACAGGCTTTGGCCACTGCCACAGGACCCAGTTTTCCACCGAAAGGTAGGAAGAAGAAAGGGCCCCATGGCAAGAAAGGCCAAGCAAAAGGTGGGAGCAAGAAGAAGCTAGGCCCGACCGGAGGCGTTGGCAAGCCAAAGGGGAAAGGGAAATGCTTCAAGTGTCTGCTGAAATAGGAATTTTATTAAAAAGAAAAGAAAAAAAGAGAGATCAGATACATAAGGAAACAAGCAAAAGCACCCGCAAGAAACCCCGGGTAACTAAAAAAGAAACCAAGACTAAGAGAACATTTTAAGCGGATCTTCCTCGTCTAAAACATCGTCCTCTTCATCGTCCAACCAATCGCCCCATTTTTCCTTCATTTTGAAGAGGCCACAACCGACATAGCATGGGCTGCATCGGTAGAGTTAGAGGAGTTGATCACAAAGTTTTGCAGAATCTGTCCTTCAGACTGAGCATACTTCACTTTATTCAGGAACTCCACAGGCGTAGAAGCATCAAGACCTGGGCCATGCATATCATCACGACGTGTTGAGTTTTGGAAATCCGAAGACATGCCATTGATTATGATACGACGGAGCCTGTGCTTGATAGAAGAATCAGAAACTCTTCCCTTCTTGGTGATAGCCCCTTTCGGACGCCCTCGTGTACGAGAAATGGGTCCTGTCGTCCCAGTCAAAGTTAGCACAGCGTTGTTGTCAGTCATAACAGCAAGCGGCTGAACAACCAGAGGTGCAGAAGTCCTCTCGTGTTCCTGCTCAACTATCTTCTTTTCGTCATCTGACCCAGGCTGTTCCATATCCTTTCTACCTTGACTGTCCTGAGGGATGCAAGCATCTGAAGCCCGGCCTCCATCAGAAGGCGGCTTGTCCATGTTATCATCACCAACAAGTCTCTGTTCATCTTGCAACTCTAGAGAAACCAACACAGCAAAGGGATTGGATGAGGTAGGATCTGAAGACAGTTTCTGTCCAACCTCAGCTAAAGGTCCAGCCCTTGCTGGAGATTCCTGATTTCCGTTGTAGGGTCGAGGATCAACCCTGTGGTTATCAACCTTTGACTGACCACGTTCCCGGCCCTGATGTTCCGTAAAGCCCTCCGCGATCGTGGTCGTTTTACTCCTTCAAGTGTCAACAAGTAGGACATTGGAAGTCTGACTGTCCCATGATGAAGAAAGCTCAAGGTATTTCTACTGCTCTTGTAACAGAAACATACTCAGTTTCGAGATCTTCCCATCAATGGGTTGTTGACTCGGGTGCAACTGACCATGTTTGTTACACCTTGCAGGGGTTCCTGCGGACAAGGGAGCTTAGTGGAGGCGAGCTGGCACTCTCCATGGGAAATGAAGCAAGCTTACCTGTTGTTTCTATTGGAGATGTGAATTTGTTGATTGATGGACATGTTTTGGTTTTGAGAGATGTACTCTATGTTCCGGGTTTTCGGAAAAACTTGATTTCGACTATTCAATTACGAAAGTATGGATATTCTGTTCTTTTAGAAGACAGTGCAGTATTCATCAAAGATGGTCAAGTTTTATTTAGAAGTGCGGCTGATTCTCTTTATACTTTTTCATGTCCATTCGATTATTCTTCATCTGCTTATACTTTGACTACAAACCAAAAGAATAGAAAGGTTTCTTCTCTGGAGAACCAAACTCTTCTTTGGCACCTAAGATTGGGTCACATCAATCTAAGGAGGATCCAAAGACTGGTTTCCGATGGTATCTTGGAGTCTCTCCAAGTAGAACCAATCCCAGTCTGCGAATCCTGCATAGAGGGAAAGATGACGACTCGGCCTTTCAAGGCCAAGGGGTATAGGGCCAAAGAAGTGTTGGAACTGGTTCATTCTGACTTGTGTGGACCCATGTCCACTTAAGCTCGTGGAGGGTACGAGTATTTTGTCACTTTCATTGACGATTACTCAAGGTACGGATACATTTACTTGTTGCGCTACAAGTCTGAATGTTTTGACAAGTTTCAAACATTTAAGGTGGAAGTAGAAAAGCGACATGGTAAAAGTATCAAGTCATTGCGATCTGACCGCGGTGGCGAATACCTCAGTAACGAGTTTAGAGCATACTTGTTAGAATCTGGGATTACATCTCAGTTGACTACATCGGGTACACCCCAACAGAATGGTGTAGCAGAGAGAAGAAATAGGACTCTTCTAGAAATGGTTCGTTCGATGATGAGTTTCGCTACTTTACCTATTTCGTTCTGGGGATATGCCTTAGAAACAGCTGGTTACATTCTAAACTTAGTACCTTCTAAGTCGGTTGCAAAGACTCCGTCCGAGCTGTGGTCAGGGCGCAAGCCTTCTCTTAACCACATCCGGGTTTGGGGCAGTCCAGCACACGTGCTGAACAAGGATGCCGATAAGTTGAGCCCTAGAACTGAAGTAAAGCTGTTTATAGGATATCCTAGAGGAACGAAAGGTGGCTATTTTTATTGTCCTAAGGATCAGAAAGTCGTTATTAGCACTAACGCAAGATTCTTGGAAGAGGACTATGTAAATAACCACAAAAGTAGGAGCGAAATCATCCTCGGTGAGATCAAAGACATTGGCACGACAAGTCAACCAACTCAGCCAATTGTGCAAGATGTAGTACCCCAAGTCTCATCAGAAAATGCACAAGCTGTCGATACTGAATCTGCAATAGTGCCACGTCGTAGTGAGAGGGCATCAAAGGGCAAACTGCCCAATCGATATGCGTTTGTCAATGAATCTACGGATTCAGTTGATGATGGGCTTGTCGAAGAAGATCCCTGGACTTACTCAGAAGCAGTAGCAGATCCAGATGCTCTTGAATGGGAAGCATGTATGGTTTCTGAATATGAATCCATAACTGCCATGGATGTATACGAGAAATGTTTGCTACCTGTTGGTCGTGAGGCCATTGGCTGCAAATGGGTATACAAACGCAAGAGAGGACCAGACGGGAAGATTACGGCCTTCAAAGCGAGACTAGTGGCGAAGGGTTATACTCAACGACCTGGTATCGATTATGAGGAAACTTTTTCGCCAGTAGCCATGCTTAAGTCTATTCGAGCTCTCTTGGCCATGGCTGCCCATATGAACCTAGAGGTGTGGCAAATGGATGTCAAGACCGCATTCTTGAATGGGTATCTTGAGGAAGATAGAGACATCTATATGCTACAGCCAGAGGGGTTCATCAAGGAAGGTGAGGAGCATCTAGTGTGGAAGCTCAAGAAGTCCATTTATGGACTTAAGCAAGCTTCACGATCCTGGAACAAACGTTTCGATGACGTGGTCAAAACCTATGGTTTTGAGCAGTGTGTCAACGATAGTTGTGTTTATAGGGTCTGTATCGATGGGAGTCTGGTATTCCTTATACTCTATGTGGATGACATACTTCTCATTAGCAATAATGTGAATGTATTGTCTGGCATTAAGGAGTGGTTATCCCAACAGTTTCAAATGAAGGATTTGGGAGAGGCAGCATATATTCTCGGAATAAAGATTGGTCGTGACCGATCTAAGAGAATGTTGAGTTTGTCTCAAACATCCTACATTGACACTGTTTTGGCGCGGTTCAGCATGCAGAATGCCAAGAAAGGTTTTCTACCTTTCAGGCATGGTGTTCCGCTATCTAAGGCAATGTGTCCCACAACGCCTGAGGAGATAGCGAGCATGAAGATAATTCCCTATGCCTCGGCTGTGGGAAGTCTCATGTATGCGATGCAGTGTACCAGGCCTGATATCTGTTTTGCCGTTGGCATTGCAGCAAGATATCAGGCGAATCCAGGTCAAGCTCATTGGACTGTTGTAAAGCACATACTCAAGTACCTTAAACGGACTAAGGAGTATGCGCTAGTTTACCAGTCTGATGATCTGACACCGGTAGGGTATGTGGATGCCGATTATCAAGGTGATAAGGACAAGAGGCGGTCTACTACTGGCTATGTGTTTAAGTTTGGGGGTGGAGCCATTGTGTGGAGAAGTGTAAAGCAGAAATGTAATTCACTATCTACCATGGAAGCTGAGTATGTAGCTGCTTGTGAAGCTGCTAAAGAGGCTGTATGGCTCAGGAACTTCCTAACTGAGATTGATGTGATTCCTAGTTTGCCAAAGTGCATCACAATTTATTGTGATAACGAGGCTGCTATTGCGAATAGCAAGGATTCAAGATGTCATCAATCCATGAAACACATTGATGGCAAGTATCATTACATTCGGTCTGTGGTCAAGCATGGTGATGTAGCTTTGATGCATATTGCGGGAGTTGATAATCTGGCTGATCCTTGCACGAAGAGTCTTCCTGGTGCGGTGTTCAACAAGCATGTTGAAGGCCTTGGAGTTCGTGGCCTCCCTATACTAAATTAAACTTTAGTATAAGTGGGAGATTTTGTAATAGCTAGAGGATATTATCAGTTTTTCAGTCACATTGTATACTAAAAGTTTGCTTTAGTATAAGTGGGAGAATTGAAGGGTTGTATACTGAAAGCAAGACTTTATGCTTGTATACATTGATTCCTTAGTTCACTGTGATTCTTCTATCTGAAATATTGTTATTGCATAATCCTATTATAGTCCAATTTATCTCATACTATAGATTATATGGTGTGTTGTAGATCACAGAAGATCATATAATTGGAAAAAGTTAAGATATAAATTGAGTTCACAATCGAGGCAACTATGGACGAGTTGCTGGTTTAGATTGTAGCACAAATGGATAAATAGTTTGTCTTGGCTATTTATTTATGCTAGTACCTTCGTGTATTGAACAGGATCACAGTGAGATGAATTCTTATATTCTGACTAATTAAGAATCAAGATCTCGGCGACTTAAATAGTCTTAACCTTAGTTGGATTAATCGGTGTGAATAATAGATTGACTATTGCTTTGATTTATCATGGGTGAGAGTTCTCTTGAAGCTCAATATACTCGATACTTTGGGTGATAGCAATTATTATTTGACATGCGATTATATTGCAATAAGGATCCGTGTCCTGCTAATAATAGGATGATAATATCCTCTCGAGGAACTTAATAAGTTTATCGTATTAAACCCTGCAGGTGGAATTAGTTCCGATATGATAATAAGTTTAAGTGGTAGCACTCGAGATGTCGTTTATAATTAAACGACTAATTAATTAATTAATTGATCGTCAGAGGAATTAATTAATTAATGGATATTGGATATCTTAAACACGGGGATTAATTAAGTCTAATACTAGCCCTGACTCACCTAAAGAATAAAGAGGTAATTCAGTATTAATTTTCTAGTGGAATAAATTAATACTTGTGTCTCGATTTTATTCTGGGCTGAATAGGAAAATCGAGCACTGGGAGGCCAAACTTTATTCAAGCTAGTAGATCCCCGCTTGGCCCAATAAAGGCTTCACTCCATATGGGGCGTTCGTCCATCTATTTCTCACTTAAGCCTTTGGGCTTTGTTTTAGTTTAATTAGATGATGGACTTATTATTTAGGGTTTTAATACCCAATATAAATAATAGGTACAACCCTAATTCTAATTACTTGTGACATTAAGTGAGATAAAATAGAGAGAAATCTGTGGGAGCACTGAAAGTGAGGAGGCGCGTTTCCCTAGGAAAAGGAGAGGACTTGAAGATCGTTGCCACCCAACGTCAAGTCTTGCCGTGGGAACAAGTTGGAAGATCAACACTGGAGTCGATCATTGCCGGATTTGCAAGTAAGATTCTATCCTCTTGCTATAGGCACATGGTTTTTGTATGTATTCGTTTGATATCCGAAATGGATCACGGGCACGTGAATCATATGTCAAAATATGGTTCCTTCAATTGGTATCAGAGCTGTGGTTCCAGAATTTTGGCTCTATCGGATAAATGAATAGTAAAACCATTAAGTTTTTTTTGTTTTTCCTGCTGTTGTTCTTCGTGGCTTGTTGATTCGTGGGATACGTCGGTTTGACGTTGTAATTGTTTTTCCACCACGAGAAAATCCGTGGTTAGACTAGATTTTCGAATTCTGTATTTTGTTTTCGAATGTAATCTGCAACTGCGAAGAACGAGATGGAGAACAGAGAAATCAACAACGGCTGCTGATCCAGTGCGGCACCAGATTCTGGTGGCCACCGCCGCACCTCCGGCGAGCACCGCCGGGCTTGGCGTGCACAGACCACCTGGGCAAGTTCGCTGACCATGCTTCGCGCCAATACTGCTATCTCTCTCGCCGGCGTCAGGGGTTGAGATTTCTCCGGCAACCTCTGCCTGCTCGATAGCCCAACGATGAGTAGAGGAGCGCGGTGGAGGCGGACGGCGGATGGCAGAGCTGCAATTTCGCAGCAACAGACGCGACTGTAAGGGGAGAGCAGCTGCGATTTAATCGCGCTCCATCTCCACCGCTATCTCACTGGCGGCGGTTTCCCCAGGGCGGCGGCGGCGTGCGGCGGCGTCTTTGCGTGTGAGTGACCAGAGATGATGGCAGGCAGCGGCGCCGCGCCTTGGCAGTGCAACCCTAGGCGGCGCCTAATTCTCCAAACCCTAGCAGGTCGCGCGGGTCAGAGGGATGAAGACCCGGATCCGAGGCGCGGATCCGGGTACAGTTCGCGGGTAGGGTCTGTTGACTCCGGGTTCTGGGCCTTTGACCGTGAGTTTGGGCCATTTGCTTGGGCTGGGCCTGGGCGTTGGGTGTTTTTTGGCCCAATTTCGGTTTTGGCAGCCCTTTTTCGGCTCTATGGCTCTTTTTGTTGGGGGCCATTTTTTTTAAAAAATTATTTTCTATTGTTTTAATGTAATAGATTAGAAATGAGATTCCACGAATGGGCCGCGAAGAATTTTTCTTTATTGTTCTTAGCATGTCGTGGGATTTTATCACCGTTAAGGTGTTTTGAGCATGATTTTATTTGCTTTATGTGAATATAAATGCGCACAGAATATCATGCTAGGTTCTATCACGTTTTCACTAAGCACGTTTTAATTTCAAGCGAGCATGTTTTATTACATGTGTTCTAGAAATGCATGCTTAGGTTTTCCGTGTCAACGTGATTTAACCTGTAAACCTTTTGAAGTAAAAGACTAAGCTAAAAAATTCAATTTTTAAAATAAAATTGATATAGACCTCCACAGTTGGTTTAAGACAAAGTAAATTGATAATTGGTGTAAACGTCCACACGAACGTGGCTTGCACTCGTTATTAATTTGCAGCTTTTGTCGGTTAAACTTCTAAATTAAAAATATTTTAATCTTGAGAATAAGTGGAAGTTTTGCATGTAAACGTTCACACTATCGTGACTTGCATGTATTAATTTCTGCGTATTATTCTGGAAATGATTAAAATTAATTATTTTAACCTTGAGAATAGTGGGAGCTTCTCGTGTAAACGTCCACACGAACGTGGCTTGCGCGGGTTAGTCTTTCATAGATTATTCTAGGAGGGGTTAAAATAAAAGATAGTCATAAAGTTGACTAAACTGTGGTCATAGCTTAGGCGTTTATTTCAAGTACAACTCTCCAACGGAGTCCCTTCTTGAAATTGCGTGGTCTAGTTAAGGTCCGTTTATTGGTCCCATTTTGTCATAAGGATAAGTTGGCAATGGAATGAGACCAAAGACTGGGTGTCTGGTCAAACGAAGAGCGCGTAAACGTCCACACGAACGTGGCTTGCGTGTAATTCGATTGGGCTAACGGAGGTTTCAATAATATTGTTTTATCAAAAGGTTACAATATTATTGCTACGAATCTTTATGCAATAACGTGTTTTCTAATGTGCGCTTGTTTGTTTATATTTCAGATATGACTGTTACCCCGCTTTTGAATGTTTTATCTGCTAAGCCGCTTACTGGTCCGAATTTTTCGGAATGGAAGCGCAATCTAGGATTTGTCCTAGACGCGGAGGAGTATAAGTTTGTGCTTACTACTCCCGCTCCCGCAAACCTTCATACTCGGTCTTCCGAAGAGCAAAGGGAGGCCCATAAGCGGTGGCATAGGGCGAATAATATGGCGAAAGCTTATATTATGACCACTATGTCTTCTGCGTTGCAGCTGCAACATCAGTCGTTGGAGACTGCGGCTGCAATTATGAGAAACCTCGAGGAGCTCTTTGGGGAATCGGACCGATCAGTCCGTTTTGAACTCATGAGGAAACTCATGTCTTCAAAGATGACGGAAGGTTCGTCTGTGCGCGAGGACGTGCTTGGAATGATTAATCATTTCAATGAGCTGGACGTGCTCGGTGGAGGAATCGAGGATGCCACTAAGGTAGACATGGTTCTCCACACTCAGCCCAAATCCTACGAAAACTTCCGACTCAATGCCGTAATGGGCAAGAAAAAGTTCACTCTAAATGAACTGCTTAATGAGTTGGTAGCAGCCGAGGGGGTCATGGGAAAGAGTCCACAGGCTTTGGCCACTGCCACAGGACCCAGTTTTCCACCGAAAGGTAGGAAGAAGAAAGGGCCCCATGGCAAGAAAGGCCAAGCAAAAGGTGGGAGCAAGAAGAAGCTAGGCCCGACCGGAGGCGTTGGCAAGCCAAAGGGGAAAGGGAAATGCTTCAAGTGTCTGCTGAAATAGGAATTTTATTAAAAAGAAAAGAAAAAAAGAGAGATCAGATACATAAGGAAACAAGCAAAAGCACCCGCAAGAAACCCCGGGTAACTAAAAAAGAAACCAAGACTAAGAGAACATTTTAAGCGGATCTTCCTCGTCTAAAACATCGTCCTCTTCATCGTCCAACCAATCGCCCCATTTTTCCTTCATTTTTGAAGAGGCCACAACCGACATAGCATGGGCTGCATCGGTAGAGTTAGAGGAGTTGATCACAAAGTTTTGCAGAATCTGTCCTTCAGACTGAGCATACTTCACTTTATTCAGGAACTCCACAGGCGTAGAAGCATCAAGACCTGGGCCATGCATATCATCACGACGTGTTGAGTTTTGGAAATCCGAAGACATGCCATTGATTATGATACAACGGAGCCTGTGCTTGATAGAAGAATCAGAAACTCTTCCCTTCTTGGTGATAGCCCCTTTCGGACGCCCTCGTGTACGAGAAATGGGTCCTGTCGTCCCAGTCAAAGTTAGCACAGCGTTGTTGTCAGTCATAACAGCAAGCGGCTGAACAACCAGAGGTGCAGAAGTCCTCTCGTGTTCCTGCTCAACTATCTTCTTTTCGTCATCTGACCCAGGCTGTTCCATATCCTTTCTACCTTGACTGTCCTGAGGGATGCAAGCATCTGAAGCCCGGCCTCCATCAGAAGGCGGCTTGTCCATGTTATCATCACCAACAAGTCTCTGTTCATCTTGCAACTCTAGAGAAACCAACACAGCAAAGGGATTGGATGAGGTAGGATCTGAAGACAGTTTCTGTCCAACCTCAGCTAAAGGTCCAGCCCTTGCTGGAGATTCCTGATTTCCGTTGTAGGGTCGAGGATCAACCCTGTGGTTATCAACCTTTGACTGACCACGTTCCCGGCCCTGATGTTCCGTAAAGCCCTCCGCGATCGTGGTCGTTTTACTCCTTCAAGTGTCAACAAGTAGGACATTGGAAGTCTGACTGTCCCATGATGAAGAAAGCTCAAGGTATTTCTACTGCTCTTGTAACAGAAACATACTCAGTTTCGAGATCTTCCCATCAATGGGTTGTTGACTCGGGTGCAACTGACCATGTTTGTTACACCTTGCAGGGGTTCCTGCGGACAAGGGAGCTTAGTGGAGGCGAGCTGGCACTCTCCATGGGAAATGAAGCAAGCTTACCTGTTGTTTCTATTGGAGATGTGAATTTGTTGATTGATGGACATGTTTTGGTTTTGAGAGATGTACTCTATGTTCCGGGTTTTCGGAAAAACTTGATTTCGACTATTCAATTACGAAAGTATGGATATTCTGTTCTTTTAGAAGACAGTGCAGTATTCATCAAAGATGGTCAAGTTTTATTTAGAAGTGCGGCTGATTCTCTTTATACTTTTTCATGTCCATTCGATTATTCTTCATCTGCTTATACTTTGACTACAAACCAAAAGAATAGAAAGGTTTCTTCTCTGGAGAACCAAACTCTTCTTTGGCACCTAAGATTGGGTCACATCAATCTAAGGAGGATCCAAAGACTGGTTTCCGATGGTATCTTGGAGTCTCTCCAAGTAGAACCAATCCCAGTCTGCGAATCCTGCATAGAGGGAAAGATGACGACTCGGCCTTTCAAGGCCAAGGGGTATAGGGCCAAAGAAGTGTTGGAACTGGTTCATTCTGACTTGTGTGGACCCATGTCCACTTAAGCTCGTGGAGGGTACGAGTATTTTGTCACTTTCATTGACGATTACTCAAGGTACGGATACATTTACTTGTTGCGCTACAAGTCTGAATGTTTTGACAAGTTTCAAACATTTAAGGTGGAAGTAGAAAAGCGACATGGTAAAAGTATCAAGTCATTGCGATCTGACCGCGGTGGCGAATACCTCAGTAACGAGTTTAGAGCATACTTGTTAGAATCTGGGATTACATCTCAGTTGACTACATCGGGTACACCCCAACAGAATGGTGTAGCAGAGAGAAGAAATAGGACTCTTCTAGAAATGGTTCGTTCGATGATGAGTTTCGCTACTTTACCTATTTCGTTCTGGGGATATGCCTTAGAAACAGCTGGTTACATTCTAAACTTAGTACCTTCTAAGTCGGTTGCAAAGACTCCGTCCGAGCTGTGGTCAGGGCGCAAGCCTTCTCTTAACCACATCCGGGTTTGGGGCAGTCCAGCACACGTGCTGAACAAGGATGCCGATAAGTTGAGCCCTAGAACTGAAGTAAAGCTGTTTATAGGATATCCTAGAGGAACGAAAGGTGGCTATTTTTATTGTCCTAAGGATCAGAAAGTCGTTATTAGCACTAACGCAAGATTCTTGGAAGAGGACTATGTAAATAACCACAAAAGTAGGAGCGAAATCATCCTCGGTGAGATCAAAGACATTGGCACGACAAGTCAACCAACTCAGCCAATTGTGCAAGATGTAGTACCCCAAGTCTCATCAGAAAATGCACAAGCTGTCGATACTGAATCTGCAATAGTGCCACGTCGTAGTGAGAGGGCATCAAAGGGCAAACTGCCCAATCGATATGCGTTTGTCAATGAATCTACGGATTCAGTTGATGATGGGCTTGTCGAAGAAGATCCCTGGACTTACTCAGAAGCAGTAGCAGATCCAGATGCTCTTGAATGGGAAGCATGTATGGTTTCTGAATATGAATCCATAACTGCTATGGATGTATACGAGAAATGTTTGCTACCTGTTGGTCGTGAGGCCATTGGCTGCAAATGGGTATACAAACGCAAGAGAGGACCAGACGGGAAGATTACGGCCTTCAAAGCGAGACTAGTGGCGAAGGGTTATACTCAACGACCTGGTATCGATTATGAGGAAACTTTTTCGCCAGTAGCCATGCTTAAGTCTATTCGAGCTCTCTTGGCCATGGCTGCCCATATGAACCTAGAGGTGTGGCAAATGGATGTCAAGACCGCATTCTTGAATGGGTATCTTGAGGAAGATAGAGACATCTATATGCTACAGCCAGAGGGGTTCATCAAGGAAGGTGAGGAGCATCTAGTGTGGAAGCTCAAGAAGTCCATTTATGGACTTAAGCAAGCTTCACGATCCTGGAACAAACGTTTCGATGACGTGGTCAAAACCTATGGTTTTGAGCAGTGTGTCAACGATAGTTGTGTTTATAGGGTCTGTATCGATGGGAGTCTGGTATTCCTTATACTCTATGTGGATGACATACTTCTCATTAGCAATAATGTGAATGTATTGTCTGGCATTAAGGAGTGGTTATCCCAACAGTTTCAAATGAAGGATTTGGGAGAGGCAGCATATATTCTCGGAATAAAGATTGGTCGTGACCGATCTAAGAGAATGTTGAGTTTGTCTCAAACATCCTACATTGACACTGTTTTGGCGCGGTTCAGCATGCAGAATGCCAAGAAAGGTTTTCTACCTTTCAGGCATGGTGTTCCGCTATCTAAGGCAATGTGTCCCACAACGCCTGAGGAGATAGCGAGCATGAAGATAATTCCCTATGCCTCGGCTGTGGGAAGTCTCATGTATGCGATGCAGTGTACCAGGCCTGATATCTGTTTTGCCGTTGGCATTGCAGCAAGATATCAGGCGAATCCAGGTCAAGCTCATTGGACTGTTGTAAAGCACATACTCAAGTACCTTAAACGGACTAAGGAGTATGCGCTAGTTTACCAGTCTGATGATCTGACACCGGTAGGGTATGTGGATGCCGATTATCAAGGTGATAAGGACAAGAGGCGGTCTACTACTGGCTATGTGTTTAAGTTTGGGGGTGGAGCCATTGTGTGGAGAAGTGTAAAGCAGAAATGTAATTCACTATCTACCATGGAAGCTGAGTATGTAGCTGCTTGTGAAGCTGCTAAAGAGGCTGTATGGCTCAGGAACTTCCTAACTGAGATTGATGTGATTCCTAGTTTGCCAAAGTGCATCACAATTTATTGTGATAACGAGGCTGCTATTGCGAATAGCAAGGATTCAAGATGTCATCAATCCATGAAACACATTGATGGCAAGTATCATTACATTCGGTCTGTGGTCAAGCATGGTGATGTAGCTTTGATGCATATTGCGGGAGTTGATAATCTGGCTGATCCTTGCACGAAGAGTCTTCCTGGTGCGGTGTTCAACAAGCATGTTGAAGGCCTTGGAGTTCGTGGCCTCCCTATACTAAATTAAACTTTAGTATAAGTGGGAGATTTTGTAATAGCTAGAGGATATTATCAGTTTTTCAGTCACATTGTATACTAAAAGTTTGCTTTAGTATAAGTGGGAGAATTGAAGGGTTGTATACTGAAAGCAAGACTTTATGCTTGTATACATTGATTCCTTAGTTCACTGTGATTCTTCTATCTGAAATATTGTTATTGCATAATCCTATTATAGTCCAATTTATCTCATACTATAGATTATATGGTGTGTTGTAGATCACAGAAGATCATATAATTGGAAAAAGTTAAGATATAAATTGAGTTCACAATCGAGGCAACTATGGACGAGTTGCTGGTTTAGATTGTAGCATAAATGGATAAATAGTTTGTCTTGGCTATTTATTTATGCTAGTACCTTCGTGTATTGAACAGGATCACAGTGAGATGAATTCTTATATTCTGACTAATTAAGAATCAAGATCTCGGCGACTTAAATAGTCTTAACCTTAGTTGGATTAATCGGTGTGAATAATAGATTGACTATTGCTTTGATTTATCATGGGTGAGAGTTCTCTTGAAGCTCAATATACTCGATACTTTGGGTGATAGCAATTATTATTTGACATGCGATTATATTGCAATAAGGATCCGTGTCCTGCTAATAACAGGATGATAATATCCTCTCGAGGAACTTAATAAGTTTATCGTATTAAACCCTGCAGGTGGAATTAGTTCCGATATGATAATAAGTTTAAGTGGTAGCACTCGAGATGTCGTTTATAATTAAACGACTAATTAATTAATTAATTGATCGTCAGAGGAATTAATTAATTAATGGATATTGGATATCTTAAACACGGGGATTAATTAAGTCTAATACTAGCCCTGACTCACCTAAAGAATAAAGAGGTAATTCAGTATTAATTTTCTAGTGAAATAAATTAATACTTGTGTCTCAATTTTATTCTGGGCTGAATAGGAAAATCGAGCACTGGGAGGCCAAACTTTATTCAAGCTAGTAGATCCCCGCTTGGCCCAATAAAGGCTTCACTCCATATGGGGCGTCCGTCCATCTATTTCTCACTTAAGCCTTTGGGCTTTGTTTTAGTTTAATTAGATGATGGGCTTATTATTTAGGGTTTTAATACCCAGTATAAATAATAGGTACAGCCCTAATTCTAATTACTTGTGACATTACGTGAGATAAAATAGAGAGAAATCTGTGGGAGCACAGAAAGTGAGGAGGCGCGTTTCCCTAGGAAAAGGAGAGGACTTGAAGATCGTTGCCACCCAACGTCAAGTCTTGCCGTGGGAACAAGTTGGAAGATCCACACTGGAGTCGATCATTGCCGGATTTGCAAGTAAGATTCTATCCTGTTTCTATAGGCACATGGTTTTTGTATGTATTCGTTTGATATCCGAAATGGATCACGGGCACGTGAATCATATGTCAAAATATGGTTCCTTCAGTTGTTCATTGGATCTTTATTGAGAATTTGATTTTTTATGAGAAAGAATAAATGTGTATGTTACATATATTTTATTCACGGATTAATAAGATTTGTTCATGTCCATATGTTTTTAGTTCGTTCGGGTTATTGTTCTGTTCACATGATTGTTTTTAATATTTATTCTTACTCAATTTATAAATATCTTTATTTTGGATAATTTGTATTATTCATGTGTTTACTAGATTTGTTCATGCATACAATGTTTTTTGTTCATTTCTTGTTTTGTTTTATTCACTCGATTGTTTTATTTATTCATTTTAGTTGTTTACTTATTAACTTATACTTTTTTCATTTATATGATTTTATGTGGCTATTTATAATATTGTAATGCTATATAATTTTATTTTTTTGCGGCATTTAGAGAAGTTTATGGGACATGGACCCGCAAGCTGAAAATGTGGAATATCATCTTCGTCACCACGACAATTAAGTCGTATGCGAGTTAGATATTATGCTACAATTCTAATTTGTGAATACAACTATGTGAAGGAAGACCTTTTGAAATATGCATCTGCGGATTATCGCGAGTTGTGAATTCAAAGCTAACTTCGTTTTGCTTGGATGAGGCAAATTCAAAGTATGATCAGAGTATGGATATTGATGTTTGATTTTTTTCTTTTTTCCTTTTTTCTTTTATCATTGGGGTATTCTAGTGTTGAACTCAAACTTATGCGACTATAAATGTAAGAATATTGACAGAAGCTATTAATTTCATTTTTTATGAGAAAGAATAAATGTGTATGTTACAGATTTTTTTTGTTCATGGATTAATAAGATTTGTTCATGTCTATATTTTTTTAGTTCATTCGTGTTATTGTTTTGTTCACGAGATCGTTTAATATTTATTCTTACTCAATTTATAAATAGATTTATTTTGAATAATTTGTTTTATTCACGTTTTTATTTCCATTGTTCATGAACATATGGTGGTTATGCAAGACCGTTCGCAAAGTTGTTCATGCTTGCTTTGCATATATTTTTTTGGGGATGAGATCAAGTGAGAATTGCATCTTTTTGTGAGAATGAGGAACCAATCACAGCCCTTTATTTGGACATGAACAATGATTGTTGTGCGAACTGATGAATAAATAAATAAAATACATGAACAAAAACACATGAACAACGATGTTCATGAAGAACCATGAACAAATACATAAAATACATGAACATAAGCACATGAACAACGATGTTCATGACTTAATGTTGAACAATCGTTGTTCATGTCCAAATAAAGGGCTGTGATTGGTTCCCCATTCTCACAAAAAGATGCAATTCTCACTTGATCCCATCCCTATTTTTTGTGTAATAAAGATGGTGATTCATATATATATATATATATATATATATATATATTCGATATATGATGTTTTACCGTTGTTAGACAATAAGCTTTACATTTTTGTAATTGCAGTATATAAGTTAATTTGAGAATTATGCTGCAAGAATTACAAGTATGACTTACTTTATAAATTCGATTTGTCTATGAATTATTGCATAACCGCTATTTAAATGTACGAGCATATAAGGTATAATTAATGTATTAACTTAGAAATTAAACAAACACATGAATAGAAATTTCATAGATATTTGACTTATGTTTGAACAATTAAATTAAATATGTGAACATTATAATCATGTAATAATTTAAATTTGGCGCAGACAGATTTTGAGACAAAAATTAGAATAACATATTTTCTTAATATGTTATTTAACATATACAATATAATAAATCATCTTAAATAAGCTATTGAGACATGAACATATACATACGTTCGATGAACAAAATTTCAGAAAAATATGTTATTCGGTGAATGGTACTGAGTATTGAAGAAGTCCAATGACGTGAGTTAGTGGGTGATTATTAGAGATAAATCTAGTAACATGATTTGGTTAAAATCACAACTTCCTTAATTAAAGGATATGTTTGTGCATGATTTTAGGAAGGTGACGGTTAGATAAAATGATAAATTGTCTATATGACCCTTTTGTATGAAAATAAAGCATGATTAGATTAACAAATATAGGCCGTTAGATGGAAATGATCTATGGCTGTAATTAGTTCTTAGTTCTCACAAAATATTGAAGTTTTCACAGGATCCTCTCCCTATATATATATATATATATATATATATATATATATATATATATATATATATATATGAAAATTAAGAATTAGACATTATGTATTACTCGTTATATAAAGTTTAGCCATTAAATATAAAACAATTAAAGCAATTACAAGAATTGGAATTAATCGTTTCTAGAATTACTACAAAGCAACAAAATGTGAAAAAGCCACCAGTTGAAAAATAAAGGGATAATTGCATAGAATATCACCAACTTTGAAGAAAATCCATATTCCCCACCATCTTTAAAAAATCCACAAAATATCAAATACTTTCAAGGTTGTCCAATCTCCCCACATTCTTCTTTATGAAAATTACAAATCTACCCAACATTCAGATAAATTATAAAAAGACCCCATCTCAAACTAAGCATCAACAAAGAACCCCAACATGCTTCAATTCAAGGCAAAAATACCCATAATCATAATGCAAATTCAAAAAAGGTCCAACATGCTTCCGTAACACTTCAAAATAATTCAAAACATAAATCAACAGTATACCTTTCGACGAATGGTCACCTTCAGGAGTCAGTACGTCGCGTTTTATGGACCTTCCGCCCTCCAGGCTCTCGTCCAACCACGCACTCGCAAGAGATGGTTGCAACCTTCCTCCTTCACTGTGTTTCGTCGTTAAATACTTTTGTTGATAAATGAAAAGAAAATATTTTTACTCAACCGGAATATTGGGCAAAAACAAAACGTTAAAAGAGGAATTATAAAATACTTAATTTATTTCATAATAATCTCCCTAAGGGAGGAGACTAACTTGTTTAGCTACTCATTAGTAGCTAAATACTTGTATACATAAAATAAAAAAAAAACAAAACTTAAAACTAAAAAACTTTGAAAAATTAAAAATTACAAAAGATAGTTTTCTGAAGAGAGAGTGTGATGTGTGAAAGTGTTGAGAATTTTCGATGATCTCTCCTCTCCAGAGCTTGGGTTTATATAGAGGTTTGATGCCCTCTATCATTGCTCGGTAGTTGGCCTTGGATTCCTTCTTCGTGGCCAACTAACTTGGATGGTGACAGCCACTTTCTTTTGTCGGCCATGATTGCCGACACTAGTTAGTGCCTTCACATGGAGTTGAACCTTCCTTTATCCTTTTGTGATAATAGTTGGTAAGGTCCAGCTACTTTATCTTCCACTCAGCTTTGTCTTCTGCTTTCGGTGAGTGGTGCTTTCCTGGTCCCATGCTCCTAATGTTGTGAGGGGCCAGCCTGCAACTTTTCCACCATCCTTTGTCTTCTTTTGATGAGTGCATTTCCTGTAGGATTACCCACTTTTGCTAGTGGGTAGTTGATCCGCATAATCTTCCACCCACTTTTGTCATTTCTTTTTTAGTGGGTGGCCCTCTTGTCCTGAGTCACATAACTCCCTTTTCTTTGTCGGGCATCTTACTTTTTTGGTGCCCGAGGTGCTCGTCCATGTGGAGTCTTGTGCTCCTCATACTCGTCTGACCGGAACTTCTTTTTGTTAGGCTTTGGGAAGAAGCCTTTGCCGAACTCCGGTTCTTTCTGCGTGGGACACTCCGCGCAGATATGATCTACCCAATGGCCTAGATGAGCCATGTTGCAGAACTTGTGACAGGTTTCTTTGCTTCCCGCCACCTTGTTTCGCCAGAGTGTCTACCTCTTTTCTTCGAAGGCCTTCTCTGCGAAGCTTGTAGTTTTTCCTGTCATTGAATTTAACAAGAAAGATCCAAGTCCTGCGTTATGAGAGAACTTGAATTGGTACTTTACTTTGTCCATCTCTGTGAGACAGACCCATAGTCCCCATGCACGTCTTATGGAGATTTGTTCCTCCGTGAAAGTTGTGACGATGGAGATCTCGTGATCTGGTGCCTTAATTCTGTTTAAGGCCTCCGTGTCGGGACTCCAAAGCTTAATAAAATGAAAAGCTTCATGATTCCCTTTGCCTGTTGGTTCTGGAGCTGCACTAAGAAAATATAACTCCAGGACGTCTCCCCTGTTTAGAGACGAATTGTTCGATCAAGCATCATAAACTGTTTCTTGGATCCATCTTGGTAGACCCTTGATTTCGTTGAATGCTGGCGAAATAGTATAAACTGAGGCTACCGCCCCAAATTCATACCATTCCTTAACCTCCTGTGGATTGGCTCCGGTAGTCATTCAAACACGAGGATATTTTCCTTTGATATCAACCCGACAATAATTCGGATTGAGTCCCTTTCTGGTGTTGAGTTTCTCCCATCTGGATTGGTACATCTGCCAAATAGGAGAAATTTCAATAATGTTAGTATCAATCTTAGATTTGCATGTCAGCGGCCTAAGACTGATCTCTCCCTCTTTTACCCCAGAGGTGGAGGGTTGACATGTTGGTTTGGGCGGTGAAGCCTTAGCAACATCTTTTTCTCGAGGATCCGGTTTTGACACCTTAGCCTCAGAACTTGTGCTAGGGGTATTTGAATCCCCTGCTACAGGTAATCCGGCCTGTACGGTAAGGCCTGCTTCGACCATGGGAGCCATGATCCCGCGCAGGAGCGGCTTGTGGGTTGCCTCATTAAGATTTAACATCTCTTTGAGACATTCTCGTATACGGTTGGTTACTTTGGATTCATCATCCATTTGTATCCTTCCCGCTTGTTTGGCATGGAGTAAACACTCTTGCCATTCTTGTTGTAGCATCTCCAGGTTGTCCAGGAGCTGCCTCTGGTTCTCCATGATAGAGTCAAACTCAGTTGGCTCCATCTCTTGTTAAGAAATCTGCAAGAACATTATCATCAGATTTCAGAATGACAATATCAAATTTATAATATTGGCATTCAGCTTGCTATCTTAGTAATCTAGCCTTTTCAGGTTTAGATTCTATCTTTTTTGTTAAGAAAGCTTTAACATTAGTGTTATCCACTTTCAAAACGAATTTCTTCGCAAGTAAGAATAGCGGCCATTTTTTGAACGCCTTCCTGACTGCATAGAATTCTTTCTCGTTGATGTGCCATCGCACAGCTTCACTGTCAGAAAAGAGACCGCTACAGTATCTGCACGGTTCCTCTCCATAAGGGGTGATCTTTGTGAGCACGACTGCCCACCATGAATCACTCGCGTCGGTGTAGAGGACCAGGTCATCCTCGTCTTGTGGTATTGAAAGTTTTGGGAGATTTTTGCAAATCTCCTTTAACTTCTTCATACCCTCTCGGTGCTCCTCCTTCCATATGAATGGAACATCTTTCTTCAGTAGTGGACTGAAGACCTTTCTATATTCTGCAAGGTTTTTGATAAACATCCCTGCAAAATTGACAACTCCGAGAAAACTTTGGAGCTGCTTCTTCTCTTTGAGATTCTCCGGGAAATTCTGGACTTTTTCCACAATATGGTCTTGCAGAATTATTCCAGATTCATCGATCTCAATCCCCAGAAACTCCATCTTCTGGGTGGCTATGACTGCTTTCTTTTCAGACAGCACTAGTCCTTCTTGTTGACAAACATCAGCAAAGATCTCCAGATGTCTAATATGTTCATGAATGTTCTTTGATGCAATAAGAATGTCATCAATATAAACAAACATAAACGAAGAATAATCCTTGAAGAGATTATCCATCTTTCTTTGGAATATCTGAGGCGCGTTGGCTAACCCCATTGGCATGACATTCCAGACATAATGTCCTTATGGAGTTGAGAAAGCTGTGAACTTCTTACTCCCTTCCTCCATGCGAATCTAGTAAAATCCTGATTTGCAATCGAACTTTGAGAATATCTTTGCACTTCTGATGCAGTTGATAAGGTGTTCTCTGCTTGGGATGAAATATCCATCAAACTCAAGAATGTCATTAATCCCTTTGTAATTAATGACCAATCTTGGTTTTCCTCGCTTGATCTCCCCATGATTTCTCACCAGAAATCCAGGACTGCTGTAAGGCGAATTCCCTGGTTCGATCAGCTTCAAATCAAGGTGTTCCTTCATTATACTTCTCATATCCTGTTGATCTTGAGTGTTCATCAGGATAGGTCTGAATCTTACGAACTCATGCTCCTTTCCAGTTTTAACTTTTAAGGTAGCTTTGAGCTGGTTCTTGTCCCACCATGCCAAAGGATCCTCGTGGTAAAACTTCTGGATTCTCCTTTTGACGTCGGCTATGGATACCTGTTCTTCTTCCTTGATATCTTTGTGTGATATCAGGGAGACTTTGAGGATTTGAGTTTCTTCCTCGGAGAGATCTGGGAATCCTTCGATTCTACATTTGAGCAGAACATCTCTGAATCTCCGTTGATCCTTCATCTGTGGTCTCCGGAGTCTGCCATCATCACCACGCTTGCTGCGGAATTTTAATGGCATCAAGCGATTAAAAGCTCCTTCGAGCCTTTGAACAATGATCTTGTGGTCACAATTGGTTGTGAACACCAGCCTCCTGGCCTCATTGTCCTGTGCATATCGCTTGAAGGTTTGCAGAAAATTATTTCCAAATAATATATCTGCTCCGGTATCATGGAAATATACCGGTGGAGTCTTGACCTTGTACCAAGGTGTCTGTCCTGCACCGCCGATCAATATTTCCGTCTGTTTTACTCCCTTTGATAGGAGCAAAATCTTTTTGGAGAAATCCCTTCCCGTAATTCGAGGCAGTTCTTCTTCAACTTCTACTGGAAAGACTCCTCTTTTTGCTGTACAGATTCCTGCTCCTGAATCCACATAAGCAGCAAAATATTCTGCTTTGAATTTCTCGTATAACATTCCTACAGAGATGTATATCGAGAATGGACTTGTCATTGGATCATCAATCTTTGGCGTCCGATTGTGATCTCCATTCCACCTGCTTTCCATGACCATGGCTGATATTTGTCAAGGAAATCTCGTCCTAAAATCAGGACATCAGCTTCTTGTCCGGCTTGGCCTTCAACTTGGATTTCAAAGCCTCCAACCTCCAGAATTCCGATATATCGGTTGCTTTCTGGATTTGCCAAATAATACAACGTACTACAAGGAAATTGGTTTTCCTTGTTAGTTGTATCAAATCTTGTGGAAACCTTTCTCCATCCTTCGGGACATTTGAGCTTGATTCTCATGTCCGGAACTGGTGTTTCCTGAATTGCCCTTCTTTCATACGAATGAGAGAAGCTCCTTGTTATAGGCCCTGAAGTTAGCCTATTTCCCTAAAATGATAGCCTTGGTGCTCCCAATCTGAGACTCTGATTGTGGCTTAGCATCTGCTTGTCTCCTACGTCAATGTCGATTTCCCTGATCTGGGGAATCTCCACTCGGTTTGGATTGACTGCCTTGGCTACCTCCTTGAATATTTCTGGAATTTCAATAAATTCCTTTCCCATAAATAATTCTGTGTGATGGGAATTTGATAAGGCATACGAGACTTGATAAGTCAGTGAGTATGACCTATTTCCTCCCGTCATAAGCTCCTTCTTTTGTAGTCCTGGTAGAGAGTCAGGGCTCGGCTGAAGGATGAATCCTGTAGATTATAAGTGTCGCAGCCCGATTCCCAACGCTAGTAATAGCGGGGTACGAGTATCGATACGACTAAAATAATTGAATAAAGATCAATAGAACTAAACTGAACATCGGGCGGAAGCTTACATCAGAACATACTAAGGCAAAGCCTTATAATTCGGCTCAAAGGTAAAAACGTCAACATCGTTATAACTTCTTGAATATTAGAAATTTCAAGAAGAAAAGCAAAGTAGGTACAGCTTATTTTCCATAAGGAAGCATAATATCAAGAGTACCACAGCAAAAGGCGTAACAATTCTATGTATGAAGACATATAACCGCAAGTATATTGCTTGATTAGAAAGGATTAATGTATCATCTCACTAGGGTTTTATCGATATCAGAAGAAAAACAAAGTACATTATCATTCGGACTCTTAACATCAAAGGAAAACAGCAATGAAACTTCATCAACGAAATAGTCCCCACCAGCACCAGTCCAATCTCGCTCCAAAGCTTAGCCTGCACATTTAGAAATATATGCAAGGCGTGAGTAAAAATACTCAGTGGGCAAATGCCGAAAAAACATCAAAGGCGCTCTTAGAGCTATATGTTTGAAGCTTGCCATAACATCAGCAATACACAGAAATACGTCAGCATAAATGAATCTGTGCATGCAGTTTTAATAATCATAACATCATAAAGAAACGATAGCGCTATCAAAATACTCATCATGTATGTACCACGTCTACAACTCATCATTATTATTGGTACTGAGAAGTAGGCCTCCCTCTCAAGTACCATGACCGGCCGACCCGAAGACGGCTCACAGTCACCTCTGTGTACACAACCCCGCTTGTGGCAGGATCCGAATTCGTCCCATCAGTAGAGGGTAACATACAAGCTCAACATCAAAATTGACAAGTCAAACAGTTCTTAAACATCATTTAACTCAATATTTGATAAACTCATAACATCATCATCAGTCATTTTAGAAAGCTCATACGATAAACGTATACTCAAAATATTGCCCACCTGGAGTCCTTCGCTTAAGCTCAGCTAGGAAATAGGTGACTTACTTCTTCGTCTCGCTCGGGTCTTCATAAATCATCAACATCATCACGAAAGTTCATGTGATAAAACAAACCTTAGTTAGAACTCATTACTAAAATCCAAACTCATCTCAACAATAACTCCTCACTCAACGTCTATTTACCCAGTAAAACTAAATCCCTAGGCATACTCGACTTCTAAGGATTCACACGTCTTACTCTCGATTTAACTCTCAACTCGGACCATACTCATAGCAAACAAGCACATAGGCATGCACAATCACATAAGGATACAACTTCACATAAACATATCATAAACAAACAAACATAAGTTTGACTCGGAGACCAGAGCAGAGAAATGCTCGGTGGTCAGAGTGGAAAACTCAGCAGAGCAGAGCAGACTAGCTCGGCAGAGCAGAGAAGAAATACTCGCCAGAGCAGAGGAATGCTCGCCAGTAGAGGAAAAATCACGTCAGGGCAGAGAAATGAACTCTTAGTCATAGCAGAGGAATGATGAACTCTCTGTCGCCAGAGGAATCAAACATCAGAGGAATCAAACATCAGAGGAATCAAACGTCAGAGGAATCGATCGTCAGAGGAATCGATCGTCAGAGGAATCAATCGTCAGAGGAATCGATCATCAGAGGAATCAATCGTCAGAGGAATCGATCGTCAGAGGAATCGATCGTCAGAGCAGAGAAATGACGAATTCTCCGTTATACCAGAGAAATGAATTCGCTGGCAGGGCAGCGGAGAAATGAATCCTCTGGCATGCCAGCGGGGAAAAGACTTCTCTGGCATACCAGCGGGAAACGAACTCTCTGGCGTACCAGCGGGGAAACGAACCCTCTGTCATACCAGCGGAATCACAACTCGGTAGAGCAGAACAAGACTCAAGGCAGAACAGTGCCAACAAGAGCAACTCGAAAACTCATCAACTTTTTCATTCTCAAAATTCATCAAACACTCTCAAACATCAAAAATTACTATCACTCAACATCTTAGCCAACTCAAAACTCATTTAAACTCTACATTCATCAAACATCACGTTAATCCTTTCATATAATCATGCTCCTCATCAAATCATCATTCAAAACACAACCTCAAGGATTTTCCCCAATTTCTTACATCAAACTAAATTTTGTAAAAACTCATATCTCAAGAGTAAGCTTTGCAAAATACATCTTAATCACCTCAAATCATCACGTATAACATATTTCTCACCCCAATTTTAGAAAAGAATCCGAAAGATTTTTAAAGGGCATGAACCCTAATTTTCGAAAATGACGAAAAAGGTGGAGGGGGAGTTTCTCATGCTTCAATCATCCTTCTATACACATATATCACATAATAAAGTCTAGATCCAAAAGATTGAAGCACTTACTCAAGTAGTTTCAAGAAAAAGGTAATCTTCTCTCTATTCTTCAAGCATCAAACTCCACTAATCTTCTTGAATCAAGAGTAGAAAGTGTTTAAGGACTCGATTTAGTGGAGGATTTCATCACAGTTATGACTTTGGAAGCTTTGAGCTTTTGTCTCCAATGGAGGAGAGAAAGAATGGCGTGAGGGGGAGAGAAGAAAGTGAAGGGGCTGAAAATGATGAGAATGACGGAAAGAGAGAGAAACTCTTTAGTTTTAATCAAGAATCTTACCCTTTTTAGATAACAAGCATTAAATGCTCAAATAGTACTTTGTCTCCCCACTTAGCAACATGTCTAATCCGCCTAATCCCACATGTGAGAAAGAGATTAAAAATAATGGGTGTGAGTGTAGGAATGTGTGGTGGTAAATAAAAATCATGTACTACCACAATTACACAATTATAAGTGCACACATATCAGATAAATCATATAACGTCAGACAAATAGCTCACAAGGCTGTCACATTAAAAGGGATCATCACTCGTCATTAATCTAATCGTCACTTCTAGCTTAATCCTCTTTATAGTGACTCTCAATCACTACCTCGACTCTATCTCTCGTCTTTCATCTCATCTCAAAATTTAATCAACGTCTCCATCTCAACTCTAACATCGTTCTCAATTCTATCAACATCTCTATTTTACTCATATTTCCATCCATCGATAACTTCCTCTCGATTTTATTAAGCTAGTCTTTAACTCTCAAGGTTCTCAATGGTATTTTGATGCTACTTCAAGGTAATATCATCAAGGGTTCTCTCCTTCTCTTCCTCGACTCTATGTCCAACTCATTATTCCTATTTTCTTAATAGGACAGTCAATCTCTGATAACTCGGTATCCGGTAATTCTATTCCCGGTAGTCGGAAGTAAAATAAAATCTCGACTCGTTCCTCAAATCTCATCACTCTAACTCCATCCTTGGTTTGTCTACTCATAACTCTATTTAATAGAAAACCTGTCTTATCTGGTCATGAAAGAAAATAATCTCGCATCTCGACATCGCAGTATTCTCAATAGTGTTAAAACACTATCTCCCAACATAAGAAAGAGTATGGGGTGTTACAATAAGCGATTTGTGGGTACATCTCGGTTATAATCTTTTTGGCATAGAGATTGCCTGAAAAAGCTCCAAGAACTGATTCTTTGGCATCCCTAATTCTTTTGTCGCAGAGTGCTACATCAATCGGTTGATCTGTCCCGGGTGAAAGGGCAGATTTGATTACCAACTGAATTGCTCCAATATGAATCCATTTCATCGTACTGGCGACTTCTGGCTTCATTCTTTTGAGATCCCGCCGTATATCTTCGGCTGGAACAAGTTGGATTTCCACCTGGTTACTTGTAATCTCGATTGGAAGCGCCATTTCTCGGTTGGTAACGCCGAAATAAACATGATGCCTCCTTTTGAATGGACTCAAGCTATGTAAAACTTGGTTCATTCTTCCACTAGAAAACCCTTGGTATGTTTGTACCTCTTCGGTTTCCTTTTTGAGTTTCTTCACGAGCTTTTTCACCACCTCTTCTTGTGGAATCAGAAAATGGCTAGTAAATCCTTTCTGATCCTCCGTCTGGGTGTGGAAAACCCCGTTCTCTTCTTTAGTCTGACTCGTCTCCGGTTGATCCATAGGTCATATCCGAATCTTCAGAACTAAAGACTTCTTCTTGTTCGTATATACTCTCATCAGAGGATATATCTTCAAACTGATACACGGGTATCAATTCCTGGTGGTAGATAGCGTATTCGATATCCGGTGTGGATTCGAATCTTTCTATCTTGTTGTCTGGGCAGTTGGTTGAAATATGCCCTTTTGCACCGCACGTCCAGCAGTTGCAATCTTTGAAACTTTCATTTGTTTTGGCTTGGGTACGCCTGAAAGTTTTTCTTGCCGGGATTCACTTTTGGGATGAAAACCGGCTCCTTGATGGTCCGCTCCGTTGGCCTGATTTGTAGGAGCGTGCCTTCTGTCTTGTCCACATAGTCCTTGGCTTCCAAGGACTCCTCCTTGATCTTTTTTCATAGGGCTGGTACCTATGTTTCTTTCTGCTCTTCCGTTGATACAGCAACTCAGCTCCAATCTCTGTTGGAAGATCAATGTTGTCGCACATCAATGGAGATCTTTTGTTGAGTCTTCTCAATTTCTTGAGATTTCTCTGGTCCGCCGCCTTTTGGCACCATTCGGACAGCTTCCTGTGAACATATGACATCCTTCTTGATGCACTATCAAGAGGATAATTTCCCGGTGATACATACTCATTGATGAGCATCTCTCTCCATGGGCTCGGAAACTTTGTGAAAAATAGGTCCATGGCGGTCTGGTCATCAATTACCCCCATATGGGTATATAGGGTGTATAGGCGCAAAAATTCATTGAGAGCTTTTGTCTCTAGCACCACCAATCTTAGATTGTAAAGTGCCTGTCGATATTTTTTGCGCTTTTCCTCGGCTGAGCCTTTGAAAAAACCCATTCCAAGAAAATGGACTTTAATCTGCTGGGTAGCCTCCTCAAGGATTTCTGAGACTGATGTTTTGTTAAACAGCTCATTCTTTCCCTCGGTTGCCGCATTATCCCAGAATTGTTTTGCCATGCCTGCAAAACTTGCCTCGAAGATTTTGACAAACTCTTCTTTGTCATAGTCTATCGTGGCAATAACAATCTTCATTGCTGAAGCCCATTCGTCGATGAGTCCTTCCCAATCTTTGAAACTGGCTTCATCGAGGTTGAGAATCAATCCGTATGGATGGATTGGTTCAAGTGTGGCCTTTCCTACAGGAGTATCCCGCATCTGAGGCCTGCATCGTCTGGTTCGTTGATATTGGCTCGAATCTTCTTGAGCCCCACCTTTCTTTGACGACTCTGCTTGTTGATGTTCAGCTTTGGGCATTTCTCCTCCTTGGTTCATCTTTAGATCAACCATATTGAGGTTAGCAAAAGATTCTGCTAACTCTTGCAGATCTTCTAATCCGATTCGATCAAGGTTATTCATGTTGTTTCCCTTTCACGAATCAAATTATTTCCTCCGACTGCAACTCCTTGGGTGCTGCATTGAGTGGTCGTGGATACGTCGGGTCTTTGGACCATTTATTCCGAATTTTTTCGGAACATGGTTTTCGTCGTTCGATGTCCTCCACTTTCTTCTTGATATCACATAAGAGGTTTAGAATTTCCTCTTGTTTGAGTGATATTTTGCTCATTTTCATCGGTAGTTCATACAGCTTGACGCCGTAATATTCCACCGTTCTTTGAATCTCCCGCAAGTTGACGTTGTCGGAAGAGCTTGGCTCGATCTTTTGGTAGCTTGGATAAGCTACTCCCGCCTTGTCCTTCTGTTCCATCAAATGTGATATTGATGGAGGTTGGCTCTGGCTCGTCTGTTTGTGGATTTGGCCTCGGCATTCTCTAGTAGAGCATCAAGATGCTCCTGGATGTTCGTAATGATCTCACGAATAGTCTCCTCGTCCTCGGTAATGTTGAGCATAAGTGCTCTCCAATACCATCGTAATTCACCCATTAGGTGACTAGCCTCTCTTTCCAAAATTTGGAAAGATATCCTGTATACAAGACATCTCGGACACTCGTCCGGATCCATTCCAATTTTATGGAGTCTCCTCCCACATAGGTTACTTATAAAATAAATTAAATATAATATAATTCCTCAATTAAAACCCGCTCTGATACCATTTTAGGTGAGCGTGGGTATGCATATGTTATAATTAGGGTATTTTGAAAAGAGTTTCCAAAAAGTGGGGTTGTTTTGCAATTTATTTTGTGATGGGGTCAATTTCAAATATTCAAGAAAATCAGGGGTATGATTTTAAATAGTCAAGAATAAAACCATGGGCAATTTGAACACAAATGAAAGTATTTGATATAATTTGGATTTTTAGAAGTTCATGGGGAAAATGGATTTTGAGCATAGTTGGTGATATTATACGCAATTATCCCAAAAATAAAAATGAAAAGGAAGAAATGCAAAATATGAAAATAAAAGGCAATCATAAATAAAAAGGAAGAATAATCCAAAGGAAAAAAGATGGAAAATAAAATTTAAAAATGGAAGAGGGCCCACAAGTGTTAGGTTGAAGCTAGGTGCGAAATGAAACTGGTTTCCTCAATTTCGTTGTTATGCCCAGTTTCGAAAGTTCCAATGCTATTTTCAAAAATTAGAAACTGGGATTTCAAAAATTGGAAACTGGGATTTCCACCTGTTGGAGGCACCCTTAACTGCTGCATTGGCTTACTCATCCTGGTGATTCAATAGAACTAGTATGTGCCCGCTCGTGCGATGCACGTATCATCGAAATTGAACAATAATTTAAATAAATAAATATTAAATAATATAAACATATCTGATCTCAATAAAAAAGAAATTATCCACAATATAACCTCAATAAAAATATCAATCTGAAAACATTCGAATTTTCAATTTTTGAAATATTTTTGAAATAGCAATTAACTGATTTAATTGATAATGTGTATAAATATATAAATTATGAAATATCAAAAGCAAGTATAAATGATAATGAGTATCATTATGGATCATATAATATTCTAAGATGTACAAAACTATTTATTTACATTTAGTATAACTATAGATTAATATAGTTTTCGAATACATATTTAAATCATATTTATGTGGTCATTTTGTTTATGCTCAAATTTTAAAATGAAGTTACTATAACATATACAATTCAGACCTTTGGTTGATCTTCTGATACTGAAGCATCTCAGCATCTTCATCTTTGCCAGGTCCCCACACCAAGACAGTAGAGGGCTCAGTGTTGTAGATTTCAGCTTTGGAACCTTCAGTGTTCTGAACACACTTTTCAGCTTCATGTTCCCTGAAACCATCTGTAGACTCATCAAAGATCACATGAGGTGTTTCTTCAACACAAAGAGTTTGAGCATTAAACACTCGATAGGCTTTGCTTGAACGTTCTGTTCCAGAGTATCCAAGGAAGACTCCTGGATCAGCCATGCTATCGAAAGTGTTTAATCTCTTCTTATCATTGTTGTGTATGAAACACTTAGAACCGAAAGCATGAAAGTAGGCAATCGATGGCTTTCTGTTCTTCCATAACTCGTATGGAGTTCTTCCATGTCTCTGAGTGAGAAAGGAGCGATTCTGCGTGTAGCATGCGTTGTTGACTGCTTCGGCCCAAAACTTCAAGGGTAGTTTTGACTCGGCTAGCATCGTCCTTGCTGCTTCCTTTAGAGACCGGTTTCTTCTTTCTGCAACTCCGTTCTGCTGAGGAGTTTTTGCTGCAGAAGTTTGATGACTGATTCCTTGTTCATCACAATACTTACGAATGACAGTATTGAGGAACTCAGTCCCACGATCTGATCTGATGCTGATGATGTTGACTTCTTTTTCAACGCTCAGTCTTCTCAGCAGCTTTGGCAGTTCCTCCAGTGTTTCTTTCTTCTTGAAGAGAAAGATAACCCAGTATATCGTGAATAAGCATCCACAACTAATAAGGTGTACTTCCTACCGTTGTAGCTTCTTGGAGTGATCGGGCCAAACAGATCCATGTGAAGTAGATGCAGAATCCTTTCAGAGGAGTGTTCTGACTTTGACTTGAATGACATCCGCGTCTGCTTTCCTCTGAGGCATGCTTCACATTCTTGCTTCTTCTGGAACACAATAGAAGGAACGCCTTCTACCAGTTGATGTTTAGCAAGTTTGTTGATCGTCTTGAAGTTGAGATGGTTGAGTCTCTTGTGCCATAGCCAATTGAGCTCCGAGCTGCTCTTGCTGATGAGGCACGTTTCTGGTGGGCTGTCTTCCCAAGAAACGACGTAGAGACTCCCTTGTCTGAATCCTTTCAGAACCACCTTCTTTTGATTGTTTCTAACAGTGAATTCATCCTTCTTGATCTTCACTGTGAAACCACTGTCACAAAATTGACTCACAGACAACAGATTAAGTTTAAGACCAGAAACAAAGCTAACATTACTGATACTGGAGTTACCCATGTTGAGCACACCGTAGCCTTTTGTTTCTCCGATTGAGTTGTCTCCGAATGCAACTTTAGATCCAGCTTTCTCAACATACTGAGATAGATATTCTTTGTAGCCCGTCATGTGCTTCGAGCAGCCACTGTCCAGATACCACGTTCTAATTGAAGCTTTGGCCTCTTCCTTCTTTGTGTGTTTCCTGACATTGACCTGCAAGGAAGAGTTGCTTCAGGCACCCAATCAAGCTTTGGGTCCTTCGATGTTAGCTCGAGTTCCCTTTGGAACCCATATTTGCTTCAGAATTGGTCTGGCTGATCTCTTGCGCTTTGTTGAATGTCTGATTGACGTCATTAGCGCTTCAGGTGGCACATGAGCATTCTTCTGTTGAGAAATCTTTTTGAAGGCCTCACTCTTGTAGCAGTTCTGTCTGATGAGTGGTTGAGGTCTTCTTTGCTCGGCGAAGTATCTTCCCTGAGATACTCGAGTCTTTGCAGACTTTTGGAGACTTGGCTGATGTCCAGTAGCTTGTTGTCGTAGATGGCTCTTGGTTCGTCTGGACTCAGCATTGCTTGGTCTCCATGGATGTTGTTCCTTCTGAAACTGAACTGAAGATGTCAGTTTCTGACTGATGTGGCCTTTCTTCCCCCTGGATTGATGAGGAAGATTCTTCTTGACTTCTGATGTTCCTTCCCTGATCTTTGACTGAAATCTGCTTTCCAGCCTTCTCAATAGAATGATCTGGTTGGGGGCCTCCTTAGCTCGTCTGTAGCTTCGTGGAGGTGGAACATTTGATCTAGCCATCAGTCTGCGCTTGCGAACTTCATCCATATCATGATCTCTTGATTCTTCCGTGGTTGTGATTTCAGAAGGATCGTCCTTTGAGATGATCATGATATCCTTTCCTTTGTCAGCTGCAATCTTTCCTCTGATGCTGTTGACCAGACCTTTCGATGGAAAGTTGCTCATCATGGGAGACTGCATCATGCAGTTCTTGACTGTGTCTTCCAGCTTGTGATTGAGCCTCTTGATTTCATGAGATGCTCTTTCACATTCTGAGTTGGAGATTCTGAGCTCTTCTTCCAGTCGGCTGTTCTCCATGATTAGCTGATCAAGACAAGTTTCATCCGGAAAGTAGATGATTGTCTGATTATTTGCTCGTTCATCATTGATCTCCTTGTCCATTTTCTGATTCTGCTTGAGGAGATCTTCGAACATTTTCCTCAGTTGACAGTGATCAGTCATGAGTTGATCAAACTCGTCAGTTTCATCGGATGAGCTACCTCCAGATTCTGAGTGGTCTCCTGAAAGCATCAGGAAGTTATCAGTATAAGGAGTTTTTGAGTCTGAGCCATTTATTCCATTGTCGTAGCTGTTGTCAGCCACGCTTTCTGATTCATTGGCCATCAGGGCTCGGCTCTCATTATCTGAGCTGGAACTGTCGAAGTCGAATGATTCTGAGGTGTCTTTGGAAGAGTCAGCATCGTCAGCAACCATCGCTTTCTTCTTTGAAAAGCTACGATCTTTCTTAGCTCTCAGTTCTCTGCGCTCAGCTGGAGTCAGATCAGGGCATTCATGTCGAAAGTGCCATTTCTTTCTACATCCAAAGCATTCCATATTTGATGTCGTAAGCGGGTGACTTCCTTTCTCCGCTTCGATCTGTGGAATGTCTGGGGTTGCCTTCTCTTTCTTTTCCTTTGTAGTGCTGCTTGTGGAACCTTCTGTACTTCCGGAACTTGGACTCCATCTTGTTGAATCTTTCAGTCAACAAAGCATATTGACTGAAGAAGTCCTCTGGGTTGAGTTCCGTTGGCTCCTTGATCTGCTTCTTGCCTTCTCTGGTTGAGGCCTTCAGTGCAACTCCTCTTGAGGTTGATGGACCATCTTCGTCTGATCCTTCAGCCTTCTTGTTACCAAGATTTCTCAGAAGGTCGAACTCATTTGCCATGAGATCGGAGAAAAGCTTGTTTGTCGGGAGCTGACTGAATCCTGGCTTATGCTGATGAGCGACTGAGTAGATCTGCCATTCTCCACGTGGCAGTGCTCAAAGAATCTTCAGGTTGATTTCTCGTTGAGTGTATTTGTCTTTGGAAATGGATTGAACTTCATTCAAGATAAGATTGAATCTTTGTTCCATTTCCTCGACAGATTCATTCTTGAGCATGAGGAAGGAGTCGAACTTCTGGCAAGCTATTGATAGCTTATTCTCCTTGATTTCCTCCGGACCTACGCACATTCTTTCCAGAATATCCCACATCTCCTTTGCTGTTCCGCACTTGATGATCTTCATGACATGCTTGTCGGGAACGGTGCCGGAGATGATGCTTTTGGCGAGGTTGTCAAGCTCATCTTGCTTCCTTTCTTCTGTGGTGAAGTCTGCCTTTGACTTGGGCTGGACCTCATCGTAAGGATCCTGATGGTGATCAGCAGGAACCCTTTTGATAACTTCGGTGATGGTTATAGGTCCGCTGGTGATGACTTCCCACATTCGGCAATGTTGGGCGGTGGGGAAGCTTTCAAGCCGAAACTTCCATATGTCGTATTTTTCAATACTAAACATAGGTAGAGAATATAATCTGATGTGGTTAGTCTCCATCAAAAAAGAGAAAACAGATAACAGCAGATAGAGCAGATAGCAAGCACAAAAAGAAAGAGTAAAACTTTTTCCAGACTTTTAAGAAAAATGATCCAGTTCAAATAGAACCTAGTCAGATGCAGATAGTTCTTGCGAACAACCTGCTCTGATAACAATTATTAGGTCCTGAGGGTCTCGAATAGGTGTATGGGGGAGGGGGGGAATACACATATAGGCTATTTTTGCACAATCTACTGACCTCAATCAGAGGGATCTCAGTCAGAGATCAAAACGAAACTTTGCACGCAAACAAGGACTCCTGTTTTACTGAAATCAGTTTTGAACAACAGGGTTGACGACTGATACTGAAAGCTCTTCAGTAATGAGTTATCAGTTAAGTTGCTGGAACTTAACTTATGCAAGTAAGGGCTTCAGTCGTGTTTGCTAGGATAGAGATGATATCACTCTTCCTGACTATCAGATGATAGTTCAGTCAGATCGATATCATGCGCAGCGGAAATTAAACTTAGTTTTGTAATAGCCTCGGTGAAGCAGGTTGTTGGATTAAGGTTTCTCTTTGCTGTTAGTCAGTGTTCAGTTTTATCAATTAAAATAGCACAAGTAAGAATGTAAAACTGAAAGCTGTAAACAGCACAGAGACTTTTACGTGGTTCGGAAAAACCCTTTCCTACATCCACGGTTGGTTGATCAGACCAACAATCCACTCCGCAAGTGCTTCACTGGTGCACTGCAAACCGTACCCGTGTGCTTGCCTGGTGCACACAACCATGAACTGAAGAAAACCCTTCTTCAGCACCCACACAACCTCGCGTAGGATTTTCCTGCTAAGCACACCTCGTGCTCAGACTTTTCACTCAGAGTTCAGAGTACCTTCCTGAACTCCGAACCACTCAAACACTCTTATAGGGGGAGGTTTGAACGAGTGCCAACTATACTTACAAAGAACAAGTTCTTTGAAGCAAGTTTGACCTTTGGCTTCTGGGTAAACAGATAAATGCCTAGGGTCTAAGAGAATGTATGTAATCAGTAGTGACTGATTTTGGCTTTGGAATTCTCTTCTTCGATTCAAGCTTTGGGGAGGTTAAGCTTTAGGCTGAGTAGCAATTTTGGCAGAGCTTCAGCTTATGTCGTTGAATCGGTGAAGGTTGAAGTGATCCTCGAGCGCTATTTGTAGGAGAACTCTTGAATAGATCCCGTGGCGTAAATCGTCCTCAAGATTTCTTCCGTTGGAGAGCAATTCGAATTTGGGCTGAGGCTTCAATCTTTGAGGTTCCTTGTCTGTGTGGAAACGGCTCTCTTTGATGGACAGGAGATGTGACGTCTCTGAAAAGTTACCACCAATGACCTCTGCAGAGATAAGATATTCTGAGATCTCTGCATTTAATGCGGCTGTCCTTATGCGTACATGGCTTCCTCTGAACGTTGGAAGATCAGTCCTAGGAGGAATGTTCAACTGATACTTGACTTTAGTATCAGTCCATTGCGCGCATTAAATAATCAGTCTTCAACTGATACTTCAGTTGGTATCTGCAGTCTTCAATCTTCAGTCTTCGTTCTTCAGTCTTTGACACCGCAAGCTAAACTAGAAACGAACTCTAACACTTGAGTTTAAAACGATTCTAGTCTATTACATATAAGTCCTATGAATTTTGGTATCATCAAAACAAGGGTTAGGATATTCCACAAGGTTCCCAACAATTTCTCCCTTTTTGATGATGCCAAAACCACACAGCAGTTCTAGACAGCAAAAAGACTGAACTCACAGTACAAGTTCTGAACATGGGGTGAAAATAGTTCCCCCTAAACAATAGAACCTAATAACTTGTACTTAGAGTAAGAATGAAAACAGTTCTAAAACAGAACATAAAGAAGACAGAAAAACCATAATCAGAGCCTGGACAAAAAGTCATTGTCTTCAGGTTGAGATCAATAAGAAGTTCATTTAATTAAAAATGACTGACAAGCCATCAGTCGAGGTACAGAGCAAGACTTACATTGGAGTAAAAAGAAAAAACAAAAACAACATGGGAAACCCATGGACTCCAGCAGTCTGCTTGGCTGTGCCTTGAACTTCTTGATCTTCATCTTCTGTCTTCATGTTCCTAAGCTTGTTCCACTTTCACTTGTGTTCCGTTGAATTGAGGTCTCTTCTGAAACGTCATCCTTCTGGTGATCCTTAGCTATCCCATCTACAGTCAAGAAATAGGGACAGGAGTAACCAAATGAAAGGTTGCTCACTGACTCTGACTTTCCCAACTTTCCCTCTTTTTGGCAACATCAAAAAGAGAGATGACCATGGAAGCTGAGATCAAATGAGACTTCAACTCCAATTCTCAAGTTGTGGTGATGACTTTGAGAAGGGGAGGAGTCCCGAAAATGCAGAAGGAGGAGGACGTCAGGAGTGGGTGGAGAAGGATGAAAAGGGAAGGACGGAGAAGGCGGGGAGACAGAGGAATGGAGAAGAGCAGTGTGAAGGAAAGGAAAGTATGCATAGCGTCGTTAGAGATAGACATGAGATGCAACTATACATACGATCCGGAGAGTGAGGAGACAGACGAGGAGGGAAGAATTATAGGAGTGCGAGAGGGGGGGAGGAAAAACGAAGGAAATGCATGGCGAGGCGTTGATGAAAGAAATGGATCAAAACGCGCCTCGTCATACATAGGGGAGAAGATGAGGTGAAGATGGAGAATCGAATCAGTGTTAGTCGTGAGGACTAGCACTGTCGATTTTTCGCCGGATGGCAATGAGTTACTGCTCATTGCTGTTGCACCACATGGAGGCTTCACCAAAAGGCGAGAAGCTTCCTGAGAATCAGGTGAAGTCTGTCCATTTTTAGACAGGAACTTCCAATCCATGTGCCGGGCATGAGGATGGAAGACGCTCGCTTCGCTGGATACAAGTGAGGGTAGAGCAAACTTTGACGCCGGAGAGACGTTGAGGTCCAGTGGAAGGGTCCGGGGAAGACCAGGTGTGTGAGCGTCATTCTTCCACTCCATGACTTTGCAGTCATAGATTTCTCCTTTAGTCGGAACAAATTTTCTCTGCAACTTTAGAAAAGATTGAAAATTTTTCTCACAGTGAAGGCTGTGGAGATTTGTTAGTTGATGCAGAAAAATCGTGAAGACAACATGGTATAAAAAGACAAGATTTGAACCATGTAAGAAGATGAAAGGGTTTTTCGAAAACTGTGCCTAAAATGCAATTGAAGAGAAGATTCGCGTCCGCCGTCACTGCGAGGGACTGCGTCTTCAAAAAGTTGAAAGGCATCATTACATACTGTCATGTCAATGAGCTTTTCAAGAAATTTTATTGCAGAGGCAAAAAGGTTGGAAGGATATTTTTGGCAAAAAGATCAGGACAAGTTCAATCAAAACAGATTTTTCCTTTATAAAAATCTTGTCCTTCACGGATATTCCATTTACCAACAATTCCAACAATCAGTTAAAGTTTTTGAAAGAAACTGATCAGTTAGAGAAAAGATTTTGAACTAAAAACTCAAAGCTCTTAACTGAAATAACTGATTTAAAAAGTAAGCATTTAAAGTACTTACTGATCAACTGAACATTGTAGTCAGTTGATACCACTTGATCCTGGTTGTTTTCATCAGGATGACTTCTTCTTCAGATGAGCATTCGGACTTCATTGCTTTCCACGTTGGCGATCGTTGAATCAGCAGTTGGTTGACCACCAGTCAACATGACTGTTTGAGAAGATCTTCAAACACAGCATCACTCTTCAGGGTTGATGAGGCTGATCTTTGCACATAGATCATTGAACCTCTCTTCTGGAAGAGCCTTGGTCAGCAGGTCCGCTCTCTGAATAGTAGTGGGAATCCATTCCACAGAGATATCCTTCTTTTCGACATGATCACGAATGAAGTGATGTCGAATAGCAATATGCTTCACTCTGGTGTGATGAACTGGATTCTGGGAGATTGCAATAGCACTGGAGCTGTCGCAATAAATAGGAACTTCCTTTTCGTCGATCCCATAGTCCTTTAGTTGACAGGATTTGTGAGCAGCAGCTTCCGACAGCAACATATTCAGCTTCAGTTGTAGAGCTGGCGACTGAAGTCTGCTTCTTTGAAAACCAAGAGATGAGCTTGTTGCCTAGGAATTGACATGTTCCGGAGGTTGATTTGCGATCAAGCTTGCATCCACCGAAGTTTGAATCTGAATATCCGGTGAGCTTGATGTCGTCGTCTGCTGGATACCACAATCCTAAATTGGGCGTGCCTTTGAGATATCTCAGAATCCGCCTTGCTGCATCCAAATGAGCTTCCTTAGGATCTGATTGATATCTTGCACATACCCCGACTACAAATGCGATATCTGGTCTGCTTGCAGTCAAATACAGCAAAGATCCAACGATTTCTCTGTACTTCTTCGAAGAGACAGAGTTTCCTTCTGAACCTGGATCAACTTTCCAGTTTGTGTTCATTGGGATCTTGACTGACTTCATGTGCTGAATACCGAACTTAGCTATCAGTTCCTTGGTATATTTGGACTGACTGATCAGTATTCCTTCGTTGGTCTGCTTGACTTGCAATCCGAGAAAGAAATTCATTTCTCCCATCATGGACATTTGAAACTTGTTGGTCATGATGTCAGCAAACTTCTTGCACATGCGTTCGGATTTGGATCCGAAGATTATGTCATCGACATAAATTTGAACAAGCAAGAGATCTTCTCCTTCTTTGAGAGTGAACAGAGTTCTGTCCACAGATCCCTTTTTGAAGCCTTGTTCAACCAGATACTCCGAGAGAGTATCGTACCACGCTCTTGGTGCTTGCTTCAATCCATAGAGCGCTTTCTTCAGCTTGTACACCTTTTCTGGTCCAGCAACCTCAAACCCTGGAGGTTGTTCTACATAGACTTCATCTGTGAGCACTCCATTGAGAAATGCACACTTGACATCCATTTGGTGTACCTTGAAACCTTTGTGAGCTGCAAAGGCTAAGAAGAGTCTGACTGCTTCCAATCTGGCAACTGGGGCGAATGTCTCGTCGTAGTCGATTCCTTCTTCTTGACTGTATCCTTTAGCCACTAGCCTTGCTTTGTTTCTCACAACGTTTCCTTCTTCATCTTCCTTGTTCTTGAAAATCCATTTCAAACCAATCATCTTTGCATCGTCTGGTCGATCCACAAACTCCCAAACTGAATTCCGGTTGAATTCATTGAGTTCCTCTAGCATTGCGATGACCCACTGAGTAGACTTCAGAGCTTCTTCAATATCCTTGGGCTCTGTAGATGATAAGAAACAATTGAAATTCTTATCTTCGTTGATGCAGTTCTGATTGATGTCGAAGACGAGGTTGCACATAGATCTCCGAGTCTTGACGCCATCTGATGGTTCTCCAATGATGTTCTCCTTTGAGTGGAGTTCAAACCATCTTCGATACTTCTTGATCTCTTCTGGAGATGGTAGGGCTTCTTCGGTCAGTATGGTTCTGAGGTGTTGAGCACCTTCTGGAGCAGGGGAGTGTTGAGCTGGAGCGGCTTCTGCACATTCAACTCGAACTTCAGCAACCGGAGTTCCCCCTTGACTGATGCCATCTGCATTGGCTCCAGTCTGAACTTCAGACCTTTGGTTGATCTTCTGATACTGAAGCATCTCAGCATCTTCATCTTTGCCAGGTCCCTACACCAAGACAGTAGAGGGCTCAGTGTTGTGGATTTCAGCTTTGGAACCTTCAGTGTTCTGAACACACTTTTCAGCTTCATGTTCCCTGAAACCATCTGTAGACTCATCAAAGATCACATTAGGTGTTTCTTCAACACAAAGAGTTTGAGCATTAAACACTCGATAGGCTTTGCTTGAACGTTCTGTTCCAGAGTATCCAAGGAAGACTCCTGGATCAGCCTTGCTATCGAAAGTGTTTAATCTCTTCTTATCATTGTTGTGTATGAAACACATAGAACCGAAAGCATGAAAGTAGGCAATCGATGGCTTTCTGTTCTTCCATAACTCGTATGGAGTTCTTCCATGTCTCTGAGTGAGGAAGGAGCGATTCTGCATGTAGCATGCGTTGTTGACTACTTCGGCCCAAAACTTCAAGGGTAGTTTTGACTCGGCTAGCATCGTCCTTGCTGCTTCCTTTAGAGACCGGTTTCTTCTTTCTGCAACTCCGTTCTGCTGAGGAGTTATTGCCGCAGAAGTTTGATGACTGATTCCTTGTTCATCACAATACTTACGAATGACAGTATTGAGGAACTCAGTCCCACGATCTGATCTGATGCTGATGATGTTGACTTCCTTTTCAACGCTCAGTCTTCTCAGCAGCTTTGGCAGTTCTTCCAGTGTTTCTTTCTTCTTGAAGAGAAAGATAACCCAAGTATATCGTGAATAAGCATCCACAACTAATAAGGTGTACTTCCTACCGTTGTAGCTTCTTGGAGTGATCGGGCCAAACAGATCCATGTGAAGTAGATGCAGAATCCTATCAGAGGAGTGTCCTGACTTTGACTTGAATGACATCCGCGTCTGCTTTCCTCTGAGGCATGCTTCACATTCTTGCTTCTTCTGGAACACAATAGAAGGAACGCCTTCTACCAGTTGATGTTTAGCAAGTTTGTTGATCGTCTTGAAGTTGAGATGGTTGAGTCTCTTGTGCCATAGCCAATTGAGCTCCGAGCTGCTCTTGCTGATGAGGCACGTTTCTGGTGGGCTGTCTTCCCAAGAAACGACGTAGAGACTCCCTTGTCTGAATCCTTTCAGAACCACCTTCTTTTGATTGTTTCTAACAGTGAATTCATCCTTCTTGATCTTCACTGTGAAACCACTGTCACAAAATTGGCTCACAGACAACAGATTATGTTTAAGACCAGAAACAAAGCTAACATTACTAATACTGGCGTTACCCATGTTGAGCACACCCTAGCCTTTTGTTTCTCCGATTGAGTTGTCTCCGAATGCAACTTTGGATCCAGCTTTCTCAACATACTGAGATAGATATTCTTTGTAGCCCGTCATGTGCTTCGAGCAGCCACTGTCCAGATACCACGTTCTAATTGAAGCTTAGGCATCTTCCTTCTTTTTGTGTTTCCTGACATTGACCTGCAAGGAAGAGTTGCTTCAGGCACCCAATCAAGCTTTGGGTCCTTCGATGTTAGCTCGAGTTCCCTTTGGAACCCATATCTGCTTCAGAATTGGTCTGGCTAATCTCTTGCGCTTTGTTGAATGTCTGATTGACGTCATTGGCGCTTCAGGTGGCACATGAGCATTCTTCTGTTGAGAAATCTTTTTGAAGGCCTCACTCTTGTAGCAGTTCTGTCTGATGAGTGGTTGAGGTCTTCTTTGCTCGGCGAAGTATCTTTCCTGAGATACTCGAGTCTTTGCAGACTTTTGGAGACTTGGCTGATGTCCAGTAGCTTGTTGTCGAGGATGGCTCTTGGTTCGTCTGGACTCAGCATTGCTTGGTCTCCATGGATGTTGTTCCTTCTGAAACTGAACTGAAGATGTCAGTTTCTGACTGATGTGGCCTTTCTTCCCCCTGGATTGATGAGGAAGATTCTTCTTGACTTCTGATGTTCCTTCCCTGATCTTTGACTGAAATCTGCTTTCCAGCCTTCTTAATAGTATGATCTGGTTGGGGGCCTCCTTAGCTTGTCTGTAGCTTCGTGGAGGTGGAACATTTGATCTAGCCATCAGTCTGCGCTTGCGAACTTCATCCATATCATGATCTCTTTATTCTTCTGTGGTTGTGATTTCAGAAGGATCGTCCTTTGAGATGATCATGATATCATTTCCTTTGTCAGCTGCAATCTTTCCTCCGATGCTGTTGACCAGACCTTTCGATGGAAAGTTGCTCATCATGGGAGACTGCATCATGCAGTTCTTGACTGTGTCTTCCAGCTTGTGATTGAGCCTCTTGATTTCATGAGATGCTCTTTCACATTCTGAGTTGGAGATTCTGAGCTCTTCTTCCAGTCGGCTGTTCTCCATGATTAGCTGATCAAGACAAATTTCATCCGGAAAGTAGATGATTGTCTGATTCTTTGCTCGTTCATCATTGATCTCCTTGTCCATTTTCTGATTCTGCTTGAGGAGATCTTCGAACATTTTCCTCAGCTGACAGTGATCAGTCATGAGCTGATCAAACTCGTCAGTTTCATCGGATGAGCTACCTCCAGATTTTGAGTGGTCTCCTGAAACCATCAGGAAGTTATCAGTATAAGGAGTTTTTGAGTCTGAGCCATTCATTCCATTGTCGTAGCTGTTGTCAGCCACGCTTTCTGATTCATTGGCCATCAGGGCTCGGCTCTCATCATCTGAGCTGGAACTGTCGAAGTCGGATGATTCTGATGTGTCTTTGGAAGAGTCAGCATCGTCAGCAACCATCGCTTTCTTCTTTGAAAAGCTACGATCTTTCTTAGCTCTCAGTTCTCTGCGCTCAGCTGGAGTCAGATCACGGCATTCATGTCGAAAGTGCCCTTTCTTTCTACATCCAAAGCATTCCATATCTTTGATGTCGTAAGCGGGTGACTTCCTTTCTCCGCTTCGACCTGTGGAATGTCTGGGGTTGCCTTCTCTTTCTTTTCCTTTGTAGTGCTGCTTGTGGAACCTTCTGTACTTCCGGAACTTGGACTCCATCTTGTTGAATCTTTCAGTCAACAAAGCATATTGACTGAAGAAGTCCTCTGGGTTGAGTTCCGTTGGCTCCTTGATCTGCTTCTTGCCTTCTCTGGTTGAGGCCTTCAGTGCAACTCCTCTTGAGGTTGATGGACCATCTTCGTCTGATCCTCCAGCCTTCTTGTTACCAAGATTTCTCAGAAGGTCGAACTCATTTGCCATGAGATCGGAGAAAAGCTTGTTTGTCGGGAGCTGACTGAATCCTGGATTATGCTGATGAGCGACTGAGTAGATCTGCCATTCTCCACGTGGCAGTGCTCGAAGAATCTTCAGGTTGATTTCTCGTTGAGTGTATTTGTCTTTGGAAATGGATTGAACTTCATTCAAGATAAGATTGAATCTTTGTTCCATTTCCTCGACAGATTCATTCTTGAGCATGAGGAAGGAGTCGAACTTCTGGCAAGCTATTGATAGCTTATTCTCCTTGATTTCCTCCGGACCTACGCACATTCTTTCCAGAATGTCCCACATCTCCTTTGCTGTTCCGCACTTGATGATCTTCATGACATGCTTGTCGGGAACGGTGCCGGAGATGATGCTTTTGGCGAGGTTGTCAAGCTCATCTTGCTTCCTTTCTTCTGTGGTGAAGTCTGCCTTTGACTTGGGCTGGACCTCATCGTAAGGATCCTGATGGTGATCAGCAGGAACCCTTTTGATAACTTCGGTGATGGTTATAGGTCCGCTGGTGATGACTTCCCACATTCGGCAATGTTGGGCGATGGGGAAGCTTTCAAGCTGAAACTTCCATATGTCGTATTTTTCAATACTAAACATAGGTAGAGAAGATAATCTGATGTGGTTAGTCTCCATCAAAAAAGAGAGAACAGATAACAGCAGATAGAGCAGATAGCAAGCACAAAAAGAAAGAGTAAAACTTTTTCGAGACTTTTAAGAAAAAAGATCTAGTTCAAATAGAACCTAGTCAGATGCAGATAGTTCTTGCGAACAACCTGCTCTGATACCAATTGTTAGGTCCTGAGGGTCTCGAATAGGTGTATGGGGGAGGGGGGGAATACACCTATAGGCTATTTTTGCACAATCTACTGACCTCAATCAGAGGGATCTCAGTCAGAGATCAAAACAAAACTTTGCACGCAAACAAGGATTCCTGTTTTACTGAAATCAGTTTTGACCAACAGGGTTGACGACTGATACTGAAAGCTCTTCAGTAATGAGTTATCAGTTAAGTTGCTGGAACTTAACTTATGCAAGTAAGGGCTTCAGTCGTGTTTGCTAGGATAGAGATGATATCACTCTTCCTGACTATCAGAGGATAGTTCAGTCAGATCGATATCATGCGCAGCGGAAATTAAACTTAGTTTCGTAATAGCCTCGGTGAAGCAGGTTGTTGGATTAAGGTTTCTCTTTGCTGTTAGTCAGTGTTCAGTTTTATCAATTGAAATAGCACAAGTAAGAATGTAAAACTGAAAGCTGTAAACAGCACAGAGACTTTTACGTGGTTCGGAAAAACCCTTTCCTACATCCACGGTTGGTTGATCAGACCAACAATCCACTCCGCAAGTGCTTCACTGGTGCACTGCAAACCGTACCCGTGTGCTTGCCTGGTGCACACAACCGTGAACTGAAGAAAACCCTTCTTCAGCACCCACACAACCTCGCGTAGGATTTTCCTGCTAAGCACACCTCGTGCTCAGACTTTTCACTCAGAGTTCAGAGTACCTTCCTGAACTCCGAACCACTCAAACACTCTTATGGGGGGGAGGTTTGAACGAGTGCCAACTATACTTACAAAGAACAAGTTCTTTGAAGCAAGTTTGACCTTTGGCTTCTGGGTAAACAGATAAATGCCTAGGGTCTAAGAGAATGTATGTAATCAGCAGTGACTGATTTTGGCTTTGGAATTCTCTTCTTCGATTCAAGCTTTGGGGAGGTTAAGCTTTAGGCTGAGTAGCAATTTTGGCAGAGCTTCAGCTTATGTCGTTGAATCGGTGAAGGTTGAAGTGATGCTCGAGCGCTATTTGTAGGAGAACTCTTGAATAGATCCATTGGCGTAAATCGTCCTCAAGATTTCTTCCGTTGGAGAGCAATTCGAATTTGGGCTGAGGCTTCAATCTTCGAGGTTCCTTGTCTGTGTGGAAACGGCTCTCTTTGATGGACAGGAGATGTGACGTCTCTGAAAAGTTACCACCAGATAGGAATGACCTCTGCAGAGATAAGATATTCTGAGATCTCTGCATTTAATGCGGCTGTACTTGTGTGTACGTGGCTTCCTCTGAAAGTTGGAAGATCAGTCCTAGGAGGAATGTTCAACTGATACTTGACTTTAGTATCAGTCCATTGCGCGCATTAAATAATCAGTCTTCAACTGATTCTTCAACTGATACTTCAGTTGGTATCTGCAGTCTTCAGTCTTCAGTCTTCATTCTTCAGTCTTTAGTCTTCAGTCTTTGACACAGCAAGCTAAACTAGAAACGAACTCTAACACTTGAGTTCAAAACGATTCTAGTCTATTACATATAAGTCCTATGAATTTTGGTGTCATCAAAACAAGGGTTAGGATATTCCACAAGGTTCCCAACAATTTCTCCCTTTTTGATGATGCCAAAACCACACAGCAGTTCTAGACAGCAAAAAGACTGAACTCACAGTACAAGTTCTAAACATGGGGTGAAAATAGTTCCCCTAAACAATAGAACCTAAAAACTTGTACTTAGAGTAAGAACGAAAACAGTTCTAAAATAGAACATAAAGAAGACAGAAAAACCATACTCAGAGCCTGGACAAAGAGTCATTGTCTTCAGGTTGAGATCAATAAGAAGTTCATTTCATTAAAAAGGACTAACAGGCCATCAGTCGAGGTACAGAGCAAGACTTACATTGGAGTAAAAAGAAAAAACAAAAACAACATGGGAAACCCATAGACTCCAGCAGTCTGCTTGGCTGTGCCTTGAACTTCTTGATCTTCATCTTCTGTCTTTATGTCTTCATGTTCCTAAGCTTGTTCCACTTTCACTTGTGTTCCGTTGAATTGAGGTCTCTTCTGAAACGTCATCCTTCTGGTGATCCTTAGCTATCCCATCTACAGTCAAGAAATAGGGACAGGAGTAACCAAATGAAAGGTTGCTCACTGACTCTGACTTTCCCAACTTTCCCTCTTTTTGGCAACATCAAAAAGAGAGATGACCATGGAAGCTGAGATCAAATGAGACTTCAACTCCAATTCTCAAGTTGTGGTGACGACTTTGAGAAGGGGAGGAGTCCCGAAAATGCAGAAGGAGGAGGACGTCAGGAGTGGGTGGAGAAGGATGAAAATGGAAGGACGGAGAAGGCGGGGAGACAGAGGAATGGAGAAGAGTAGTGTGAAGGAAAGGAAAGTATGCATAGCGTCGTTAGAGATAGACATGAGATGAAACTATACATACGATCCGGAGAGTGAGGAGACAGACGAGGAGAGAAGAATTATAGGAGTGCGAGAGGGGGGGAGGAAAAACGAAGGAAATGCATGGCGAGGCGTTGATGAAAGAAATGGATCAAAACGCGCCTCGTCATACATGGGGGAGAAGATGAGGTGAAGATGGAGAATCGAATCAGTGGTAGTAGTGAGGACTAGCACTGTCGATTTTTCACCGGATGGCAATGAGTTACTGCTCATTGCTGTTGCACCACATGGAGGCTTCACCAAAAGGCGAGAAGCTTCCTGAGAATCAGGTGAAGTCTGTCCATTTTTAGACAGGAACTTCCAATCCATGTGCCGGGCATGAGGATGGAAGACGCTCGCTTCGCTGGATACAAGTGAGGGTAGAGCAAACTTTGACGCCGGAGAGACGTTGAGGTCCAGTGGAAGGGTCCGGTGAAGACCATGTGTGTGAGCGTCATTCTTCCACTCCATGACTTTGCAGTCATAGATTTCTCCTTTAGTCGGAACAAATTTTCTCTGCAACTTTAGAAAAGATTGAAAATTTTTCTCACAGTGAAGGCTGTGGAGATTTGTTAGTTGATGCAGAAAAATCGTGAAGACAACATGGTATAAAAAGACAAGATTTGAACCATGTAAGAAGATGAAAGGGTTTTTCGAAAACTGTGCCTAAAATGCAATTGAAGAGAAGATTCGCGTCCGCCGTCACTGCGAGGGACTGCGTCTTCAAAAAGTTGAAAGGCATCATTACATACTGTCATGTCAATGAGCTTTTCAAGAAATTTTATTGCAGAGGCAAAAAGGTTGGAAGGATATTTTTGGCAAAAAGATCAGGACAAGTTCAATCAAAACAGATTTTTCCTTTATAAAAATCTTGTCCTTCACGGATATTCCATTTACCAACAATTCCAACAATCAGTTAAAGTTTTTGAAAGAAACTGATCAGTTAGAGAAAAGATTTTGAACTAAAAACTCAAAGCTCTTAACTGAAATAACTGATTTAAAAAGTAAGCATTTAAAGTACTTACTGATCAACTGAACATTGTAGTCAGTTGATACCACTTGATCCTGGTTGTTTTCATCAGGATGACTTCTTCTTCAGATGAGCATTCGGACTTCATTGTTTTCCACGTTGGCGATCGTTGAATCAGCAGTTGGTTGACCACCAGTCAACATGACTGTTTGAGAAGATCTTCAAACACAGCATCACTCTTCAGGGTTGATGAGGCTGATCTTTGCACATAGATCATTGAACCTCTCTTCTGGAAGAGCCTTGGTCAGCAGGTCCGCTCTCTGAATAGTAGTGGGAATCCATTCCACAGAGATATCCTTCTTTTCGACATGATCACGAATGAAGTGATGTCGAATAGCAATATGCTTCACTCTGGTGTGATGAACTGGATTCTGGGAGATTGCAATAGCACTGGAGCTGTCGCAATAAATAGGAACTTCCTTTTCGTCGATCCCATAGTCCTTTAGTTGATGGACTAACCACAGGATTTGTGAGCAGCAGCTTCCGGCAGCAACATATTCAGCTTCAGTTGTAGAGGTGGCGACTGAAGTCTGCTTCTTTGAAAACCAAGAGATGAGCTTGTCGCCTAGGAATTGACATGTTCCGGAGGTTGATTTGCGATCAAGCTTGCATCCACCGAAGTTTGAATCTAAATATCCGGTGAGCTTGATGTCGTCGTCTGCTGGATACCACAATCCTAAATTGGGCGTGCCTTTGAGATATCTCAGAATCCGCTTTGCTGCATCCAAATGAGCTTCCTTAGGATCTGATTGATATCTTGCACATACCCCGACTGCAAATGCGATATCTGGTCTGCTTGCAGTCAAATACAACAAAGATCCAATGATTTCTCTGTACTTCTTCGAAGAGACAGAGTTTCCTTCTGAACCTGGATCAACTTTCCAGTTTGTGTTCATTGGGATCTTGACTGACTTCATGTGCTGAATACCGAACTTAGCTATCAGTTCCTTGGTATATTTGGACTGACTGATCAGTATTCCTTCGTTGGTCTGCTTGACTTGCAATCCGAGAAAGAAATTCATTTCTCCCATCATGGACATTTGAAACTTGTTGGTCATGATGTCAGCAAACTTCTTGCACATGCGTTCGGATTTGGATCCGAAGATTATGTCATCGACATAAATTTGAACAAGCAAGAGATCTTCTCCTTCTTTGAGAGTGAACAGAGTTCTGTCCACAGATCCCTTTTTGAAGCCTTGTTCAACCAGATACTCCGAGAGATTATCATACTACGCTCTTGGTGCTTGCTTCAATCCATAGAGCGCTTTCTTCAGCTTGTACACCTTTTCTGGTCCAGCAACCTCAATGTAGCACCCCGTACTTTTCCTCATGTTGTGAGATAGTGTCTTAACACTAATAAGAGTACCGAGATGTCGAAATACGAGACTATTTTTTTTATGATTAGATAAGACAGATTGTCATTTAAATAGAGATACGAGTGACTAAACCGAGGATAGAGTTAGAATGATGAGATTCGAGAAATGAGCTGAGATAGAGATGCTGATTGAATTGAGTTGAGATTTTATTTCCGATTACCGGGAATAAATTTTACAGATACTGAGTTATCAGAGTTTGACTGACCTATTAAAGAGAATAGGTATAATGAGTCCGACCTAGAGTCGAGGAAGAAAGAGTGAGAACCTTGATGAAAAGAGTCGGTCCGAGAGATGTCTAGTTTGTTTGTTTGCCGACTGCTTTAATGTGACATTATGTGAAATTACGTGACTGATCGATTATGTGATTTTCGTGATGTGTGTCACTGTGACCGAGTTATTATGATTTTTATTCGAGACCTTAGCATTTGGAATTTTGATTGAGTTTCCAAAGCAGGTATGGGTTATTTTTATCGAGAAATCGAATGATGCCGGTTTATGAAAATTTTTCCGGGCATAATATTTTTTAAATTATTTTTCCTACGAAGAGGAATATTATAATTGAGTGAGTGCACTAATAATAGTGCTATGATCATTATTTTGGTCACATGAATAATTATACTATGGTATTTTATTAATGAGTGACTTTACCATAGTTTTGTGATTTTTATTTAATCACCCTTCACACTTTATTTATTTTCCCATACCATATGTTATATGTCTCAATTTTGCTAAGTATGGAATTGAGAGAGTAAAGAATTGAGAGTATGAGATGGGAGAGTGTAGAGATTAGAGAGAGATTAGAGAGAGAAAGATCATTCATTAATTAGCAAATATTTCATAAGATTTGCAAATCTCCTTTAAAGATTGCAAGATCATTCTCAATCTTGCAAAGCTAATTTCTCTCTCCCTCACTTACAATTTTCGGCCAACATCATCTCTCTCCCTCACACACATTTTCTCCCAACACACACTCATCTTCTCCATTTCTCTATTCCACCATTTTCCACCATTAGAGCAAACCTTCGAAGCTTCCAACAAAATTACCAAACACCTCAAACCACTCTAAAACTTTCCATAAACACTATCTATCCTCATTTATTCAAGAGAATCCTTGAAGAAGAAGCTCCAAAGTAGAGTGAGAAAGTGTAAACTTTGGTAAGAACTTGGGTAAGTAACCATGTCTTTCCTAAAATCTTGTTTGAAAGATGTTATGTAAGTGTATTCTTGAAGGATGAGCAAGAAAATCACCCCTCCCTTTTCTTTCCCAAATTTTCGAAAAATGGGTCTTCACCCCTTTCAAAATTTTTCTTTTTCTTTTCTTGTTTGGGGGTGAAAAATGAGAGTTATGTGATGTGTATTGATGTTTGATATATGTTGTGAAATATGTGTCATGAGATGTGAAACTTTGATGGAAGTTAGTTTACCCCAAAAATGGTAACTTTTGAGTTAATGAGTTAAATGATGAATTGATGATATAAATGAGTCTATGAGGTGTAGATGATGATGATTGATGGATTAATTTAAGTATATGATGTCAATTGGAGTTTTTGATGTGGGTTAGTTTATTAAAAATTAGGGATATGTGTATATATGCCCCTATTTGTGAATTGATGGTTTTGATGTGAGATTAATTGGTTAAAAATGAAAGATCTATGAGTAGATTAAAGATTTGTATGTGTTGTAAAAATTTCAAAGAGTTAGTTAGTAAAAATTAGGACTTTTTAGTCTATGTGTTATTTAAGTGTTTTTGCTTGAGATATATGTTTTTAAGCATGATAGTAGTGTCTTTGTATTTTTGATTAAGTCTATTGTAGGCTAAATAAAATTTTGACTAAGTTTAGTTTGTATGAGTTTTGAGTTTTTATATGATGTGAGTTTGATGCTTTATAAAATGAGGTTTATTTGCTCTATGATCATTATGAGAATTTTATCCATGTTTTGCTAAGAGTTTTATGTTGATACATGGATTTTCATAAAAATGTAATAAATATAGTTTTTATGATAAAAAGAGAGTAAATATGAGAATAATGAGTTATATGATGTAAATGATCATATTTGAGTATTTGAGAAATTTCGAGCATGAAATTGAGAAAGAGAATTGATTGATACGTTGTTGAAACGTTTCCCTTGAGATTTGAGTTAAGATGTAAAAGAGGAGAGTTAATTTGAGTATGATGAGTATTTTAATGTTTTTGAATGTTTTTGAGTGTTATATGTGTTTAAATTGAGCTTTGATTGGTTTTCCTTGAAGGAATGTTGAATTGAGCATTTAAGAGTTTGAGATGAGTTTTTGATGATTTTTCGTAGGCTACTGACCTACTGTGATCGACGGTTTGTCGATGTCAAAAAGCTTTGAAAATTTTACAGAATGTCCCTACATGAGTCTTGAGCACCTCTGTAAAATTTCAAGTCATTTGGACTTGATTTGCTATTTTTATAAAATGCAAAACCAAATCTGCACATTTCTGCCGGGAATTTCAGAGAACAGGGGACAAAGTCATTCATTTCAGTGACTTCCTGTATGATCTAGCTTTCCAAATTTTTATTGTATCAACCTTACTGTATGGGCTAGATATCCACCAAATTTGAGCTCAGTTTGACAACGTTTACTATTTTTCAAAAATCAATGTTTCCGATTGCTCAAAACTGCCGAATATGGTAGACCGTGGTAAAAACGCCATATCTCCCAAACCACTTGGAGTTTCTGACTCTACTTTTTTTTTAAATGAAACTAGACTCAAATACCTTTCTTTTGGTATGAGTCTGGAATCCAGGGGATGTCGGAGTCAGAACGTGTTAAAGTTTGAAGTCGAGTCTGTGTAAAAACAGAACATGATTTGTTGATGTTTGATTGTATTCTCTTATGTGCCTTATGTGTTTATGTTGCCCAAGTGTTTGAATGAGATTAGACGAGTCTTATATGAGAGATGAATCGAGACCTAGAACCATGATTTTCTTGAACCCTATCCTTGGACTTAAGGATTTGAAATGAGTAAAGAGTTTATGTAGAGTTGATTAAGAGATAGAATATAAGATAGAACATGAGTTGAGGCATGAGTTTTTGTCGTTGAGTTTCTAATCGAGATTCATTTTATGACATGAACCTACGATGATGACGATGATCCCTGAAGACACGAGCAGAGCAGGGAAGTAAGTAACTCCGCTTTGACGGGAGTTTTTGAGTAAGGTCTTCAGGTGGGCAATATTTTGAGTATACGAATATTATATGAGCTTTCTAAAATTGTTTAATGATGTTATGAGATTAACAAATGTTTTGAGATAAATGATGTTTGAGAACTGTTTGACTTGCCAATTTTTGATGTTGAGCTTGTATGTTACCCTCTACTGATGAGACGAATTCGGATCCTGCCAAAAGCGGGGTTGTGTACACAGAGGTGATCGTGAGCCGTCTTCGGGTCGGCCGGTCACGGTGCTTGAGAAGGAGGCCTACTTCTCAGTACCTTAATAATGATGAGTTGTAGATGTGGTACATGCATGATGATGAGTACTTTGATAGCGCTATCGTTTCTTTATGATATCATAATTATGAAAACTGCATGCACAGATTCATTTACGCTAACTTTATTTCTGTGTATTGCTGAGATGTGGCAAGTTTCAAACTTATAGCTCTATGAGCACCTTTCTTGTTTTTCGGCGTTTGCCCACTGAGTATTATATACTCACGCCCTGCATGTATTTCTAAATGTGCAGACTAAGCGAGGAGCGAGATTGGTCTGGTGCTGGCGGGGAAATGTTGGAGGATGTATTTACTTTATCGTATTTCCATTTTGACGATAAAGTCTTGATGATTGATATACTTTATTTTTCTTTTGAAGTTAAGCAATGTACTCACGGTTATATGTCTTCATACATATAATCGGTTCGCCTTTTGCTGCGATACTCTGCATATTATGATTCCTTACGAAAAATGAGCGATACCCGTTTTGTTTTTGTTCGTGAAATTCCTGATAATTAAAAAGTTATAACGACATTGACGATTTTACCCTTGGGTTCATTTATAATGATTTCTTTAACACCTTTTGATGCGAGCTTCCGCTTGATGTTCGACCTATTCTTCTTATCTTTTATTCTTTTAAAAATAGTCGTATCGATACTCGTACCCCACTATCATTAGTGTCGGGAATCGGGCTGCGACAGGGTGGTATCAGAGCAGGTCATCTGCTCTGAGTCTATTGCTTGACTGAGTTGAACCTTTGATTAGTGATATCTTTTTAAATTGAGTACTAGTCTAATTTGAATTCTTAGGCTAGTTTGAGAGAGTCAGTTTGAAACGAAACCCCAGCACCCCATCTCCTCCGGCTTAACGAGGTAAGAGGTTGATGTTGTTTCTTGTTGCTTTCTTGTTGAGAGCTGAGTTTGATTCACTAATGAGTCATGTATTGTTTTAATAACGAAATTGTTTGAGATGATGAATTCCGATACGAGGCAGTTGATGTGGAATACGAGGAGAGATGTTGAGGCTAGTATAGCCGATGCCCTACAGTACCAAACGAGGATGAAGTCGAGAAGAGGCAGCGATACAGAGACGATATAGCGAGACGATGTGCCGTTGGTTCAGGACTAATGGACCGAGAGAGGGCGATACTCTTGGAGAATTTCTAGCGCATTACCACCGTCGTTGGTTAGAGGCTAGTATCCACAGGATTGACGAGTCTGAGGCCATCACTCACCTGATTCCACAGCTGCCACCCGAGTGGCATGATTGGGCGGCTCCGCTAGTGCCGTAACATATCTTGAGGACTGAGTTTAGGCGTTTCGTGAGCGCCGATTTTCGTGGTTTCATCGCAACGTTGAGCCACCGCTACCTTGCTTATGGCGAGCCACCTTCACCGCCGTATGGAGAGTCTGAGGGACCAGCCCAGGGAAGGGAGCTTGTTGTTGTGCCCCCACTTCCCGAGGAGCCATTTCCGATTGCCCCTCTACCCCCAGCTGATCCGATTCCAGTTTCTTTTGAGCCTGATGTTTCAGAGCCAATGGACTTCGAGGCGTACTCTCCAGTGGTAGAGCATGACCCGTTTGCGTTTCTATCCCTTATTCCTTTTCCCAGCGCTGAGTTACCGCCTTGGGATTTGACTCTGGCAACGGCACCTTTGCCATTGCCACCTGTTGAGTCGGCATAGCCGATTGTTTCTGTTGAGCCTCAGATACAGTATGTGCCCTTTGATCCTTATCCGAGGGTTGCCCCGTTGCCTGAGCCGGGCACTTTGGCTTTTCAGACGTATATACACTCGATTTTATATTCACCGTCCCGAGACGCCCATGAGGGAAGGTCTCGGCCAGTACACCTGGACAGTGATGAGGAGGACCCGGATGAGGAAACTCCAGAGATGACGGTTGGCCACGGAAGGACCCAGCCATTACAGCGTCATATTACTGCCGACAGAGTCGAGACGTGGGTACCTGTTCCCGAGGTGCCGATTTATGGTCCGATGATGGACACCGATGTCGAGGATGAGCCGAGCGACGATAGTGTCTACCGACTGATCGACGAGTACGAGAGTCAGGAGTCGGAGCCGAGCGAGGAGACGGAGCCGAGTGAGGATATGGAGGTTGACGATGCGATGAGTAGGATTTCAGAAGACGACGACTAGCGATCACGTGTATCTAGTAGACACGTACATACGTATGGATGCATAGTCGATATATACGTATATGTATATATATAGGAAGAGAGGCATAGTATAGTGTGTATGTGCATATAGTATATATCTATAGGTGCTTAGTACCTATGATGCTTGTATAGTTAGAGCATCATTATAGTGTTAGGACCTTTGTACATAGGATCCTACTTTTGTAAAAGACCTCGAGAGAGAGGCAATTTTCCTTATATATGTATATACAGAGATGTAGTTGATTAGTGAGTTTCACTATCTTTATCAGAGCTTTGAGAATGATGATGATGTTGATGCTTGATGAAAAATGAGAAATAAAGATTGATGAGAATTACGAACGATGATAGACGAGAAATAGACTGGATGAGAGTTTTGAGAACTTTGAGATCACAAATAAGATATAGAAGTGAAATGAGAAACGAGGATTTGTATTTTGTAACGACGAACGGTTAGTTTAGAAGCCGATAGTTATATATAACTCTTTTTCCTTTATAGTATACCTCCGAGAAGAAGAGGGAACAGAAGGAACATAAATCGAGAAGAAGATGAAGAAGAGGAACAGAGAAACCAACCGTTGAGATAATACGACGAGAGTTAGAGATTTCATCGCGATTTAGGGACACGACCCTAATAGGACGAACGTATAATGGAGACTCATGGGATGCATAGATACTATTGACCAATTGTACTTCGCAATAGAGGTACTTTCACCGGGACCGCGCGTATCATCGCTAGAGTAGTCATGAGAGTAGACTTATTGAGTCCCTATCCCGCTTGGTCGTATTTAAATTTTTCTGCATCCATTTGAACTCCCGCAGGAGAAGAACTATTTACTATTGAGAAATTTTTTTTCCAGATCCACTGTATTTGAGCCTGACCCGTTTGTGTTGGAAATTTTTACCCCTTGCTTTAACAGTGGACAATATATTCATTTTCCACTTAGTGGATTGTTTCTACCTCCAGTATTGATTTATTCCTATCATATCGTATCTCAGTTTCATTCTAGATTCTGTTCTAGCTTTTGATCTTACCTTGATTGTAACTTCTTCATTATCCTTGAAATAGTACTGGCTATTATGGAATCATTCCATTACTTGAGCTCGTCTTGTTCAAGATCAGACATTTTTATTCATCACATCCTATTCCCTACCACATCCGACAAGAGTTAGGATCGTCTAGGTAATTAGGATGGTATAACAAGAAGAGTGTATGGAAGAAACCCGATTTAGGGGAGCAGTCGTAGAATATATTTTATTACGGGACGAGCATGACTGTTTGATTATGGATTTTCTTATATTAGCCAAGTATGCCGAAAGCTAACTAATTCGAGGATGAGAAGAAGTGATGCTAAGCCAGAATAGGCAACAGCAGATACAAGGAGATCGAGATTACAGATTAGAGCAGATAACGTTTTCGACGATAGCAGACTGGGATGATGACTAGTATAGAAGTAGCATCGTCGTAATAATAGGGGATGTTTTATTTTCGTTTTGCCCCGCAATTAATAAGAGTTCTCGAAAGAGAAAATTTTCTTATATGTCTATATGACGATGACCAGAGAGTCTCTATGCTTGAGTAGAGTTTTGAGCTGATGTTGCATTGATAGACATGAAATATGTCTTTGACGATGAGTTATGAGAATTGAGAAAATAGTATGATGTTGAGTAAGAGTCTTATGATTCGTGAGTTATGAGAATTAGTTCTAAGGTTGATATATGTTCCCTTAGACTTTTACCGAGAAAGAGAAAACCGATCGAAGAAAGAAATAGAGTTGATGATATGAGATAAGGCAATAAAACCGTAGCTGAATACGAACGTCAGTTTCGCGACTTGGTTCGGTATGCCACTTGTCGAGAAGAGTTGAACGAGAAAATGTTCGATCAGGCTTGAGACAAGAAGTACGAGACGATTTAACGAGTCAGAATGCGGTTATGTGTACTGAAGCATTAAATAGAGCATTTGATATAAAACTGGCAATGCAGCCAGAGAACGTGATTTGAGCTTCAGCACCCAAACGAGTTAGAGCACTCAGACGTGCAATCCATCCTTTACTGGATGCAAGCAAGAAGAAAAGAGAAAATAGGACGACCGAAGTCAAGATTCCCAAGGAGCCGTGGCGGAGTCAAAATACGCCACCACAATATCAGAACCGAGACGAACGGCTTTAAATTGGCCCAGCTGCCCCAGCAGCAGTTTTTCAGGGACCGCGAGGGTTATCGCCTTGTCGAAGAGCAATAAATTACGTCTGAGAGAATGCAAGATGAGAAAGAATAGCAATTATACCTGCGGAAGGATCGGGCACTACTCGAACCAGTGTCCGAATCGTCAGCAAAGTGGAAGCGAAAGACGACCGATTCAGTTTCGACCGCAACTCAAAGCAATGGAGGGAATCTACCGCTATTTCCACCACAGCGACAACAGCCAACCTATCGACCGCGTCAGTCAGGAAGGCAACTACCAGCCCCGCAGGCGAATCGACTGCATCGTCGTGGGCGTATCAACCGCATCGCCAGAAACTGTTCGCGCTTGAGTAGGAAGCACCGGACAAGAATAGAGGAAATTCGTTAGATATAGGCGAGTTGAAAGATGTGCCCATAGTATGTTTGTTCGACACTGAACATAGAGCTTGCTCCACAACCTCTAAAGAGTAGCCATACCCATAGACAGAATTACTACGGTTTCATCCGTATGCTCTAACTTAGAATTTAAGTTAGAATCGATTAAGCTCGAGATTAGAAATCTGAGACTGATGCATATGTGGTACTTGGATATAAATGTAAGGAATGGACTGGTTAGAAGAAAATCGTGCGAAGATACAATGCACGGAGAGATGAATATATTTTCAGCTATTTGGCCGAGAACCAATTTCCTTCATTGGTATTGAGAGAAAATGGAAGAAGACGCCGATTATCTCGGCACTGTAAACAAGAAATCCCTTGCAAAGAAAAGATACAACCGCGTATGTTGTATATCTGAACCAGAGAGACGAATCCAAGGCAAATGTTGATGACGCGCCAGTCGTGTGAGATTACAAAAACGTTTTCCCTAAAACTTTACCGGGTTTTCCCCAGATCGACAGCTTGAGTTTACGATCAAGTTAGAACCTAGCGCCGTACCGACGTCGAAAGCGTCGTACAGAATGACCCTCACAGAGTTGCAAGAGTTAAAGCTGCAACTCCAAGAATATCCAGATATGATTTTCTTTTCGACCCAGTGTTTTTCCGTGGAAGAGCACCAGTTCTTTCTAAAAGAAGGATGGAAGCTTGAGGTTGTGTTTCGTTTATCAAGAGCTGAACAAAGTGACGTTAAAGAATAAATATCCGTTACCCCGGATCGATAATCTATTCGATCAACTACAAGGAGCGAGCACTTTTTCAAAGTTTGACATGAGAACGGGATACCATCAGCTGAAGATATGATCGGAAGATATTTCCGAAGACGGCATCGCGTATGCATTATGGCATTACTATAAACTCAAAGATGTTTGGAAGATATGTCTTTCGGTTTGACGAACGTCCCGACAGTATTCATGGATCACATGAACCGCGTTTTTCGCGAATACCTAGACAAGTTTGTGATAGTCTTTATTGACGATATCCTGATTTACTCAAAGAGTAAACGAGAACGCAAAGAGCGTATGATGATCATGTTAGAAAGATTACGAGCTGAAAAGCTTTAAGCAAGGTTAGCAAATGAAAGTTCGGGCCTGAAGAAGTCAATTTTCTCGGCCATATTGTTTCTGCGAGAGGAATTGAAGTAGACCCAGCAAAAGTTCAAGCGGTACAGGAGCGGAGATCGCCAACCACACCGCACGAGATTCACAGTTTTCTGGGATTAGCAGGGTATTATCGACGTTTTATTTACGGCTTTTCGAAAATCGCTAAGCCATTGACGCACCTGCTGAAGAAAGAAGTCAAGTTCGTTTGGACGAACAAATGCGAGCGAAGTTTTCAGAGTTAAAGAAGAGGCTCACTATAGCCCCAGTGTTAGCTATTCCAGAAGGGGATCAAGAGTATGCAGTTTATACTGATGCATCAAGAAACGGTCCAAGATGTGCACTGATGCAAGAGTGAAGAGTTATAGCGTATGCTTCGCAACAACTGAGATCACACGAGATGAGTTATCCGACGCATGATTTAGAATTAGCAGCCGTAGTGCATGCTTTGAAGATCTAGAGACACCATTCCTATGGAGCACGGTGTGAGATGTACACCGATCATAAAAGTCTCAAATATTTCTTTGAGCAAAAAGATCCGAATATACGACGAAGAAGATGGCTAGAGTTGATGAAGGACTACGATTGTGGAATAAATTATCACCCTGGGAAGGCTAACGTTGTAACCGACGCGTTGAGCAGAAAGAATCAGAGAGAGTTAGGATTTCTCCTTACTCGAGAAGAGAACCTAATCGAGGAATTCGAGAAGATGAATTTGGAGGTAGTAATACCACCACGAACGACAGAAATAATAATTTCTGCGCTGAACGTTACCCCTGACCTACGATCGAGACTGGTCACAGCATAGAGAGTGGATGAGAAGATGGAAAGATTGCGAATAAAGTTTCGAACCGAAAAAGTAGAGAATTATGGAGAGATGTCAGATAATGCCTTTTTGTTTAAAAAGAGAGTGTGTATACCCGATAAAGAAGAGTTGAGGAATGAGATTATGAGCGAAGCTCATGACACCCTTACACCACACATGTGAGCAGTATAAAAATATGCCAAGACTGAAACGACGCTTTGATAGGAGAATAAGAAGCGAGAAAGGGCATCTTTCGTAGAAGGATATTTAACGTGTTAACACGTGAAGGCGCCACTTTGGCAACCTTATACAATTATACCTATTAGAGACTTCCACAATAGAAGTGAGACCACTTAGCCATGAATTATGGCATCGATTAGCAAAATCGAGAAAAGAAAACTCAACAATTGAGTAATTGTGAATAGATTCTGTTGATGATAGAAACGATGATTATGTGAGTTTTTCCCTATCTCGGGGAGCATGTTATTTTCGAGTTAACAAGAACTCAAACCGAGATACATAGGACCTTATGATGTATTAGAGTAAGTAGGCCATGTAGCCTATAAACTAGCGTTGCCTCCGAGCTTCGCGAACGTCCATGACGTTTTCCATATTTTCTCATTTGAGAAAGTTCGTGTTTAATCCAAAACATGTCATCTATCAAGAAGAGGTGTCCCTGGAACCAGTTTTGAGCTACGAAGAGATAGACCTGATGCTATACTGGACTGGAAGATCCAATAATTGAGGGACAAATCGATTCCTTTGATGAAAATCCAATGGAGATATTATAGTCAAGAAGAATCAACATGGGAAGTTGAAGAGAAGATGAAAGAGAAGCACCCAGAGCTTTTTCCCGAAGAAGAATAACTCAAATTTCGGGACGAAATTTTTTTTAAGGGGGGTAGGATGTAGCACCCCGTACTTTTCCTCATGTTGTGAGATAGTGTCTTAACACTAATAAGAGTACCGAGATGTCGAAATACGAGACTATTTTTTTTATGATTAGATAAGACAGATTGTCATTTAAATAGAGATACGAGTGACTAAACCGAGGATAGAGTTAGAATGATGAGATTCGAGAAATGAGCTGAGATAGAGATGCTGATTGAATTGAGTTGAGATTTTATTTCCGATTACCGGGAATAAATTTTACAGATACTGAGTTATCAGAGTTTGACTGACCTATTAAAGAGAATAGGTATAATGAGTCCGACCTAGAGTCGAGGAAGAAAGAGTGAGAACCTTGATGAAAAGAGTCGGTCCGAGAGATGTCTAGTTTGTTTGTTTGCCGACTGCTTTAATGTGACATTATGTGAAATTACGTGACTGATCGATTATGTGATTTTCGTGATGTGTGTCACTGTGACCGAGTTATTATGATTTTTATTCGAGACCTTAGCATTTGGAATTTTGATTGAGTTTCCAAAGCAGGTATGGGTTATTTTTATCGAGAAATCGAATGATGCCGGTTTATGAAAATTTTTCCGGGCATAATATTTTTTAAATTATTTTTCCTACGAAGAGGAATATTATAATTGAGTGAGTGCACTAATAATAGTGCTATGATCATTATTTTGGTCACATGAATAATTATACTATGGTATTTTATTAATGAGTGACTTTACCATAGTTTTGTGATTTTTATTTAATCACCCTTCACACTTTATTTATTTTCCCATACCATATGTTATATGTCTCAATTTTGCTAAGTATGGAATTGAGAGAGTAAAGAATTGAGAGTATGAGATGGGAGAGTGTAGAGATTAGAGAGAGATTAGAGAGAGAAAGATCATTCATTAATTAGCAAATATTTCATAAGATTTGCAAATCTCCTTTAAAGATTGCAAGATCATTCTCAATCTTGCAAAGCTAATTTCTCTCTCCCTCACTTACAATTTTCGGCCAACATCATCTCTCTCCCTCACACACATTTTCTCCCAACACACACTCATCTTCTCCATTTCTCTATTCCACCATTTTCCACCATTAGAGCAAACCTTCGAAGCTTCCAACAAAATTACCAAACACCTCAAACCACTCTAAAACTTTCCATAAACACTATCTATCCTCATTTATTCAAGAGAATCCTTGAAGAAGAAGCTCCAAAGTAGAGTGAGAAAGTGTAAACTTTGGTAAGAACTTGGGTAAGTAACCATGTCTTTCCTAAAATCTTGTTTGAAAGATGTTATGTAAGTGTATTCTTGAAGGATGAGCAAGAAAATCACCCCTCCCTTTTCTTTCCCAAATTTTCGAAAAATGGGTCTTCACCCCTTTCAAAATTTTTCTTTTTCTTTTCTTGTTTGGGGGTGAAAAATGAGAGTTATGTGATGTGTATTGATGTTTGATATATGTTGTGAAATATGTGTCATGAGATGTGAAACTTTGATGGAAGTTAGTTTACCCCAAAAATGGTAACTTTTGAGTTAATGAGTTAAATGATGAATTGATGATATAAATGAGTCTATGAGGTGTAGATGATGATGATTGATGGATTAATTTAAGTATATGATGTCAATTGGAGTTTTTGATGTGGGTTAGTTTATTAAAAATTAGGGATATGTGTATATATGCCCCTATTTGTGAATTGATGGTTTTGATGTGAGATTAATTGGTTAAAAATGAAAGATCTATGAGTAGATTAAAGATTTGTATGTGTTGTAAAAATTTCAAAGAGTTAGTTAGTAAAAATTAGGACTTTTTAGTCTATGTGTTATTTAAGTGTTTTTGCTTGAGATATATGTTTTTAAGCATGATAGTAGTGTCTTTGTATTTTTGATTAAGTCTATTGTAGGCTAAATAAAATTTTGACTAAGTTTAGTTTGTATGAGTTTTGAGTTTTTATATGATGTGAGTTTGATGCTTTATAAAATGAGGTTTATTTGCTCTATGATCATTATGAGAATTTTATCCATGTTTTGCTAAGAGTTTTATGTTGATACATGGATTTTCATAAAAATGTAATAAATATAGTTTTTATGATAAAAAGAGAGTAAATATGAGAATAATGAGTTATATGATGTAAATGATCATATTTGAGTATTTGAGAAATTTCGAGCATGAAATTGAGAAAGAGAATTGATTGATACGTTGTTGAAACGTTTCCCTTGAGATTTGAGTTAAGATGTAAAAGAGGAGAGTTAATTTGAGTATGATGAGTATTTTAATGTTTTTGAATGTTTTTGAGTGTTATATGTGTTTAAATTGAGCTTTGATTGGTTTTCCTTGAAGGAATGTTGAATTGAGCATTTAAGAGTTTGAGATGAGTTTTTGATGATTTTTCGTAGGCTACTGACCTACTGTGATCGACGGTTTGTCGATGTCAAAAAGCTTTGAAAATTTTACAGAATGTCCCTACATGAGTCTTGAGCACCTCTGTAAAATTTCAAGTCATTTGGACTTGATTTGCTATTTTTATAAAATGCAAAACCAAATCTGCACATTTCTGCCGGGAATTTCAGAGAACAGGGGACAAAGTCATTCATTTCAGTGACTTCCTGTATGATCTAGCTTTCCAAATTTTTATTGTATCAACCTTACTGTATGGGCTAGATATCCACCAAATTTGAGCTCAGTTTGACAACGTTTACTATTTTTCAAAAATCAATGTTTCCGATTGCTCAAAACTGCCGAATATGGTAGACCGTGGTAAAAACGCCATATCTCCCAAACCACTTGGAGTTTCTGACTCTACTTTTTTTTTAAATGAAACTAGACTCAAATACCTTTCTTTTGGTATGAGTCTGGAATCCAGGGGATGTCGGAGTCAGAACGTGTTAAAGTTTGAAGTCGAGTCTGTGTAAAAACAGAACATGATTTGTTGATGTTTGATTGTATTCTCTTATGTGCCTTATGTGTTTATGTTGCCCAAGTGTTTGAATGAGATTAGACGAGTCTTATATGAGAGATGAATCGAGACCTAGAACCATGATTTTCTTGAACCCTATCCTTGGACTTAAGGATTTGAAATGAGTAAAGAGTTTATGTAGAGTTGATTAAGAGATAGAATATAAGATAGAACATGAGTTGAGGCATGAGTTTTTGTCGTTGAGTTTCTAATCGAGATTCATTTTATGACATGAACCTACGATGATGACGATGATCCCTGAAGACACGAGCAGAGCAGGGAAGTAAGTAACTCCGCTTTGACGGGAGTTTTTGAGTAAGGTCTTCAGGTGGGCAATATTTTGAGTATACGAATATTATATGAGCTTTCTAAAATTGTTTAATGATGTTATGAGATTAACAAATGTTTTGAGATAAATGATGTTTGAGAACTGTTTGACTTGCCAATTTTTGATGTTGAGCTTGTATGTTACCCTCTACTGATGAGACGAATTCGGATCCTGCCAAAAGCGGGGTTGTGTACACAGAGGTGATCGTGAGCCGTCTTCGGGTCGGCCGGTCACGGTGCTTGAGAAGGAGGCCTACTTCTCAGTACCTTAATAATGATGAGTTGTAGATGTGGTACATGCATGATGATGAGTACTTTGATAGCGCTATCGTTTCTTTATGATATCATAATTATGAAAACTGCATGCACAGATTCATTTACGCTAACTTTATTTCTGTGTATTGCTGAGATGTGGCAAGTTTCAAACTTATAGCTCTATGAGCACCTTTCTTGTTTTTCGGCGTTTGCCCACTGAGTATTATATACTCACGCCCTGCATGTATTTCTAAATGTGCAGACTAAGCGAGGAGCGAGATTGGTCTGGTGCTGGCGGGGAAATGTTGGAGGATGTATTTACTTTATCGTATTTCCATTTTGACGATAAAGTCTTGATGATTGATATACTTTATTTTTCTTTTGAAGTTAAGCAATGTACTCACGGTTATATGTCTTCATACATATAATCGGTTCGCCTTTTGCTGCGATACTCTGCATATTATGATTCCTTACGAAAAATGAGCGATACCCGTTTTGTTTTTGTTCGTGAAATTCCTGATAATTAAAAAGTTATAACGACATTGACGATTTTACCCTTGGGTTCATTTATAATGATTTCTTTAACACCTTTTGATGCGAGCTTCCGCTTGATGTTCGACCTATTCTTCTTATCTTTTATTCTTTTAAAAATAGTCGTATCGATACTCGTACCCCACTATCATTAGTGTCGGGAATCGGGCTGCGACAGTCAAACCCTGGAGGTTGTTCTACATAGACTTCATCTGTGAGCACTCCATTGAGAAATGCACACTTGACATCCATTTGGTGTACCTTGAAACCTTTGTGAGCTGCAAAGGCTAAGAAGAATCTGATTGCTTCCAATCTGGCAACTGGGGCGAACGTCTCGTCGTAGTCGATTCCTTCTTCTTGACTGTATCCTTTAGCCACTAGCCTTGCTTTGTTTCTCACAACTTTTCCTTCTTCGTCTTCCTTATTCTTGAAAATCCATTTCAAACCAATCATCTTTGCATCGTCTGGTCGATCCACAAACTCCCAAACTGAATTCCGGTTGAATTCATTGAGTTCCTCTAGCATTGCGATGACCCACTGAGTAGACTTCAGAGCTTCTTCAATATCCTTGGGCTCTGTAGATGATAAGAAACAATTGAAATTCTTATCTTCGTTGATGCAGTTCTGATTGATGTCGAAGACGAGGTTGCACATAGATCTCCGAGTCTTGACGCCATCTGATGGTTCTCCAATGATGTTCTCCTTTGAGTGGAGTTCAAACCATCTTCGATACTTCTTGATCTCTTCTGGAGAAGGTATGGAGATGGTAGGGCTTCTTCGGTCAATATGGTTCTGAGGTGTTGAGCACCTTCTGGAGCAGGGGAGTGTTGAGCTGGAGCGGCTTCTGCACGTTCAACTCGAACTTCAGCAACCGGAGTTCCCCCTTGACTGATGCCATCTGCATTGGCTCCAGTCTGAACTTCAGACCTTTGGTTGATCTTCTGATACTGAAGCATCTCAGCATCTTCATCTTTGCCAGGTCCCTACACCAAGACAGTAGAGGGCTCAGTGTTGTGGATTTCAGCTTTGGAACCTTCAGTGTTCTGAACACACTTTTCAGCTTCATGTTCCCTGAAACCATCTGTAGACTCATCAAAGATAACATTAGGTGTTTCTTCAACACAAAGAGTTTGAGCATTAAACACTCGATAGGCTTTGCTTGAACGTTCTGTTCCAGAGTATCCAAGGAAGACTCCTGGATCAGCCTTGCTATCGAAAGTGTTTAATCTCTTCTTATCATTGTTGTGTATGAAACACTTATAACCGAAAGCATGAAAGTAGGCAATCGATGGCTTTCTGTTCTTCCATAACTCGTATGGAGTTCTTCCATGTCTCTGAGTGAGGAAGGAGCGATTCTGCGTGTAGCATGCGTTGTTGACTGCTTCGGCCCAAAACTTCAAGGGTAGTTTTGACTCGGCTAGCATCGTCCTTGCTGCTTCCTTTAGAGACCGGTTTCTTCTTTCTGCAACTCCGTTCTGCTGAGGAGTTCTTACTGCAGAAGTTTGATGACTGATTCCTTGTTCATCACAATACTTACGAATGACAGTATTGAGGAACTCAGTCCCACGATCTGATCTGATGCTGATGATGTTGACTTCCTTTTCAACGCTCAGTCTTCTCAGCAGCTTTGGCAGTTCCTCCAGTGTTTCTTTCTTCTTGAAGAGAAAGATAACCCAAGTATATCGTGAATAAGCATCCACAACTAATAAGGTGTACCTCCTACCGTTGTAGCTTCTTGGAGTGATCGGGCCAAACAGATCCATGTGAAGTAGATGCAGAATCCTATCAGAGGAGTGTCCTGACTTTGACTTGAATGACATCCGCGTCTGCTTTCCTCTGAGGCATGCTTCACATTCTTGCTTCTTCTGGAACACAATAGAAGGAACGCCTTCTACCAGTTGATGTTTAGCAAGTTTGTTGATCGTCTTGAAGTTGAGATGGTTAAGTCTCTTGTGCCATAGCCAATTGAGCTCCGAGCTGCTCTTGCTGATGAGGCACGTTTCTGGTGGGCTGTCTTCCCAAGAAACGACGTAGAGACTCCCTTGTCTGAATCCTTTCAGAACCACCTTCTTTTGATTGTTTCTAACAGTGAATTCATCCTTCTTGATCTTCACTGTGAAACCACTGTCACAAAATTGACTCACAGACAACAGATTATGTTTAAGACCAGAAACAAAGCTAACATTACTGACACTGGCGTTACCCATGTTGAGCACACCCTAGCCTTTTGTTTCTCCGATTGAGTTGTCTCCGAATGCAACTTTGGATCCAGCTTTCTCAACATACTGAGATAGATATTCTTTGTAGCCCGTCATGTGCTTCGAGCAGCCACTGTCCAGATACCACGTTCTAATTAAAGCTTTGGCATCTTCCTTCTTTTTGTGTTTCCTGACATTGACCTGCAAGGAAGAGTTGCTTCAGGCACCCAATCAAGCTTTGGGTCCTTCGATGTTAGCTCGAGTTCCCTTTGGAACCCATATCTGCTTCAGAATTGGTCTGGCTGATCTCTTGCGCTTTGTTGAATGTCTGATTGACGTCATTGGCGCTTCAGGTGGCACATGAGCATTCTTCTGTTGAGAAATCTTTTTGAAGGCCTCACTCTTGTAGCAGTTCTGTCTGATGAGTGGTTGAGGTCTTCTTTGCTCGGCGAAGTATCTTCCCTGAGATACTCGAGTCTTTGCAGACTTTTGGAGACTTGGCTGATGTCCAGTAGCTTGTTGTTGTGGATGGCTCTTGGTTCGTCTGGACTCAGCATTGCTTGGTCTCCATGGATGTTGTTCCTTCTGAAACTGAACTGAAGATGTCAGTTTCTGACTGATGAGGCCTTTCTTCCCCCTGGATTGATGAGGAAGATTCTTCTTGACTTCTGATGTTCCTTCCCTGATCTTTGACTGAAATCTGCTTTCCAGCCTTCTTAATAGAATGATCTGGTTGGGGGCCTCCTCAGCTCGTCTGTAGCTTCGTGGAGGTGGAACATTTGATCTAGCCATCAGTCTGCGCTTGCGAACTTCATCCATATCATGATCTCTTGATTCTTCTGTGGTTGTGATTTCAGAAGGATCGTCCTTTGAGATGATCATGATATCCTTTCCTTTGTCAGCTGCAATCTTTCCTCCGATGCTGTTGACCAGACCTTTCGATGGAAAGTTGCTCATCATGGGAGACTGCATCATGCAGTTCTTGACTGTGTCTTCCAGCTTGTGATTGAGCCTCTTGATTTCATGAGATGCTCTTTCATATTCTGAGTTGGAGATTCTGAGCTCTTCTTCCAGTCGGCTGTTCTCCATGATTAGCTGATCAAGACAAATTTCATCCGGAAAGTAGATGATTGTCTGATTCTTTGCTCGTTCATCATTGATCTCCTTGTCCATTTTCTGATTCTGCTTGAGGAGATCTTCGAACATTTTCCTCAGCTGACAGTGATCAGTCATGAGCTGATCAAACTCGTCAGTTTCATCGGATGAGCTACCTCCAGATTTTGAGTGGTCTCCTGAAAGCATCAGGAAGTTATCAGTATAAGGAGTTTTTGAGTCTGAGCCATTCATTCCATTGTCGTAACTGTTGTCAGCCACGCTTTCTGATTCATTGGCCATCAGGGCTCGGCTCTCATCATCTGAGCTGGAACTGTCGAAGTCGGATGATTCTGATGTGTCTTTGGAAGAGTCAGCATCATCAGCAACCATCGCTTTCTTCTTTGAAAAGCTACGATCTTTCTTAGCTCTCAGTTCTCTGCGCTCAGCTGGAGTCAGATCAGGGCATTCATGTCGAAAGTGCCCTTTCTTTCTACATCCAAAGCATTCCATATCTTTGATGTCGTAAGCGGGTGACTTCCTTTCTCCGCTTCGATCTGTGGAATGTCTGGGGTTGCCTTCTCTTTCTTTTCCTTTGTAGTGCTGCTTGTGGAACCTTCTGTACTTCCGAAACTTGGACTCCATCTTGTTGAATCTTTCAGTCAACAAAGCATATTGACTGAAGAAGTCCTCTGGGTTGAGTTCCGTTGGCTCCTTGATCTGCTTCTTACCTTCTCTGGTTGAGGCCTTCAGTGCAACTCCTCTTGAGGTTGATGGACCATCTTCGTCTGATCTTCCAGCCTTCTTGTTACCAAGATTTCTCAGAAGGTCGAACTCATTTGCCATGAGATCGGAGAAAAGCTTGTTTGTCGGGAGCTGACTGAATCCTGGCTTATGCTGATGAGCGACTGAGTAGATCTGCCATTCTCCACGTGGCAGTGCTCGAAGAATCTTCAGGTTGATTTCTCGTTGAGTGTATTTGTCTTTGGAAATGGATTGAACTTCATTCAAGATAAGATTGAATCTTTGTTCCATTTCCTCGACAGATTCATTCTTGAGCATGAGGAAGGAGTCGAACTTCTGGCAAGCTATTGATAGCTTATTCTCCTTGATTTTCTTGGAACCTACGCACATTCTTTTTAGAATGTCCCACATCTCCTTTGCTGTTCCGCACTTGATGATCTTCATGACATGCTTGTCGGGAACGGTGTCGGAGATGATGCTTTTGGCGAGATTGTCAAGCTCATCTTGCTTCCTTTCTTCTGTGGTGAAGTCTGCCTTTGACTTGGGCTGGACCTCATCGTAAGGATCCTGATGGTGATCAGCAGGAACCCTTTTGATAACTTCGGTGATGGTTATAGGTCCGCTGGTGATGACTTTCCACATTCGGCAATGTTGGGCGGTGGGGAAGCTTTCAAGCCGAAACTTCCATATGTCGTATTTTTCAATACTAAACATAGGTAGAGAAGATAATCTGATGTGGTTAGTCTCCATCAAAAAAGAGAGAACAGATAACAGCAGATAGAGCAGATAGCAAGCACAAAAAGAAAGAGTAAAACTTTTTCGAGACTTTTAAGAAAAAAGATCTAGTTCAAATAGAACCTAGTCAGATGCAGATAGTTCTTGCGAACAACCTGCTCTGATACCAATTGTTAGGTCCTGAGGGTCTCGAATAGGTGTATGGGGGAGGGGGGGAATACACCTATAGGCTATTTTTGCACAATCTACTGACCTCAATCAGAGGGATCTCAGTCAGAGATCAAAACAAAACTTTGCACGCAAACAAGGATTCCTGTTTTACTGAAATCAGTTTTGACCAACAGGGTTGACGACTGATACTGAAAGCTCTTCAGTAATGAGTTATCAATTAAGTTGCTGGAACTTAACTTATGCAAGTAAGGGCTTCAGTCGTGTTTGCTAGGATAGAGATGATATCACTCTTCCTGACTATCAGAGGATAGTTCAGTCAGATCGATATCATGCGCAGCGGAAATTAAACTTAGTTTCGTAATAGCCTCGGTGAAGCAGGTTGTTGGATTAAGGTTTCTCTTTGCTGTTAGTCAGTGTTCAGTTTTATCAATTGAAATAGCACAAGTAAGAATGTAAAACTGAAAGCTGTAAACAGCACATAGACTTTTACGTGGTTCGGAAAAACCCTTTCCTACATCCACGGTTGGTTGATCAGACCAACAATCCACTCCGCAAGTGCTTCACTGGTGCACTGCAAACCGTACCCGTGTGCTTGCCTGGTGCACACAACCGTGAACTGAAGAAAACCCTTCTTCAGCACCCATACAACCTCGCGTAGGATTTTCCTGCTAAGCACACCTCGTGCTCAGACTTTTCACTCAGAGTTCAGAGTACCTTCCTAAACTCCGAACCACTCAAGCACTCTTATGGGGGGAGGTTTGAACGAGTGCCAACTATACTTACAAAGAACAAGTTCTTTGAAGCAAGTTTGACCTTTGGCTTCTGGGTAAACAGATAAATGCCTAGGGTCTAAGAGAATGTATGTAATCAGCAGTGACTGATTTTGGCTTTGGAATTCTCTTCTTCGATTCAAGCTTTGGGGAGGTTAAGCTTTAGGCTGAGTAGCAATTTTGGCAGAGCTTCAGCTTATGTCGTTGAATCGGTGAAGGTTGAAGTGATGCTCGAGCGCTATTTGTAGGAGAACTCTTGAATAGATCCGTTGGCGTAAATCGTCCTCAAGATTTCTTCCGTTGGAGAGCAATTCGAATTTGGGCTGAGGCTTCAATCTTCGAGGTTCCTTGTCTGTGTGGAAACGGCTCTCTTTGATGGACAGGAGATGTGACGTCTCTGAAAAGTTACCACCAGATAGGAATGACCTCTGCAGAGATAAGATATTCTGAGATCTCTGCATTTAATGCGGCTGTACTTGTGCGTACGTGGCTTCCTCTGAACGTTGGAAGATCAGTCCTAGGAGGAATGTTCAACTGATACTTGACTTTAGTATCAATCCATTGCGCGCATTAAATAATCAGTCTTCAACTGATTCTTCAACTGATACTTCAGTTGGTATCTGCAGTCTTCAGTCTTCAGTCTTCGTTCTTCAGTCTTTAGTCTTCAGTCTTTGACACCGCAAGCTAAACTAGAAACGAACTCTAACACTTGAGTTCAAAACGATTCTAGTCTATTACATATAAGTCCTATGAATTTTGGTATCATCAAAACAAGGGTTAGGATATTCCACAAGGTTCCCAACAATTTCTCCCTTTTTGATGATGCCAAAACCACACAGCAGTTCTAGACAGCAAAAAGACTGAACTCACAGTACAAGTTCTAAACATGGGGTGAAAATAGTTCCCCTAAACAATAGAACCTAAAAACTTGTACTTAGAGTAAGAACGAAAACAGTTCTAAAACAGAACATAAAGAAGACAGAAAAACCATAATCAGAGCCTGGACAAAGAGTCATTGTCTTCTGGTTGAGATCAATAAGAAGTTCATTTCATTAAAAAGGACTGACAAACCATCAGTCGAGGTACAGAGCAAGACTTACATTGGAGTAAAAAGAAAAAACAAAAACAACATGGGAAACCCATAGACTCCAGCAGTCTGCTTGGCTGTGCCTTGAACTTCTTGATCTTCATCTTCTGTCTTCATGTCTTCATGTTCCTAAGCTTGTTCCACTTTCACTTGTGTTTTGTTGAATTGAGGTCTCTTCTGAAACGTCATCCTTCTGGTGATCCTTAGCTATCCCATCTACAGTCAAGAAATAGGGACAGAAGTAACCAAATGAAAGGTTGCTCACTGACTCTGACTTTCCCAACTTTCCCTCTTTTTGGCAACATCAAAAAGAGAGATGACCATGGAAGCTGAGATCAAATGAGACTTCAACTCCAATTCTCAAGTTGTGGTGACGACTTTGAGAAGGGGAGGAGTCCCGAAAATGCAGAAGGAGGAGGACGTCAGGAGTGGGTGGAGAAGGATGAAAATGGAAGGACGGAGAAGGCGGGGAGACAGAGGAATGGAGAAGAGCAGTGTGAAGGAAAGGAAAATATGCATAGCGTCGTTAGAGATAGACATGAGATGCAACTATACATACGATCCGGAGAGTGAGGAGACAGACGAGGAGAGAAGAATTATAGGAGTGCGAGAGGGGGGGGAGAAAAAACGAAGGAAATGCATGGCGAGGCGTTGATGAAAGAAATGGATTAAAACGCGCCTCGTCATACATGGGGGAGAAGATGAGGTGAAGATGGAGAATCGAATCAGTGGTAGTCGTGAGGACTAGCACTGTCGATTTTTCACCGGATGGCAATGAGTTACTGCTCATTGTTGTTGCACCACATGGAGGCTTCACCAAAAGGCGAGAAGCTTCCTGAGAATCAGGTGAAGTCTGTCCATTTTTAGACAGGAACTTCCAATCCATGTGCCGGGCATGAGGATGGAAGACGCTCGCTTCGCTGGATACAAGTGAGGGTAGAGCAAACTTTGACGCCGGAGAGACGTTGAGGTCCAGTGGAAGGGTCCGGTGAAGACCATGTGTGTGAGCGTCATTCTTCCACTCCATGACTTTGCAGTCATAGATTTCTCCTTTAGTCGGAACAAATTTTCTCTGCAACTTTAGAAAAGATTGAAAATTTTTCTCACAGTGAAGGCTGTGGAGATTTGTTAGTTGATGCAGAAAAATCGTGAAGACAACATGGTATAAAAAGACAAGATTTGAACCATGTAAGAAGATGAAAGGGTTTTTCGAAAATTGTGCCTAAAATGCAATTGAAGAGAAGATTCGCGTCCGCCGTCACTGCGAGGGACTGCGTCTTCAAAAAGTTGAAAGGCATCATTACATACTGTCATGTCAATGAGCTTTTCAAGAAATTTTATTGCAGAGGCAAAAAGGTTGGAAGGATATTTTTGGCAAAAAGATCAGGACAAGTTCAGTCAAAACAGATTTTTCCTTTATAAAAATCTTGTCCTTCACGGATATTCCATTTACCAACAATTCCAACAATCAGTTAAAGTTTTTGAAAGAAACTGATCAGTTAGAGAAAAGATTTTGAACTAAAAACTCAAAGCTCTTAACTGGAATAACTGATTTAAAAAGTAAGCATTTAAAGTACTTACTGATCAACTGAACATTGTAGTCAGTTGATACCACTTGATCCTGGTTGTTTTCATCAGGATGACTTCTTCTTCAGATGAGCATTCGGACTTCATTGCTTTCCACGTTGGCGATCGTTGAATCAGCAGTTGGTTGACCACCAGTCAGCATGACTGTTTGAGAAGATCTTCAAACACAGCATCACTCTTCAGGGTTGATGAGGCTGATCTTTGCACATAGATCATTGAACCTCTCTTCTGGAAGAGCCTTGGTCAGCAGGTCCGCTCTCTGAATAGTAGTGGGAATCCATTCCACAGAGATATCCTTCTTTTCGACATGATCACGAATGAAGTGATGTCGAATAGCAATATGCTTCACTCTGGTGTGATGAACTGGATTCTGGGAGATTGCAATAGCACTGGAGCTGTCGCAATAGATAGGAACTTCCTTTTCGTCGATCCCATAGTCCTTTAGTTGATGGACTAACCACAGGATTTGTGAGCAGCAGCTTCCGGCAGCAACATATTCAGCTTCAGTTGTAGAGGTGGCGACTGAAGTCTGCTTCTTTGAAAACCAAGAGATGAGCTTGTTGCCTAGGAATTGACATGTTCCGGAGGTTGATTTGCGATCAAGCTTGCATCCACCGAAGTTTGAATCTGAATATCCGGTGAGCTTGATGTCGTCGTCTGCTGGATACCACAATCCTAAATTGGGCGTGCCTTTGAGATATCTCAGAATCCGCTTTGCTGCATCCAAATGAGCTTCCTTAGGATCTGATTGATATCTTGCACATACCCCGACTGCAAATGCGATATCTGGTCTGCTTGCAGTCAAATACAGCAAAGATCCAATAATTTCTCTGTACTTCTTCGAAGAGACAGAGTTTCCTTCTGAACCTGGATCAACTTTCCAGTTTGTGTTCATTGGGATCTTGACTGACTTCATGTGCTGAATACCGAACTTAGCTATCAGTTCCTTGGTATATTTGGACTGACTGGTCAGTATTCCTTCGTTGGTCTGCTTGACTTGCAATCCGAGAAAGAAATTCATTTCTCCCATCATGGACATTTGAAACTTGTTGGTCATGATGTCAGCAAACTTCTTGCACATGCGTTCGGATTTGGATCCGAAGATTATGTCATCGACATAAATTTGAACAAGCAAGAGATCTTCTCCTTCTTTGAGAGTGAACAGAGTTCTGTCCACAGATCCCTTTTTGAAGCCTTGTTCAACCAGATACTCCGAGAGAGTATCATACCACGCTCTTGGTGCTTGCTTCAATCCATAGAGCGCTTTCTTCAGCTTGTACACCTTTTCTGGTCCAGCAACCTCAAACCCTGGAGGTTGTTCTACATAGACTTCATCTGTGAGCACTCTATTGAGAAATGCACACTTGACATCCATTTGGTGTACCTTGAAACCTTTGTGAGCTACAAAGGCTAAGAAAAGTCTGACTGCTTCCAATCTGGCAACTGGGGCGAACGTCTCGTCGTAGTCGATTCCTTCTTCTTGACTGTATCCTTTAGCCACTAGCCTTGCTTTGTTTCTCACAACGTTTCCTTCTTCGTCTTCCTTGTTCTTGAAAATCCATTTCAAACCAATCATCTTTGCATCGTCTGGTCGATCCACAAACTCCTAAACTGAATTCCGGTTGAATTCATTGAGTTCCTCTAGCATTGCGATGACCCACTGAGTAGACTTCAGAGCTTCTTCAATATCCTTGGGCACTGTAGATGATAAGAAACAATTGAAATTCTTATCTTCGTTGATGCAGTTCTGATTGATGTCGAAGACGAGGTTGCACATAGATCTCCGAGTCTTGACGCCATCTGATGGTTCTCCAATGATGTTCTCCTTTGAGTGGAGTTCAAACCATCTTCGATACTTCTTGATCTCTTCTGGAGATGGTAGGGCTTCTTCGGTCAGTATGGTTCTGAGGTGTTGAGCACCTTCTGGAGCAGGGGAGTGTTGAGCTGGAGCGGCTTCTGCTCGTTCAACTCGAACTTTAGCAACCGGAGTTCCCCCTTGACTGATGCCATCTGCATTGGCTCCAGTCTGAACTTCAGACCTTTGGTTGATCTTCTGATACTGAAGCATCTCAGCATCTTCATCTTTGCCTGGTCCCTACACCAAGACAGTAGAGGGCTCAGTGTTGTGGATTTCAGCTTTGGAACCTTCAGTGTTCTGAACACACTTTTCAGCTTCATGTTCCCTGAAACCATCTGTAGACTCATCAAAGATCACATTAGGTGTTTCTTCAACACAAAGAGTTTGAGCATTAAACACTCGATAGGCTTTGCTTGAACGTTCTGTTCCAGAGTATCCAAGGAAGACTCCTGGATCAGCCTTGCTATCGAAAGTGTTTAATCTCTTCTTATCATTGTTGTGTATGAAACACTTAGAACCGAAAGCATGAAAGTAGGCAATCGATGGCTTTCTGTTCTTCCATAACTCGTATGGAGTTCTTCCATGTCTCTGAGTGAGGAAGGAGCGATTCTGCGTGTAGCATGCGTTGTTGACTGCTTCGGCCCAAAACTTCAAGGGTAGTTTTGACTCGGCTAGCATCGTCCTTGCTGCTTCCTTTAGAGACCGGTTTCTTCTTTCTGCAACTCCGTTTTGCTGAGGAGTTCTTGATGCAGAAGTTTGAGGACTGATTCCTTGTTCATCATAATACTTACGAATGACAGTATTGAGGAACTCAGTCCCACGATCTGATCTGATGCTGATGATGTTGACTTCCTTTTCAACGCTCAGTCTTCTTAGCAGCTTTGGCAGTTCCTCCAGTGTTTCTTTCTTCTTGAAGAGAAAGATAACCCAAGTATATCGTGAATAAGCATCCACAACTAATAAGGTGTACGTCCTACCGTTGTAGCTTCTTGGAGTGATCGGGCCAAACAGATCCATGTGAAGTAGATGCAGAATCCTTTCAGAAGAGTGTCCTGACTTTGACTTGAATGACATCCGCGTCTGCTTTCCTCTGAGGCATGCTTCACATTCTTGCTTCTTCTGGAACACAATAGAAGGAACGCCTTCTACCAGTTGATGTTTAGCAAGTTTGTTGATCGTCTTGAAGTTGAGATGGTTGAGTCTCTTGTGCCATAGCCAATTGAGCTCTGAGCTGCTCTTGCTGATGAGGCACGTTTCTGGTGGGCTGTCTTCCCAAGAAACGACGTAGAGACTCCCTTGTCTGAATCCTTTCAGAACCACCTTCTTTTGATTGTTTCTAACAGTGAATTCATCCTTCTTGATCTTCACTGTGAAACCATTGTCACAAAATTGACTCACAGACAACAGATTATGTTTAAGACCAGAAACAAAGCTAACATTACTGATACTGGCGTTACCCATGTTGAGCACACCGTAGCCTTTTGTTCCAGCTTGTGATTGAGCCTCTTGATTTCATGAGATGCTCTTTCATATTCTGAGTTGGAGATTCTGAGCTCTTCTTCCAGTCAGCTGTTCTCCATGATTAGCTGATCAAGACAAGTTTCATCCGGTAAGTAGATGATTGTCTGATTCTTTGCTCGTTCATCATTAATCTCCTTGTCCATTTTCTGATTCTGCTTGAGGAGATCTTCGAACATTTTCCTCAGCTGACAGTGATCAGTCATGAGCTGATCAAACTCGTCAGTTTCATCGGATGAGCTACCTCCAGATTCTGAGTGGTCTCCTGAAAGCATCAGGAAGTTATCAGTATAAGGAGTTTTTGAGTTTGAGCCATTCATTCCATTGTCGTAGCTGTTGTCAGCCACGCTTTCTGATTCATTGGCCATCAGGGCTCGGCTCTCATCATCTGAGCTGGAACTGTCGAAGTCGGATGATTCTGATGTGTCTTTGGAAGAGTCAGCATCGTCAGCAACCATCGTTTTCTTCTTTGAAAAGCTACGATCTTTCTTAGCTCTCAGTTCTCTGCGCTCAGCTGGAGTCAGATCAGGGCATTCATGTCGAAAGTGCCCTTTCTTTCTACATCCAAAGCATTCCATATCTTTAATGTCGTAAGCGGGTGACTTCCTTTCTCCGCTTCGATCTGTGGAATGTCTGGGGTTGCCTTCTCTTTCTTTTCCTTTGTAGTGCTGCTTGTGGAACCTTCTGTACTTCCGGAACTTGGACTCCATCTTGTTGAATCTTTCAGTCAACAAAGCATATTGACTGAAGAAGTCCTCTGGGTTGAGTTCCGTTGGCTCCTTGATCTGCTTCTTGCCTTCTCTGGTTGAGGCCTTCAGTGCAACTCCTCTTGAGGTTGATGGACCATCTTCGTCTGATCCTCCAGCCTTCTTGTTACCAAGATTTCTCAGAAGGTCGAACTCATTTGCCATGAGATCGGAGAAAAGCTTGTTTGTCGGGAGCTGACTGAATCCTGGCTTATGCTTATGAGCGACTGAGTAGATCTGCCATTCTCCACGTGGCAGTGCTCGAAGAATCTTCAGGTTGATTTCTCGTTGAGTGTATTTGTCTTTGGAAATGGATTGAACTTCATTCAAGATAAGATTGAATCTTTGTTCCATTTCCTCGACAGATTCATTCTTGAGCATGAGAAAGGAGTCGAACTTCTGGCAAGCTATTGATAGCTTATTCTCCTTGATTTTCTCGGAACCTACGCACATTCTTTCCAGAATGTCCCACATCTCCTTTGTTGTTCCGCACTTGATGATCTTCATGACATGCTTGTCGGGAACGGTGCCGGAGATGATGCTTTTGGAGAGGTTGTCAAGCTCATCTTGCTTCCTTTCTTCTGTGGTGAAGTCTGCCTTTGACTTGGGCTGGACCTCATCGTAAGGATCCTGATGGTGATCAGCAGGAACCCTTTTGATAACTTCGGTGATGGTTATAGGTCCGCTGGTGATGACTTCCCACATTCGGCAATGTTGGGCGGTGGGGAAGCTTTCAAGCCGAAACTTCCATATGTCGTATTTTTCAATACTAAACATAGGTAGAGAAGATAATCTGATGTGGTTAGTCTCCATCAAAAAAGAGAGAACAGATAACAGCAGATAGAGCAGATAGCAAGCACAAAAAGAAAGAGTAAAACTTTTTCGAGACCTTTAAGAAAAAGGATCTAGTTCAAATAGAACCTAGTCAGATGCAGATAGTTCTTGCGAACAACCTGCTCTGATACCAATTGTTAGGTCCTGAGGGTCTCGAATAGGTGTATGGGGGGGGGGGAATACACCTATAGGCTATTTTTGCACAATCTACTGACCTCAATCAGAGGGATCTCAGTCAGAGATCAAAACGAAACTTTGCACGTAAACAATGACTCATGTTTTACTGAAATCAGTTTTGACCAACAGGGTTGACGACTGATACTGAAAGCTCTTCAGTAATGAGTTATCAGTTAAGTTGCTGGAACTTAACTGATGCAAGTAAGGGCTTCAGTCGTGTTTGCTAGGATAGAGATGATATCACTCTTCCTGACTATCAGAGGATAGTTCAGTCAGATCGATATCATGCGCAGCGGAAATTAAACTTAGTTTCGTAATAGCCTCGGTGAAGCAGGTTGTTGGATTAAGGTTTCTCTTTGCTGTTAGTCAGTGTTCAGTTTTATCAATTGAAATAGCACAAGTAAGAATGTAAAACTGAAAGCTGTAAACAGCACAGACACTTTTACGTGGTTCGGAAAAACCCTTTCCTACATCCACGGTTGGTTGATCAGACCAATAATCCACTCCGCAAGTGCTTCACTGGTGCACTGCAAACCGTACCCGTGTGCTTGCCTGGTGCACACAACCGTGAACTGAAGAATCTTCAGCACCCACACAACCTCGCGTAGGATTTCCCTTCTAAGCACACCTCGTGCTCAGACTTTTCACTCAGAGTTTAGAGTACCTTCCTGAACTCCGAACCACTCAAACACTCTTATGGGGGGGGAGGTTTGAACGAGTGCCAACTATACTTACAAAGAACAAGTTCTTTGAAGCAAGTTTGACCTTTGACTTCTGGGTAAACAGATAAATGCCTAGGGTCTAAGAGAATGTATGTAATCAGCAGTGACTGATTTTGGCTTTGGAATTCTCTTCTTCGATTCAAGCTTTGGGGAGGTTAAGCTTTAGGCTGAGTAGCAATTTTGGCAGAGCTTCAGCTTATGTCGTTGAATCGGTGAAGGTTGAAGTGATCCTCGAGCGCTATTTGTAGGAGAACTCTTGAATAGATCCGTTGGCGTAAATCGTCCTCAAGATTTCTTCCGTTGGAGAGCAATTCGAATTTGGGCTGAGGCTTCAATCTTCGAGGTTCCTTGTCTGTGTGGAAACGGCTCTCTTTGATGGACAGGAGATGTGACGTCTCTGAAAAGTTACCACCAGATAGGAATGACCTCTGCAGAGATAAGATATTCTGAGATCTCTGCATTTAATGCGGCTGTACTTGTGCGTACGTGGCTTCCTCTGAACGTTGGAAGATCAGTCCTAGGAGGAATGTTCAACTGATACTTGACTTTAGTATCAGTCCATTGCGCGCACTAAATAATCAGTCTTCAACTGATTCTTCAACTGGTACTTCAGTTGGTATCTGCAGTCTTCAGTCTTCAGTCTTCGTTCTTCAGTCTTTAGTCTTCAGTCTTTGACACCGCAAGCTAAACTAGAAACGAACTCTAACACTTGAGTTCAAAACGATTCTAGTCTATTACATATAAGTCCTATGAATTTTGGTATCATCAAAACAAGGGTTAGGATATTCCACAAGGTTCCCAACATTTTCAAAAATAAAATGTATACAATTTCAGTAAATTTAAATAAATGTGCTATTGCAAAATTAAACTCTTCAATTTACTAATATATAGTAACAACATAAAAAAAATAAAATGAAAGAATATGGAAAAAGGAATTAAAGAACTGTAACATTTTAAAAATGAGAAATGTGAGAGGATATGATAGAGCAGGGAAGAGAGAGAAGAGAGAAAAAAAATAAATTTGTGACTTTTAAACTATAATAACTTATGGTTTTAAATTTATTTTTTATAATTTTTACATCAAATTAAAGATATCGTTATTATCTTTAATTTAACATCCATATTGAATATTTTTTTTATAAATTAAAGTTGATGATTTTAAAAGAGAATCAAAAACTACAAAAAGAAAAATAAAGAGAGAGAAATTTTGGTGGAAAAAATTTTACGTTAGACTCCTCTTTTATATTATATATAGATTAGTTTTGATTTTAACTTTTTCATTTAATTAAAATAACAAATTTAAATAACATAATTCTTAAAATTAAAACTACATTAATTTAAAATACGAAAATTAAAATTACATAAATTAGAAATACATAAAATTAAAAAAAAAATCAAACATCCCTAGCTCTCTGTCTCGCTAGGATCACAGCCACCCGTTGTGCATGTATTTCTCGTTGCTCGATTTCATCCTTGACGTATCCATGAATAAAATATTATTGTTATGTATCTCTCGCTTGAGCCGATTCTTTTTCTCATAACTTCAGCGATTTTTGGTGAGATTTATGCGCGTTTCGCCCATGAATTCCACGTACTCGGGAGGAGAGATCGAGTCTTCCGATTTTTTGCCCTTTGCCGCCTTGTTACCTATTGGTCGAGAAGAATAAATTTCTTTGCCTATGACTGAAGTAGTGAAATCGCCACTCTCCAACATCTTTGTCCTCTTGAAGGAATGAATGTCGCCTCAGAGGTACAAGGACTTGAACTTTCGGTTCGCCCGGAGAATCCTCCACGCGTTCCACCACTTGAATGGAACGCCCTTATTGTGCGATGTATATAGCGTTTGCTTACGCCTTTTCCCGGATCATGTAGTCGAAATAACCAATTGGCATTGGCTTCTACCCATGTAGCCTCCCAAAGCTTGACCTCGACAGTGACACGCGCCCAATGCGATTTGACTTGGCGGATGGTAAACGACTCGGCCACCATGGCGTTTACTCGATTTAGTACTCGCCCACAATAGGGATCCCCTTTTTGGTCGACACCACGGATGGCATCGGGCGGTGAGATCGGTCTCCTCGAGCGTGTAAGCGTGGCTCTCCTTTTTGTCGCCTCCACTAGCCCGCACCTTCTTCTTGTAGGCCTTTGTGTTCCTCGCTTTTGGTGGTTGTGGCTCCGCCTAGCCATGTCTTTCGCCTTGAGGATCCTTCCCCAAATTCACCGCTGAAAGGTTTGGTTGGTAGTATGGACCGAAAGATCACTAGTTCAAATTTGAAGAAAAATAATCGAGAGAGTTGGGATCCATGGAAGAAAAATTTGAGAGAATGAGAGAAAGTTGAGGGAGAATGAGAGAAATTTGAGCAAAAGGATGAAGTAGTTAAATACGAGGGAGAAAGATTTTAGTGTGAAAATAGTGTAGGAATAGATAGGTATTTATAGAAGAAAAATAAAATAGAAAAAGGTGAAGTCGCCGTTTGAGAAAAGAAGGAAAAAAAATGGCTGAAAATAGTCGTTGCACTCCTGATTTCAAATTTAAATAATTTTTATTTTTAATTTTTTTTAATAGGCGAGTGTAATTCACACGTTATTATTTATAAGGAAGAACAAGCTTGACTTATCCCATCGCCTCTGCATCGATTCGGCTGAATCGAATCACCCCATCGAATCAGCCGATATAAATGCTCTTATGCCGTTCTAGTGTAATTCCAAGATATGAAGCTCACCGAATTATCCACTCAATTGTGTTTTATGATGAAAATACATGTTTTTAGCATTATGTTTATGTTTAATATAAATTTTTTAGTCATTTTTATCACAAGTAGCATTTGCACTCGTGCAACGCAAGAAAAATATTTTTATATTTTATTATATATAAAATTGATTATCATTTGATTATTATATAAAAATTTCAAATGTATAATTTAAGATAAATATATTTTAGTTTAATATAAAAATAATAAAGAATAATTCATATTAATAAAAAATATTGTGAAAAAAGACAACAATATAAGTTAAAAGATAATTGAAAAAAAATAGATTTATTAAAAAAAAAGAGGATAGAGGAGAGAGAATTTTCTTAAAATTTAATCTTTAAATAAATATAATTTTTATATTTTAAATCCAATATTTACATAACATATATCAAATTAAAGCTCTTGTCATGATCTTTAATTTGATATGCATATCAAATATTTTATAATTAGTCGAATTTCACAATTTAAAAAAAGAAATAAAATAGAAAAATAAGAAGTTAAAGAAAAAATAAATATGTATAGCTTATGAATAAACCTTCAATTTTATTATAACTACTAAATTACCATTCAATTTTGAAATTGATTTCAAATCAATTTGAAATTGAAAACTTCCTTTTTAATATAGTACTAGCATTTGCACTCGTGCAACGCACACAAAATATTTTTATATTTTATTATATATAAAATTGATATTAATTTGATTATTATATAAAAATTCTAAATATAATAAAAAAATACTACTATAATTTAAGATAAATATATTTTAGTTTATTATAAAAATAATAAAGAATAATTCATATTAATAAAAATTGATATTGTAAAAAAAAGAAAACAATATAAGTTAAAAGATAATTGAAAAAAATAGATTTATTCAAAAAAAAGAGGAAAGAGGAGAGAGATTTTTCTTAAATTTTAATCTTTAAGTAAATATAGTTTTTATATTTTAAATCCAATATTTACATAACATATACCAAATTAAAGCTCTTGTCATGATCTTTAATTTGATATGCATATCAAATATTTTATAATTAGTCGAATTTCATAATTTTAAAAAAGAAATAAAATAGAAAAATAAGAAGTTAAAAGGAAAAGAAAAAAAAATGTATGACTTATAAATAAACCTTCAATTTTATTCTAACTATAAAATTACCAGAGGAGCGGGTTTCATCAGAGAAACGGGCTTCCCAAAGAAGTTAGAGGAATGGGCCTTATCAAAGGAACGGCCTACACCAGAGAAGCCATTCTCGCCAGAGCAACGGTCTTCGCCAGAGGGATCACCAGAAGAGCGGGAAAATCTCCCGCTTGAGGGCAATTTTACTATTATGCCCCTGACCACGCAAGACGCATGCTCCGGCAATGGAGTTACCATTTTACCCTTTACGTGTAATCTATAAATAGCCCTTGGCATGTGCCTTGTAAACCTACGCTTTCAATACTTTTACTACTGCAACAATTTTCCCTCGTGCTCTCAGCGATCTAGCAATCTTCTCTCACTTTTACGATCGATCTCTAGATAAAATCCACAATTCACCGATAATTTACCAAACAAACGATCATTTATGCTTTACCAAAAATTGATTTGAAATCAATTTGAAATTGAAAATCTAATATAGATAAGATAGATATTTTTAGCAAGACGAGTTTGAAATGATGTTGACTCGTGGTGGTAGTTGGGGTCCACGACATCAAATTCGGAACAGTAGACACACAGAGAGTCGAGTGGCGTTTCCTTGGAGTAAAGTAGAGTCGTGTTTTGAAAGAATTAGGTATAAAGCAGCGAAAGAGTTTGTGCCCAAATCAAGAAAAATGGGCAAGGATAGACCCGCAAACGAAAACGCAGGCAAACGGCGCGCCCACCATAAATCCGATTCGGAATCCGAGCCCGACCCGGACTCTGACTCCGATCACGATTCCGACGGCACCAGGAAACGGAGCAAGCGCCACAGTAGAACCCGGAGCTCCAGCTCCAAGAGAAGGCGCTCCAGGGATTCCGATTCCTATACCTCTTCGTCGCACTCCGATGAAGACTCTTACGATTCCGAGTCGGACGAAGAGGAGAGGAGGCGCCACAGGAGGGAGAGGAGGAGGAGAGAGGAGAAGAAGGAGAGGCGGATGAGAGAGAAGGAGAAGGAGAGGAAGAGGAAGAGGAGGGAAGAGAAGAAGCGGAAAGAGAAGAAGAAAAAGAAGGAGAAAGACAAGGGGCAGAAAGGCGCCGTCACTAATTCCTGGGGGAAGTATGGGATTATTAGAGAGACTGATATGTGGTATGTTAATTTGCTCACAATTTCACCTTTTGCTTACATGTTAGGGAGTAGGCTGTTCAATTCATGGCGTTGAAAGAATGATGAATATCTTCTTGTCCTTTGTGGTTGAGGCTGAAGAGTAGCTTTGAGATGGTTATATGCTGCAAAATTGATTTCTTTATTATTATTATTTTTTTTTTTTTTTTTTTTGGAAAATAGATGGTTTTATATAAGGTTAGAGACTGCTTAGCTTGTGTTGTTTCTGCTAGCCTAGCTTTAGTTGATCGGGGTCTGTTTCTTTCGTGTCATGATAAATTAACACCATGTTTCTACTGGAAAACAATAGAGAAAATGAAAGGAAGTTAAAATGCTTGCGCAGGGGAAAGGGCGAACATCCTTCATTTTTTACATGATAAGATTATTCTGTGCCTCAAATATTTTTTTCCCTTAATCTTGCAATAACTGTGAGCTGCTATGCTCATTTTTTATGATTACTGCTTTTGGTTCCATTTCTTAGAATTTTATCGATTAACTGTTAAGTACCTTGTTGGGTTACTTTTGATGTAGTATCCATTAACATGATTTATTGTAGGAATAAGCGACCTGAGTTTACCGCATGGTTAGCAGAAGTGAAAAAGGTATTCTTTTGGATGAACTTATCAGTTTCCTTTACTACAGTTGTGTACTTGTGTTCCTTGTGAAAATTCTTGTTCTTGTATTGTTCCCATGGAATTTTAATAGTGTTCTTTATCATTGTTTTGTTCACTATATATGGCTGATGGTTCTCTCAAAGTATTTTTGTATGCTTTCCATTTTTTTTATACTGAGGAAGATATGTCTAGCAACGAAAGTTTCCATAGAACAGCAGCCTGCATATGTTTTGGGACAGACCTATTCTATCCATTGTTTTTTAGACTCTGGGGGGAGTGATTCCGTTTATGATACTTTCTGATTTTTCTGTTAACAGGTCAACCTGGAAAGTCTAGCCAATTGGGAAGAGAAGCAGCTCTTCAAAGAGTAATTTCTTGTACTTGATTGTATCTAGAGTCCTAGACTTCTATGAAATGTTATACCTGAAAATAAGCTTGACACTTAGTGTCAAAATGACTTGACCATTCTTCCTTTGTACAATATGCTTTTATTGATGGACTAAAATTTCCTAATGCTTGTCTTCTCTGCAGCTTCATGGAAGATCATAACACAGCAACCTTCCCATCTAAAAAGTTAGTCCTCTTTCCTTTTTTACTATGCTACCTCTCAAACTTTATTGGTTTGGACACATATTTTCTTATTCCTCTTTAAGATGTTTTCTTATCCGTCTCAATAATACTTCAAAGTTTCTTTCGTTGTGGCCTTTTGATAACGAACCATGAGTGGTTTACAAGCTGTCGTGAATTATTAGTTGCTTCTTTATGTTTTTATTTATTTTTCAGTTATGGTTTAGTATCAGTTACATTTTTATTTAAGAGTCAGGCCCATGCTTTTGCATGGGCTTTAGAGTAGGGTTTGTAACTATTAGTTATAGATTCTATTTTCATTGACATTGTTAGGGTAGCTTTTGTTGATTGGGATTTTGGGACGGTAGAATTACCGTAGGCCTCAGTTTGAGCAGTTCTCTTTGCAATATATCTTTTGTTTCCGGCGTCATTCACCTTTACTCCATCACCTTTAATGGATTGTTTTTGTCGATTCTGTTATTTCATTTACCTATGTTTTTATAGTATTATTTGGGGGTATCCTCTGCTCAGACATGCAAGTACGATTGTCGCCAGCTCCATTACTTATTTCTGTTGCATGAATGATTCTTGTTCTTATGTGTGCAGGTATTATAACCTCGATGCTTATTACAAACATAAAATAGAAAAGGAAGTCAAAAAGGGATTTGCTAAAGTGCAGGAGTCCGAACGTACTGTATTCAATGATGAAGAACAGCGCAGGTGAAAAATCTTTTTCCGTTGAGTTTTACATTCTCTGATCATTACTGAATATTGTGATTACAAACCACTAGTTCTAGCATTGTTTTGAAAAATTTATGGTTCAACGACTTTTCATTAGTTTACTTTCATAATCCAAGTTTAATTTGGCTAAATTTAACAAACTGATGAAGTAAGAGTTGGGTTGAGAGCTATAAATTGCTCTTGTTTGGTTTTTAGAATTGTTGTGCAATTAGTGCCACTTTTAGTAAAATCGTAATTACATAGATATGTTTACATTTCTATATGATAAGAATCATAAGATATCTCTTTCTAGAAATATTTGTTATCATTTTTAATTTTGGATATTCAGTAATGCAGAATGGCACTATTAAAGAAGGATTTAATGTCTGAAAGTTCATTCATGATGAGTTATATCTTACTCCCTCCGTCCCAATAATGAAGACACACTTCATTTGGGCACGGAGATTAAGGTGAGGTAGTTTAAGGAATAAAGTGTGTTGTGGGTATTTGATTAAGAAGTTGATTAGGGGCTTTATTTATTTTTATTTTAAATTATTTTAACTCACACTCTCTCTCTCTCTCTCTCTCTCTCATCTTCTCCGGCTCCGACTACCACCGCCGACCATCGCCGCCACCGCCAACTGCCACCGTCGATTCTCTCTGTTATGCCGCCGGAAAATCAAACTTAGAAATCGCTAATTATCCAAACAATTTAGCACCAAATCTGTGACTGCAAAATAAAAATTGGCAAAGAACAAACAATTCTCATTCCAAACAAAACTATATCCATTCCAAAACAAAAATCGGCAAACGTTTGAAACAAAAATTGTCAGAAACAAAAATTGGAAGAAATAAAAATTGACACAAAACTATTCTCATTCCAAAATGAAAATTGAGGGATCTGAAATTGGGGTATGAATCTTCAAGGGAAACTTAGGGATCTAGGTTTTTGGGAGAAGTAGAAAAGATTGGGGGTTGTGCGATGGCCGCTGCCATCGGAGAGAGAAAGAGGCCGGAGCTGCGTGGTGGTGGTTCGGCTGCATAAGGCGGTGGTGGTTTGGCGGATCTGGATCCGCCATGTATCTCGAGTGACGCCTCTCTCTTCCTCTCTCAAATCGACCCTAGAACCAGATCCACCGATTTTCAAATCGAACCCAGAAATTTCAGATCCATCTTCTCTTCCTCTCTCAAATCGAACCCAGAAATTGAGGGTTCTAAAATTGGGGGACTGTGTGGTAGTGGTTCGGCGGCTCAGGGTTTCGAAATTGGTGGTTCGGCGACGCCAATGGTGGCTCGTTGCTGCTGTTCTTCCGGCGTCGAGAGAGAGAAGGCGAGACAGAGGCGAGACCGGTAGCGCCGAGAGAGAGAGGGTGAGACAAAGGCGAGACAAGGGACGCTTGCGGAGGTCCGATTGATGTTCGCCGGAGTTCTGCAAAGGAAATGAGAAAAGGGGTTTGACTGTTTGAGGGAGAATCGGAGAGAAAGAGGGAGGGGCTAGGGCTCGGCAGGGCAGCGGCGGTGATGGGGGGGAGGGCGCGATGAGGATGGATGCTGCCGGCAGGGCATGCAGCGGCGACGCCGTGGTCAGGGCGGCGGCGGAGCCAAGAGAGCCGTGAGAGAGAGATGATGAGTGAGAATATTCAAGAGAGGGAGAAATGATTTAGGGTTTTATTAGATGATTAGTGATAAATTAATTAATGATTGTTAAGTTCTAATTCTTTCCTTATTTGGAAGTGTGTCTTTATTATTGGGACAGCCCAATAAGGAAAGTGTGTCTTCAATAATGGGACGGAGGGAGTAATATCTTATAGAACTAACTAATATCGTATGTTTATATGGAAATCCAATAGTACAGATGACATAATTAGTAAAGGATTTTGTTTTTTTAAAGTGAATTTGGTTTGTTTTTCAGATTACTTTACTATGATAGTATCTGATAATTTCTGTGAATATTTCATGAATAAAAAGGCTTGTAATTCTGATTCTAGCACTGAAAACGTTCAAAAGAACAAAACTGCATCCTTCTACTTCTACTTGTTAGGATCGAATTTATGATTTTAAGTTTTTGTTTTCGGCCTGAAAGCTCTGTAAGTGTGAGCAAACTTGGTCAAGAATTTATAGAGTTAACTGTAACTGGCCATTCTCCATAGTCTTGATTTGAAGCTGCCCTTTTCTCATAAAGAGACTTAAAGCATGCGTTAGAAATAATTGAGGAATCCTACTGACAGCCCATTTATGCCTGACAGTATCTTATCGATTACTGAGTACAATATCTAGTTTGCTTAGGTGATATCATTCTTGTTTATTGCTCTCAATGGATTTTATTCAATAACTTAGTGCGACATTGAAATTTTATCTTGAAATGCCTTCCAGTCTGCATATGACTGAATGTTGTAAACTGCCTTTTCTGAAAAAAAGAATTTCTGTTCACCCCCTCGGGAAGGAAAAGTTTATTTGGTATCAGCAACATGTGTCGAGGAATCATTCTCGTTTGGCTCCATTTCATTCACTACGTACTTAACCACTTGATGTTGAAACTGTCTAAGGACTATTTGTATGTATTGCAAGTGACCGGTTCTATTTTCAGTTTGAGTTTCTTGCCAACTTTGATCTTCGATGATCTTTAGTCCGACACTCAGTCCAGGGCTGAAGTCCATAATGTTCTTCCTTGCAATGTCCTCTGTTACAGGCTAGAATTGCAGAAAGAGCGTGAAAGACAAAAAGAGGAACAGGTGCAAGCATTACAGCAGTCGATGCAGTCTGGAATGGTATGCTGTTTATGAATAATTTTCTTCATCATTATTTTTTCTTTCTATATTTATTTTTCTCCCACTTGGAGGCATGATTGACAAATGTGTTGGCTTCATTCTCATTCTCGTTTGATATGTTTAGGCTCAAGCAATGAAAGAGCAAGCCCAACTCAGGGAAGAGATGGCTTATCAATATAAGCTTGGCAACTTTGAGGTGAGGTGACTGTTGTGTCAATATGATCCATCCCTACCGTGTCTGCTAACAGGGGTGGTTTTCTTTAAAATTTGTAGGCGGCAGCTGCTATTCAAAGAAGGTTGGATCCCGATGTTGCTACCTGAGGAACTATTTGATGCTTCTTGGATCTCTTTTAATGCGTTTATACTACCCTAAAAGTAGAGCGAAGCGGTTTTTAGGAGTAAGATCTGAGACGTTGGGACAGATGCTGATGCTTCAGTTTGCGTCTGAAGAATATGATCTTTCTTGTTTACGTTAGGTTTCCGTATCGCAGGTGCCTTCTTTCATATTCATCTTCCAAATTTTGGGATGTAGTAGCTGTAGATTCCGTAGAATTTGTGCCTGAAACTGATGATAGAGGATATGTTTAATACATATATGGTGTGAGACCACTTTGTTAAATATTTTTGGTCACTGGAGAAAGTTACAGATATTGAAGCTGCTAGCCATATAAATGAACGAATTCTTTTTGTTCGTTGATGAAGGTTAATATTCCTGAAATTGCACTTATTTATCAGAATTTTGGGAAAATTTTAGAATAATTTATTGCATTACATTTTGTTGTAAAACTGTGCGCTTATACACCAAGAAATTGAAGCTTTGGATTATGCCAAGACTTTTTCAAATGACATTTGAACTGAGTTTGAATATAAATTAGCATAATGTAGTTTTTATTTTGTTTACTTATCAAATGAAATTACAAATTTACAATCTGGTTTGCTATGTGCGTGAATATGTTTATGAAAATGAGCTCAACTTAACTACTTACGATCGGGTTCGTGCCAGTAACTTCCTTTCCAAAATCTTGCTTATAATGGAACATAGCTCTTAATATATTTTTAGAAGCTAACACAATAACTTAGATACTGAAAATCTGAGCAATGTGCAGGAAACTAGATGAAATTATACAAAAATGGGTTGCTGGATTCTCGAAATAAAAGATACTAATAGCCTAACAGTTTGAATAGGTGGTATACATATATCAAAACAAGCATTCAGAATTGATGATGGGGAATATATGAAATGACAAAATCACCCTGCTATAAACAAAGCTTTCAATGAAGTAAACTGAACACGTAGTTTTTGGGGAAAACTCCAGCAAAGATACTCTCCTCAGCACAAAACATACTCTCCAAGAAGCATTACCGGAATAATCTCTTGCTCAAACATGATTACATGAACGAAAAAGAAACTACTTCAGAATTAAATGCAGTGAACAATGGCTGCATGAGAATTCAACACCAGTGGAAAAACAAAAAAGTTACTCTTCCATGTGCATGAGAATTCATTACTTACCACATGAGAAGCTAATCACTGCAGCTTTCCTGTAAACTTTGCTGATGCCGGAAACCGGTGCCACTTATAGATGATGCAGCAAGGGACCAACGATTCTGCTTCAGTAATTCAATTTATATGGCCACAATTGCAAAGAATCTTACATCAATAGAATCTATGTTAATAATTCAGTTGAAAACAGCAAACCACTGAGACATACTGGGAGAGATTACACTCCTTCCCTAGATAACAATCAGGTTAACATAAGGATTCTGTTTCTCAATAAATAGCCTAACAGAATCTGTCTATCATCTGCAAACACTACTGTCCTAATAAATGAAGATGACGAGATCCATATATATGGCAGACTAAAGCATTAGAATAGAAAGCCCACATGGTCAAAAGAGCACTATCATATAACCCAACAGCTGGGAAAAAAAGGCATTGCCGACAGTAAAAGTAATGGGCTAATTTGATAAGTGTGGTACAAAAATGTGTGAGAAGAACTTACCAGCTCGCACATTACGGAATCTATTAACCAAAAAATTGATATACACGACAGATTACAAACATGTAACCACCGAGAGAGAAGGTGTTTTCCCTGTAAAGTAATTCATAACTCTTATCAAAATTTTGAATTCCTGAGACATGTAAACCCTCTCAATTCATATTCAATTGATAGTGCACACAATACACACTCTGAGCCCACTATTCCTACAACAAATGTACAGAGGACTAAAAAAGGCAATGTAAACTAGTTCATATCAATCCAGACCTAAGTTGGGGATAAAAGTTTGAAAAAACCTTAATCAACTATAGTTCTAGAAACTTTCTCCATCCAACAGAAATCTTCATACTGGTTTTTTTTCCTTCTATTGTCGGCACAACATGATTTTATCAACAGAATCTAGGATCTAGTTGATCTTTCGTTTCCATCTCTCTGACGCTGTTCATAATGTTTTGGATCTTCTTTCCAAGTGATTGATTGTGTTCCTCAATGTGTTCGAATATCATTTCCAAATGCCTTTTGTATGTCGCAACCTTCTTTTTTTCAATTGCCAGCTGTTGCGATAGTTCCCGGATTTTATCGTGCTCATTGGGGTATTGATCATAAATGAGATCCCTTCGGCCTTTACCGGGAGTTAGAGGATGAGTATGCTCCTTTACAAATTTTGTAACTGTCCATTTACCCGAACTTACTTTTCTAACTAAAATCATGGCTCTGCAACCAACCCTTGTCTCAACCCTTTGGCGTACGATCTTCTCTCGTTTGTCAGGCATCCTGAAGCCCTCTTTGTTGCAAACCAGTGCCCGACCAATGGCAGTTCCATCACGCCTTGATCGAGAAAGCTTGCTGACACGGATGACAAAACCAACTCTTGTCGCATATGAGTTATAAAAAGCATGTGCTGCAGCTTCAGACTCAAACTCTTGGCCCACATATGGTTCATCAATAGGAGTGACGCAATTAACATCCTGCAATTCATCCAGTTGAAACAAATCCCTCTCGGAGGAATCTTCGTCCACTTTAATATCTAGTCCGTGCTGGAGCACCCCGTCAGCAGAACTCCCGACAATTGTATCGTCATCATCTGTTCTTCCTTCATAATTAGTAGAACTTCCTACTACTTCGCCATTTACATCACCATTTATCTCATAATCCATCAAAATCTTGAGCAATAACTAGCTCCTACTTCAAGAACCCTGATATTAAGAAATTCTGCAAATTAGGATCGCCTTCAGCTGGAAGGACATCAAGAATTCTCTCAAGTTTCTACAATCACTTCAAGAACTCTACCAGCTTAATAATTAGAAAATTAATTCCAAAAATTTCGACTTTTATCGACATATAAATACTGCTGGATCATTTTAGTATACTTCAGACATCTATAATTTATTTGATGCACCTTTCACAATAAAAATGCTATAAAGAAGCCCTTTTTTGTATCCATACAGTTCAAAACCCTAAACATGTAGATGTAGCCATTACTTCATACCAAAAAAATTGATGCTTTTCTTCTTCTTCTTTTCTCTCGACAAAAATGCCTATCTCCTTGCCTTGAAACAGTCTAAAGCTCAACTAATTAGAAAATCAATCTTATATCTTGGAAACAGAAAATCAAAATAGAGTGAAAAAAGAAACAATTGCTTTCCCATGTTCAACCCTTGAAGTTTTACGCATTGGTTGCATTAAAATTCCAAAAAACGAGGAGTAACATACAATAGAATATAAATCACATATTTGCAATCTCCGACATTCATGAGTTACAAGATTGGAAAATAAAAAATATCTTCATTGTAACACGCACAAAAAACATAAAAGGAAAAGAAGAGGATTGAGCAGATAGGTATGGACGATCACTCCTGATCCGCGATAATCAACGGAGAAAAGAAATCGAATCGGAGAAGAAGAAGAAAGCATACCGGAGGCGGCGGCGTAGGGAGAGATTGGCGTCGCCGCCGCTGACTTTGAGGAGGCGAAGTGGCCAGTGTCCGAAACAAGTGGGGCCGCAGCACGAGCAATTGAGAGTGAGTTAAGAGGGTTGGGATTTGCGACTACCATTTTATATGCGAGGGCAATTCCGTCCTTTTCAAAATATGACATGAATTTAGTTGAGTTGAGGATATCACTAGACCTATTTTTTGTACGACTATTATTTCTGTCTTCCTTCTTGTCTCAAAAATTCATCTGCTGCCTACGCCTTTATAATATACTTTCTCTGTCCCCAATAACTATTTCCTTTTAAAACAAATTCTATACTCGATCTTATATTTATAATTTTTATATTACTCTCTTCATCCCGTAAAGCTTGAATGGTAGTATTACTTTTCGGGCTGTCCCTCGAAATTTGAGCACTTTTTTTATATGACAATTTTTTTTACATTTGTTCACTTTTTTTTTCCCCTACAACATTTAACACACAAAATACTAACTCCTTAAAATTCATGCTGAAAAGAAATTGTTCAAACTTCGCAGGACGGAGGAAGTATTTCATTGTATTTCAATTAAGTTGTGCTGCATATTGCTCAAGCTTCCCTTTGAATGTTTCAAATAGATGATTGACTTTACTATTTAAATGCAGATATTTATGATTCTGTTATAATATTGTTATTTGTCTTCTTCTTTTTCAATTTCAAATAATATCAGACAATCAACTGCTGCCATATCTGAGCTCAAAGAAACAGCTGAGAAATAAGTTATATTTGAAAAATTGTTTGAAATCATTAGACTTCAAGAACTATAGTGTACACTGTGATTCTGTGCAAGCATTGATTTTTGGTGCAGGAAAATTGAATTACATGAAGCAGAAAATTGAAAGAGATGTTGTCATTAAGAATTTGCAAAAAGAAAAAGAAAGCATACTGCATACATTTAAGCTATTCTCATTCACTCTATAAGATTTGAAGATTTGTGATACAACAACATTCTCTTCTTCACATCTGTTTTCATCTACCAAAGTATGTTACAACTACTGCCTGTAGAAGTATTAACATCAAACTAACTATAATTTTCGTTTGCGTTGCTGACTTCCTCTACCGCGGCATAGAGGAAGATCTCTGTGTCATTTCTTGCAGAATTCTGAAGGAAGCCGGGGAAGAAACAGAAACGGAAGCAGAGGAGCGAAGGAGAGGAGTACCAACCCGAGTTGAAGTCTCGTTAGCAGATGGTGGGGATTGATCGCTGATGGCAACCGTGGTTTGTTGCAGCTCGATTTCTGCAGCTGACTGAGGGCCGAACCTGGGACTGTCTAGTAACTGATGATCATCTTCCTCGACTGACATGACTGTGCTAGTATCTGTGTGAATGGTTGAATCGTCTGTGAAGATGCCCAGTTTTCTCCTCCTCCGAGCTGCCTTTCCCCATCCATGAATCGTCTCTCGTATATTGTGTGGAATCAGGGCAGCCTTGTAGTTCGTTCCCATCTAAACAACGAAACAAACCAAACATTATTGTATAAGATAGACAACCCAGATTCGGGCGATCGTTCCCATCTAAACAACGAAACAAACTAAACATTATTATTCAGGCGATTGAGGATTTAAGCCATTCGTATCACCTGAGTAACTAATGCATAGAGTGGAAGGGTGCTGTAGCTGCACAAGAATTGCCCTGCAAACCTGGAGGACAAAAGCTGCAGCCTTAGTTTTTCAACTTCAGATCATCTTAGGACGAGAAAATTGAAGTTACTTAGACGTACCCAACAATTAGTCGTAAGTAGACTAGTAAGTGAAAATTGAAGTTACTTAGACGTACCCAACAATTAGTCGTAAGTAGACTAGTAAGTGGTTCCTTATGAAGCAAGAATTGTAGCCAAACTGCCACTGCAATATAAGAACTTCCTCATTGCATGTTGTAATTAACAAAAACTTCAACCATATCACAACCTTGATATCAAATTATCCATTGACATTTGTAGGAAAACCATAGTTTGATACATGATAAATTCGGAATACTGATGCTCGACATATCTTTCTGGAAAACATTAGTTCCAGAACATTCCAAATTTGAGAACTTATAAAGAAAATAAACCAAAGCAAGAAAGGAGGACGTACCCAGAACCAGAAGAATGAAGCAAGCTCAAATGCATTCTGCCACAGTGTTAACATAGATAAAAATCGTTAGTGTTGAACTTATTTTGTAACGGGACCATAACATAAACCACTAGAAAACTCAAAGGAAACACGCGATAGCCCTAGACACACACATATACACACAAATCAGTAGTGAAAAAAGTGGAAAACCTGGAACACACACACATATACACACAAATCAGTAGTGAAAAAAGTGGAAAACCTGGAACAGGATAAAATGAATCAGGGACAGCAACAGTTCTGGCTTCTTGAACCAAAACAGTTCATCTCGGGGTCTAAACTTAGGTCCATTAAAACTCCCAGTAATTCCGGCACTCTCTAATGCCAAGGTTGCTATGATATGTTGCAGCTTTGTGCCAACAAGTAGAACAAGCTGCAATTCAACACAATGCCGTTATTTAAATGAAGTAATCTCGTACTATTTGTCCCATTTCTGTATGCAACTTATTGAGTACTAAACTAGTCCTAAGCCCTAAGACACGAAGTCTCGAATACATGTTTCCAAAGATGAGAAGCATCATATGTTTATGCTTTGTAACTTACAGTGACAGGAATAAGTGCAATCCAGAAGTAGAGATTGGATCCTGTAATAAAAGTTAACAGCCGAAGAATAAATAGGAGGACAAGAAATCAATTGAAAGGCATATAACAAAACGTTACTGCTAAATCAGTAGCAGGAGTAACTGAAAGCAAAGTGGACCGGGATGTGATGGCAAAGAGAGTAACTGAAAGCAAAGTGGACCGGGATATGATGGCAAAGAGATGTTCCACACAGTGGCGGAGCCAGAAATTTACATTAGGGGTGCTAAACTTGTATGAGGGTTCGGGGACTATCCCAACCAAATTCTATTATAATCTATATTTTTTAGAATATTATATTTAGAAAATAAAATTTTATAAGTTTTTTATATTATATAAAATAGCTCTAACAAAAATAATAGCATTAAAATGAAATGAAATTATTTTATAGTTGAAGCCTTATCAAATGAATGATCAAGATTTTGACAAAACCTTTTTTATCTAATGAACACTATTATCTCTTTAAAGTTTTCACCAAAATACCTAGATATTTTTTCTTTCAAATTTTCTATTAGTGTAGAAAGAGTTTTTGGAACTTTTAATTACATATCAGTATTTCACAACATATTTTTTGAGAGGTTAATTGGCCGTAAATCCACAAACTATTAGTGAATTTTGGTATTTTTCCAATTCTATAATTAACTATAAAGTTATAGATCAGTATTTCACAACATATTTTTTGAGACGTTAATTGGCTGTAAGTCCACAAACTATTAGTGAATTTTGGTATTTTTATATTTAAATTAATTACCTTTAAATAAAGAAACATGCAATTATCTACACAAATTATTAAAATTAAAATTAAAAATCTATTAATTGATACTAAATTAAGTTGATTAATTGATTTAAATATAGAAACTATTTAAACAAATTAATTACATATATATATATATATGTGTGTAAATAATAATTAAATTGATTTCTTTTAAAAAAAAATTGAAAGTTTGGGAGTAGGCTTCAGCCCACCCTAGCCTCCATGTGGATCCTTCCACACGTAAATGAGTTATAATGAAAAAACTAACTGGATCGACAATCATTTTCTAGTGATAATGTAGTTTCACCAGAAATGACCCGGGGTCAATCTCATAATTTCCTAGAGAGAGAGAGAGTTGCCATAGAAGCTTTTAACTAACTAACCTTTTACATTGAACAGCATAAAAGCTACAACGAATCCCCAGAGTGGAGCGCTGTAAAATCCACAAGAAGGGGGGTGTCAGAAAGCTTCCACGACGACCATGGAGTAACAAAATATTATATTTAACGGATTTGAACTAATTAGCTTTGTACACAGCTCAGGCCAACTTTTACCGGAAGCATGAGTAGATTACACAAATAGATAGCAAGTGATTAATGCAATATAACCATTACAATGTACTATAATCCTTCATTTATTGGCATATGATAAGTCATTAAAAGCATTTAGAGTTTATCAACATCAACTTTAATTATTTTGGCTTTGCTGTCAGTGAAAATGATAGGAGCTTGAAATTCTTGCAATCTAGTACAGAACTTCCCTTAGTTTAAGAAGCATGAGCACGATATTCGATTAATGAACATTGTTAAAAATGTCAACCATTCAATACTAGGAGAATAGTCAGCATTTGAAATGATAATTTTCCTTACCTGACACCAACTATCCTTTGAAATTCCTCTTCCATAGAACGAATCATATAGCTGTGGAAATCATATGTTGATGTGAGGTTGTGGTTCTGCCATAAATAAGAAATAGAAAAGTAAGCACTAAGCTTAATTTGTCCAAGTACATCAAAACTTAAATTGATGCAAAACCAACAGAAAGAACATAGCAAAGGCGTATGAGGCAAATCCATGTACGGGGAAACAGAGTGATTAAATATCCATCCATATCATCGATCAAATGACTTGTTGGTTGTTGATCTAGTGAGGTGCAATTTTCTATGGAAAGTCGACAAGTAATTATATAAGACTTCATTTTTTGAAGAAAAAGTCATATAAAAGTGAAAGCATAAAGATCAAGTATGACTACATGTATAATAATCGCTTTCATGAATGTCAAAAGTATCCGTACAGATAGGCATTTCTAAATTCTAAGTTCGCAAGATAATTCATCCTAGTTGTATATTGGATTCAAGTAACTCTTAGGTCAGAATTGTCCGCAGCCTAAAGACTCAACATTATTTTGCAATTAATTGTCCAGACTTGTCGCCGTAGTTGGAAAAAATCTTGAAGTGATGGAAGTTTTTCGTGGAGAATAATGCTTTGAACATAAATCATACTCCATTATTTTTCCACTTTAGAGAATAATGAAATGAAGTTGAATGTTCACATACCGTGATAAATCCTTGTCGAAGGGTGAGGTAATCGGCACGAACAACTGAACGCCCAAACTGGCGGAAGAAGCACGTCTGGATATACATCAATAATATATAATCAGATGAAAGTTGTGTCTAGCCCTTCATAGAGAATTATCTTAAAACATCAACTAGTTTGAGCAAATATTTGTTAATGAATGGACAATAAGAAGTTAGCTAGTGAAAATAAAGAAAAGTTCACATATGCAAATAGGTATCATCAGTAAATCATTCAAGATTATGCTATAATCATAATCCATGTTGGACAACAATTTTATTGAACTTTTCATGCAAGATTGTAGTGAACCTACCACCCAAACAAGAAAGTTGTTCCTCTGCATAGGAGTTGATGTATGGACTCTCACAAAAGTTGATTGTCTTTGCATTGTCATTGCTCTGGTTTTTTCTGCACAGACGAAAATGCACGAGGAGATATTAAAGATACTGACTCAGTGATAGTCAAAGTAAGCGTCCTGGTTGAATTTTCCGTATTAGTTCACTAAAGTAATAGTTTTTTGGTACCATTCTGTGAAAGGAAAGTCTTTATAGCTTTTATTTTTTAAATTCTAAATTATTCTCCACTAGCTCTTAGATTAGGTAACCATTTAACATGGTATAATAGCTGGGCCATAAAAAGGGAATCTGCTCAAATCTCACTGCCTATCATAATATTTAAAAGATTCCAAGGAAAGTGGAGATTCCTATTGAAGTTATTAGGTATCACTAAATGATTTTCCTCTCTAAAAGCTTAAGCTTTTATATGAGATTGTCAATTCGACAGACTATTTGCCACCTACTTGAGCTGTGCGCCCAATCAAAATGGTGAATTTATAAGTTAATCTGACAAATCTTGAGATTTTAAGCAGAGGATAGCAGAATGAAGCGAAAGACTTCACTAGTAGAACTCTCTCCTCATATAAGTGTAGCATTTTAGTCTATAGCCTTCATTGGCATTTCATCAAGGGGTTGAGTTCCTCTAAAATTCACGTCTGTTACTCAAAAGATGCATAATTTCAAGAATCCATAATGAGAAATTTGGATGTTACAGTAAATACATTACAAGGTCAAACTCCGATACAAACAAATTATTTTGTATTTACCACTCAATGAATTATGCCTGTCCAAGTGAGCCTCATCCTCCCATGCTCTCCAACTGTGAATCTAGCAGAAATGTTGAGCAACAAAGATTAGAACTCTTAAAGAGGTAAATAAGTTCATGGATATTCATTAAAAAAAATCTATAAAAAAGATTACATAGTAATAGTAGAATCACATAACTAGAGATAAGGGTTGCAATAAATTTGAAAAGCATTGATAGAAATACCATATATGAAAATAGTATGCTTGGTATTTCAGTAGTAAATAAACTGAATCATCAAAGTACTACCTTTACAATTGCCAGCAACATCGTCAAGCAGCTGTAAGATATATGTGTAATAGCCATAACAAAAATGAACCTATGGAGCTGCTCAAGTCCTTCATATGACACAAACGGTTCATAATTCTGTATGAGAAGTCATAAACTTTGTAAGTTTTTATAGAGATGATGGCAAGAATAACCACATGACAACTATGGGAAAGAAACATAAGTGCATATTTTGACTAATGATTTTATTCCTAAAACTTACCTCTGAGCAAGTATTCTGATTTAGACCCATCAACACTCGCCTGTGTACGCGATGATCAAAGAAGGCAGTCAAAAGTCCACGCTCCTGTAAATGATTATCTTCAATTTCCTCATCGACTTCTTTCCTAGTGCATGGGGCAAATGCACTGTCATAGAACTTCGAAGGTATGCAAATGTTCGATATAATGCTTGAAGTTGCTGTAAGGAGAAGGGATATAAACCCAAGAAGCATCAACTCTGTAGAAGCGCAGTATTGACATGTGAGGCAATGAGTGGACAAAAAACCAACATTGCAACAATACAGATGCAATCGAAGGCAAGTTTTGCATAAACAAAATGGTTCTTATTCGACATAACAAGACTTTCAAAAGAGGATTGCGTGATACATCGTATTTACCTTCCTTCATTTTCTCAACAGCAGCAAGCAAAGGTTTCCGATCAGTTTTTTTTAACCACTGAAAGTGAAATAATAAGAATGCATGAGCTCATGGGAATACGACATTCAATTGCTGACAGATCGAGAGCCATACATTCCTAGTTTTTCTATGCTTTGAATAGGCATAACCAGTACTCCAACAAGAACCAGCATGTGCACACAAAGAACATCGTAATAACAACAAAACCATTCGTAAAAAGTTATACATAAGAATAAGTCCTTGCAACACCATCGTTATCACGACTTACTCAAATCAAGAAAACATAGAGGTAAGTATTTCCACTACCAACTTCACCCTCCACAATTTATAGACTATGCAAGACACATTAAGTGCTTGTTTGGTTCAAGTAGAGGAATGGAAAAGGAATGAAATCAAATAAAGGAGTGGAATGGTAACAATAATCATTACTTTTATTGAGTGTTTGGTTTAACAATGGAAATAAATCATTAGTAAGGGATTCCCTTTCTTTTGTTTCCCCTCTATTTTGAGGGGTAACAAATTGGGTGATTAGGTTAACCTCAAGTAAGGGTAATGGTTAACTCATTACTCAAACCAAACATCAAGTAATGGATTCAATTAATTGAATCCCTTTCCAACCTCTAAAAACACCCAACCAAACGTGGGCTAAATATACTTCATTGTTTCCATTAACAAAGCCAAACAGCATTATGATTCGAAACGAGTATCCTAAAATCAAAAAGGGAAATGCTTGTATCTGCATTCGTCCAAACAAGAAACACACATATATATAGCTGTTGTGAACACAAAAACAGGCAACAACTTCAACATTAAAGAGAATGCAACTCACAATTCCCAAGCGGTGAATCGATCGCTCCACGAGCAGTGAAACGGCAACAAATACGGTCAAAACAGTAGCCACAGACCATGTTGGAGTCAGAGCCAAAGACCTCAGATCCTTCTCGTTTTCTGAGGCTTCGGATTCAGACATTACGGTAAACTGAAACCTCTAAATCCACAGCTCCCCCCAAACTTAGCCCTCTATTACACCTCAATAAAACATATTCTATCAAAAACACAGAAAAAAGAAAAAGAAAAAATCAAAACTTTGCCTCAGAACTATGTTCAAACACGCACTACACTGCAGAAAAAACGCCTAGTGTGAATGCAGCCATTGGTTTGGGTCTAGATTCCATGAATAAAAGAGGGGTCGAAATCAAGAAAATGCAAGGTTGTTGCTCTAATTCTTTAATCTCTGCCGCGAAAGACGGTGAATTGGGAAATAGAAAATAAACATTTGACTGAGATAGCACTCCTTTTCAACACGGGAAACAAAACAAGATTTTATTTTTTTGTGACCAAGAAGAGATTTTGAAGATGAAATGGGCTCTCCCGCAGAAATTGATCCGGGGAGATGAGACAAGAAAGAAGTTCTTTTCAATTTATCTTTTTCCTCTGTGAAAACAATTTTTATTTTCTGACAGAAAAAGGTGTTGGAATAGTTTAATCAGAGTGAATCAAGGGTGATAGGTGAGTGTTGTGGGCTGGCTGGTGGCTGGCGCTGGAGTTGTAAAAGTTTATTTAAGGTTCAACAATTGTTGCTTTCGGCCATTAAGAAAGAAGTGAGCTCCTTCCTCTCTCTCTCTCTCTCTCTCATATAGAATCCAGTTGATCAATGTGTGTCTCTCGGGATATTCATGCAATATGCAATGTCGGGAGTGTATGGGACCGCGTAATTGATGGACCATAATTAGTGTAATACAAATAATAATCGGCCTTCACTAATCACCAGCTCTAATTTTTGCCAATCTTTTCTACCCAAAAATATTTAATAATGAGAACGTATTTTTTTAATAATGGAGGTGGCCGTGGCGGCCAGATTGCATCGTTATGAGTGTATATTAAAATGAAAATCCCTTTAGCTTCACTTGGGTAGCTGACTTGGGTAGGCTTCTCATTTCTAAAACAATAAAAAAAACAAACATATTTCGTCGCTTTATTTGAATATGATCTTATATTTCTTTTGAAACTAAATACGATCTTATATTATTGATCTAATATCCAATTTTTTATACACAAATTTTAATGACAGACCGTGTGCATGGATCTGATAGGTTCTACTCGCCCCGATCTGACCTAACCCGACCCGACATTAAAAATATACTTCATTCGATCCACAAGAGTGTGCATCACTTTTGATGACATGCACATGTTTAATAAAATGTTAGATGAGTATATTAAAAATGGAGAAATGAAATAAGAGTAAAAAATAAAGAGTTAGCGATGAGGTAGTGTCCAAAAATGATAAATGCACATTCTTGTGGACGTCTCAAAAAAAATGCACACTTTTCATGTCCTCGCACCGGAGCTTTGTCATAATTTTGACAATATTTGGGTTGGAAATTCTCCCTTCACGATAGCCAAATTCATAATCATCTCAACTCAGATTTAATCGAACATATTTGGGTTCGATTTGGTTCGATCGAGCCATAATTAAATTATTCTAATTTCATTTTAATTATTAAAATTTAATTTAATTAATATAATGTTGAAATTTTAATAAAATATTAGATTATAAAATTGAAAAAGTAAATTGGAATGAAACAGAAATGAAATAATTAAAGCCTCTTTTAGAGCTCCTTGTTGTGGAGTGGTGGCTCTTGAGTGCGGACCACCCCTTAGAGCTCTCAAAGGGGCCTTGCCATTGTGGATGCTCTAAGAGCATCTCCATCCCAAAGGCTCTAAGACCACTATTATCGATTATAAAATGGGAGACCAGATCCCTGCCACATCAGTAAAGCGAAATTAAAAAAAAAAAGTGATAATGCCGTTGAGACCATGGTTGACCTTGCCAAAAAAGAGACCATGTTTGGTCTCTTTCTCTCCTCAAGTATAAACTAATGATATTGTAACACTTGTCATTATTTAATTTGTTGAGCCGATTTTATTAGGATAATTAATAAAAACAAGTATATCTTTTATATAAAATAGGGTTAAAGTACAGATTAGCCCCTAAAGTGGACACCCCTATAGCGTTGGGCTCCCCAGACTCGACCGAGGCCCAAATAACTCACCATAGCCCGTAGAAATACTACACTTAAGCCCACGCCTCAAACGGCCCGTTAACGCCGTTTTCTTTGATTTTTTTTTTTTTTGCGTGGGCCCACGTGCAACGGCTTCCAACGGTTCTTTAATTGGGAATTAGGGTTCAAATAGCATGAACCTTAAATAGCGAACTCATGTGTGATGAATTGAGTGAAGCAGAAGAAATTTGTTGAAATTATCTTAGGGTTTCTCGTGGATATCACAATTCGAGGTAAGAACATGAGTTTGAACTTCGGATTTGGGTCAACCTCGTCGCGCGGTTGACGACATTTGGAGTCTGAGCATGGGAGTAATTATGTGTGGTGTCGTTGCGAGTTTGAAGGCAAGCGGCTTAAGGCTCCGAGAATGACCTCATGGACAGACGACAACCCAGGGAGAAGGTTCTATGGTTGTAGAAATTGGAAGGTATGTCACTACTTAGTTTATTTTCCCATGGCCCTCATGAAAGTTTATAATTTTCACAATTTGTTATTTCTTTTGTAGACGAAAAGCTGTGGTTTTTTCCAATGGTATGACGAGCCAATGTGTGAGAGGGCTAGAGAAGTTATAAACGAGTTGAAGATTGAAAATGTGAAGCTCCTAATTATCCATCAAAGTTCGGCCCCCCTTATGGATGTGGAAAATGAAATTGGTGATCTTTGGAATGTAATCGAAGGCTTGAAGGAAGAAAGCAGGAGAGTTAGAAGGAAAAATTTTATTGTTGTGATGGTTTTGATACTATCTTGGTTGATGATAGGCTATGTTGTTCAATCATGAAGAAAATTGTGTTTTTTCAATTGTTAGTCCTTCATTACTTTTGTATTTTGTTTTTGAATCAATGAATGAAAGAGATGAGTTTGATTCACATATTTTTTGTGGTTTTGGAATAGGTGTTATACTGTTATGAAATAGCAGGAGTTATACTTGTGCAAGTATAAGAGAACTACACAAAATGCAGAATTTCCAAACACCACAATCTGTGTAATGAAACCAATAGCATTAATTCCAAACCAACTCATTCATCCACAATCCAAATCTGTGTAATTTAAAAAACAAAAGTTGTTGCAAGAAGAAAACAAGTTCAGATTCCAAAAATCATAGAAATCCCTTAACTACTGCCCAACTACACACTGCTAAATGTCATTTCAACAAGTTGTTGTAGATTCAACAGTTGAAATGACATTCTTTCCTCTAGGTGCCTTAAATGGTTTAGCTGCATCTTTCTTCACTTTTGAAGGCCCTCCAGTTGTGTTTGGTCCTCTCTTCATCTTTTCTTTTCTTATGCTTGCCTCGTTTGGTATTGGGAATCTTGTGTTTGGATCACTCTCCTTTTGTGTACCTTCATTTATCACAATAGATGAAGATCCCCCGGGCTGTGTAATGAAAACAATAGCAGATCAGATTTATAGCTTATTGCATGCCAAATTGAATATTAGAGTATCATAAATGTTGAGCACTTACATTGAGGACCTGCTTTCCAGTCTCAACATTGGTATACAACCCTAGTCCAGCATGTGAAGCTCCTCTTGTACTCTTCTTTCTTTGATTGGAGGACGTGGACGCTTGTAACTCTTGAACCAACTACATGGAAAAATACAACAAGTCAGTTTTTATGGAAAAAAAAACATGTGCATATAAACTGAAATACTCACCTTTGAATCTTTGATGGCCTTTTAGAGCATCTGTCCTTCTTGTGGGTTTTACTTCCACAGAGGCTGCAGTGTTGCACCTTTCCTACTCTTGAAAGTTTGTGCTTCAATTTTGGCTCTGTTGGAGCTCTAACTCTATTTTTCTTCGGCCTCCCCACTTTCTTCTTAATAGGTGGAGGTTCAATGGCATCCTTCCAATCCACATTCCAAAATTTCACACCTGGAATGGGTTGTATTGCATGTTGATAGCATTTCTGGTATGTCTCCTTATCATACCATTTGCTCATGACTGACAGGGATCCATCTTGGATGAGTAAAATGCAGCTATTGCATGAGCACAGTGAATTCCATGTAGGTCCCATGCTCTGCATGTACACTGTCTTGTATCAACAAACACAATGTGTTTGTCATCTGCCTGACTGACCTCATAAGCATTATCCCAATTCCATAAAACATTACAGTCAACAGAGGCTTGTTTATTTACTTCAAACAATTTCAAAGCATTGGGACACCAATCAGATTTCCAACCACCAACCCAACACCTCTTATCATTAATCCTATTCATCACTATCATCTTAATATCCTCAAGCATAGAAATGATTGGTTTGTGTCTTGCATCAGATATACTCGCATTAAAAGACTCGGAGATATTATTATCTACCATGTAAGTTGAGCACCTTGGTGTTTGGAAGGCTCTGCACCAGTTTTCAGGGGGGTATTGCAGAAGATCTTGGGCTGTCTTCTTGTTGATGGCACTGATCTTGGCCAAGTTGAGCTTGTACTCCTGGTGGAATGAACTCCATGCTGCAATCCAGAACCTCTTTTTGAGTTCCTCACCCCTCCACTTTTTGCTCTAGTTGGCATAGATATGCCTTGCACACCATCGGTGCTCAGCTTCTGGAGTAACCTCTTTTACAGCTTCCATCAATCCCTAAAGCACCAAATAAGTTAAAAACTGTATTGAAGAAACATAATTAACAGTTAAATGAACAAAGTAAAGTAATATCATACCTTTTGCATGTCTGACATGATGGTTACATCACCTCCATCATCTAATTTCAGTTCTTGCTTCAACAAACCCAAAAACTATCTCCAATTGTTCTTGTTTTCTTTGTTCACTACTGCCCATGCAATAGGAACAATGCTATCGTTTCCATCTTTCCCAACAGCAGTTAAAAGGCATCCAACTGTAACTCCTTTAAGGTGGCAGCCATCGACTGAAATGATGTGCCTACACCCTCCTAACCAATTCAGTTTGCATGGTTCTAGCATAACAAAGAGTCTTTTGAAGACTCTTCTTCTATTCTCTAAGTGTTCAGTGGATAGTTGTAGCTCCACTCTACTTCCAGGCATACACTCTTTGACCTTCTCAATATACCTAACAAGTCTATTAAACTCTTCTTTGTAACTACCCTCCAACTTAGTTTTGATATCCTTCTTAGCCCTCTTACATTTAGCTAAACTGACATGTAGTTTGAGATGATCCTTCACATGCCCTTGCATGTCTTTGGCTATGAATCTGGGATTCCTATAGACTGCTTCCTTGAAGTATTTAGCCAAATATGATTGAGTGGCACTAGGCACTTCCCTCTGTTTGCAACAACTATGGTCAGGAACAAAAGTCTTAACCATTAGACCGGAGACATCTCCATCCTTGGAGACATGCATAAGAAATGGGCACTCTGCCTCATTCATGCATACAACTCTAATCTTAGTAGGTTCATTTTTTACAAACTTAATTTTGTATCCAAACCTAACACCATAAGCATTGATTGCTTCCCTACACTCCTTTGCAGGGGCAAAGGTCTGACCCAACTCAAACCTACCTTCTTCTCCTTCCTCAATACTAGCAAAAAACTGCCCTATTTTCATTTCTTCACCATCACTGTCATCACCATTATCACTATAAACACTAGAGTCATCCTCTTCTCCCTCATTGCCCTCTGCCTGAACATTCTCTACGCCCTCTCCCTCTTCCCCTTCCCCAAAGTCAGTAGGAATAGCTTCTATGTCTCCCTCTTCCCCTGCCCCAAATTCAGAAGGAATAGCCTCCCTCTCTACCCCTTCCCCTACCCCCCAGTCAGTAGGAATACCCTCTCTCTCTACCCCTTCCCCTGCCCCCCAGTCAGTAGGAATACCCTCTCTCTCTACCCCTTCCCCTGCCTCAATTTCAGTAGCAGTACCCTCTCTCTGTACCCCTTCCCCTGCCTCAATTTCAGTAGCAGAACCCTTTCTCTCTAACCCTGATTTAGTAACAGTAGCATCATCCCCAATCTCAACCTGAAAACCCTCTGCTCGTACCCCATCATTAGCTTCATTCATGCGCTCAATTTCATCATCAGTAAATAACTCAAGTGGTGTAATACTAGGCATAGGATCAGACTCAGCGTCAACAAAAAATAGTATTTCTGTTTGACCAATAACTTCAAAGTATTCTATCACTTTTGCACAATGCATATCATTCCTAAGAAGTACTAGGCCATCTTCTATAGAACGATCCTCATAAAGCGCATACATAGCCCTAGGTTTAGATTTTAGGCAAGATTCGAATACATTCACAATTCTGTCCAAAGTCATATTTTCCAAAGTATCTTCGATTTCCTCCGAAATCCATCCATCATATAACAATTTACCAGTTTTATCATCTTTCTTCCAATAACCCCAGTAATTGAAAATAAAATTCACTTTCGAACCAGGCATCTTTCTGCACAACCAAAACACGACAATAACACAAAGTAAACATTCAATACATGATTTGCAACGGTTTGCATGCTCTGAAAACACTGTTCACAACACTCAAGTTTAAGCAATACTTACATATTTGACCAATTTGATTATCTTCGTCGCCGGAGCACTCCACTAATTTGAAGAAATCGAACGAACAAATCGTCGGAGCACCAAGAGGAAGTCTGAAGATTGTAGGTTTGAAAAATGGAAGAAGACTCTTCGTATTCATGTTCTTGTTAGAGTAACCCGCGTAAACATTAGGTGGGCCCACGCAAAAAAAAATTAAAAATCGAAGAAAACGGCGTTAACGGGCCATTTGAGGTGTGGGCTTAAGTGTAGTATTTCTACGGGCTATGGGGAGTTATTTGGGCCTCGGTCGAGTCTGGGGAGCCCAACGCTATAGTGGTGTCCACTTTAGGGGCTAATCTGTACTTTAACCCTATAAAATATAAACAAAAATAAAAAAAAATACCAAAATTTATATTTTTTCATTCTCTATAAATAGAGACCACTCTTGCTATATTTCAATACACCTTCAAATTCTCCCATTTATCCTCTTTACTTATAACTTCTATTATTTGTTTCTCTATTTTTCAATGGATCGAGGCAATTTCAATAGAGACCACTCTTGCTATTATTTGTTTCTCTATTCCTTCTTTAACTCTCAAAATTTCAACCTCTCCCAAGACTATTATCCAAATCTTGCTGATATTCCAAGCTCCAATGAATTTTCAGAGTTTGATTATGCTATGAATTCAGAATTCTCGATTAATCCAACTGATTATCCTATTTCTGAATATCACCAAACCTCTGAAAAAAATTTAGGAAACCCTTCCTACAATGCGCAAAGTTGGACTGATATAGAAGATATATCACTAATGTCTGCTTGGTGCTTTATCAGTAACAATCCAATTGTTGGCAGAAACCGAAATAGTAAGTCATTTTGGAAAAGTGTTGCAGGTATGTATGAGCAAAGTCGAGCAGATAATCCAGAAATTAGAGGTCCAAGGACCTTGGAATCATTGAGGCAACGTTTCAAATGCCTCAACAAAAATGTAACTTTGTGGGTTGCTGCATACGAAAAAGCATATGAGCGACGAACGAGTGGTCAGTCCAAAGAGGATATCGAGAAAGCAGCTCAAATAATTTATGGTAAAACTAAGTTTACTCACCATGAGGTGTTTGAAAAAGTTATGAGCAACTGTCCGAACTGGGAACTGAAATTGGAAAGTACTGGTTACGTACGACATTCTCACCCAGACGACGAAGACAGTGTTGACGAAAGTCGCAACAGCTCAAAAAAATCAAGGACAGATGAAGATGCGAATCCTCCAACCGACTCCACTCCAGAAACTCCAGGTAGTGATGCTTCGAAATTTCAGCATCCTATTGGTAGGGATAAAGCTAAAGGTAAGGCAAAAAAAAGGAAAACAAACAAAATCACAATCTTCGATAGTTTCAGATGCTTTCAATGATGAACTACGTGAAATGAGGATCACACGTGAAAAAGAAATGAAAACATCTACGTTGAATACGTTGATGAAAAAACCCCAGTTATCTCCAGAAGAGGAAACTCTCAAACGTCGGCTAATGGCAGAACTTTATGGAATGTAATCGAACTTATGATGCTTGTTTTTAATTATTGTGTTATTTAAATTATTGTTGTATGGTTGATTTATGTAATTTCAGTGTAATTTCATTTTCTATAATTTCAGTTTGTGCAATTTCAATGTAATTTCAGTTTGTGCAATTTCAATGTAATTTCATTTTGAGTAATTTCAATGACATTTCCAAAAGCCTTTACTTTCGGTGGCACCACCCATGTGATTTCTGAATTTTTGTCACGATAGTTCCAAAAGCATTAACTTTCGATGGCACCACCCATGTGATTTTTGAATTTTTGTCATGATAGTTCAAAAAGCATTAACTTTCGGTGGCACCACCCATGTGATTTCTAAATTATTGTCATGATAGTTTCAAAAGCATTGATTTTCGGTGGCACCACCCATGTGATTTCTGAATTATTGTCACGATAGTTCCAAAAAGATAGCATGTGACACTTATCATGCTCTTACTTATATATTTATCCATGTATTCTTTCAAATCTCAAAACAATTATCTCTTCTATACTCTAGATAGAAAAAACTCCTCTTCAAAAAATGGCCTCCAGTTCTAATATTGGTGCTTCAAATTCTAGCGATGATGAAGCATGGGAATAAAGCGTTGCCGAACATAATCACCAACTTGATCGCATATATATAATTGAGAATGTGGTCGTCCATGCCGCAAGTCTATCTGTACAACCTACCAATCATGCCTTCAGAGCAAGGAGACGGTATATTGAAAGAAGACGTGAGATAGGTCATGAAGGTGTGGTCGAGCAGTACTTTTCAGAAGATCCAATCTATTCCCCAAAATATTTTCGAACAAGGTTTCGCATGCGAAAGCCTTTGTTCGAACGTATAATGAACTAGCTCGTCGCCACCGATAGATATTTTCAACAACACCCTGATGCAACTAGCTGTCTTGGTATGTCTCCAATTCAAAAATGTACTACAACCATAAGGGTGTTGGCATATGGCACTTCAGCCGATTTGCATGACTAATACTTACAAATGAACGCCCAAGTCATTCGTAAATCAGTTATCAAATTTGTTGAAAGTGTCATTTCCAATTTCGGAGCTGAGTACCTCCGAAAGCCCACTGAAGAAGATATAGCAGCTCTTCTTCATATCGGAGAACGGCGAGGGTTCCCAGGCATGATGGGTAGTATTGATTGTATGCATTGGGAATGGAAAAATGGCCCTACGGCATGGGCATGGCAATATGCAGGACGAAGCGGTACGCCAACAATTATTCTGGAAGCAGTTGCATCACAAGACCTATGGATCTGGCATGCATTTTTTGGAACCCCAGGTTCAAGACATGATATCAATGTACTTGATCGATCGCCTATTTTTGATGATATCTTGGAAGGTCGAGCACCTAAGGTCAATTATATCGTTAATGGCCGCGAAAGAAATATAGGATATTATCTCACTGATGGTATATATCCTCAATGGGCGGCATTTACCAAATCTATTCCTGCTCCACAACTTCGAAAGCACCAGTTGTTTGCCCAACATCAAGAGGCTGCCCGAAAAGATGTTGAGCGAGCATTTTGGAGTTTTACAAGCGCGTTTTGCTTTTATCAAGCGGCTATGACTTATTTGGGATCGTGATATTATGGGAAAAATAATGATTGCTTGCATCATCATGCATAATATGATAGTGGAAGATGAAAGAAGCACTTACCTTAACTATCACGATCCTACAGAACTCATCGAAGATCAACTAAGCCAGAATACTCGTCCAAGTGAAGATGGAGAGGAAACTAATGATTTCGTATATTCTACAAATAGGATTGCAAGCCTAGCGAGCTATATGACAACTAGATCCCAACTTCGCAATAGAGAAGCTCACAACTCTCTATTACATGACTTGATCGAGCACATATGGCAAAAGTTTGGCAATGATAATTAAATGCTAGTATGTAGTATTATTTTTTTTTCTATTTCGAGTTTGGGTTATTGTAATTTCTATTTTTAGTTTGTCGTATTTTAAATTTTTATTAATAGTATGTTATTTTTTTCATTTTTATTTTTTGTTGTAATATTTTTATTTAATATTACTAAAATTATTACGATTAAAAATAATAACAAAATAATTATATGGTTGGGTGGTTGGGTGGTCATTGATAAACCAATAAAAATAGAGTGGTTGGGTTGGGATGAATATTGATGATGTGGAAGAGAGAGAAATTAATTAAATATTGTAATATGGCTCAAGAAAGGACTTTAATTTTCTCATTCACTTTATTCTATTTTAACTATTCAATTTGCAAATCCAACATTTTCATTAAAATTAAAATTATTACATTACATTAATTAAAATCAAATACAATAATTACAACCAAATTACTTGAATTCAAATAAGTTACAATTGGAAAAGAAATAAGTGTTTGACATAGGAAATAGAGTATGAATAGGTGTATTTAATATAGGTAGGAATGAAAAAAAATGTGAAATAACCGTTTGTTTGATAATAATAATAATAATAATAATAATAATAATAATAATAATAATAATAATAATAATAATAATAATAAATTTTGAATTTCTGCACAATTTTCCACGATTTTGTTTTTTAAATATGGACACGTGTAAACACGCGCCCCATATTAACACCATCGTGCTCAGCTCTAGTTTAATGGTCAGCATCAAGTCAAGTCAAGGAGAGGAGGGCGGGGGGCGGCAGGCAAGCTCTAGCAGCAGGGATCGAGCCCTGCGCTAGAGCCTGCGCTTCAGATGCTCTAAGTGATGTATGTAAAATGGAATTATAAAGATATAGTATAAGGTCATATCCTGAAAAGGAAAATGTTATACTTTTATGGTGTTTTTTTTTAATTATTATTACCCAAAAAAAGGAAAAACACACTCACACTCTAACCCTCTAGGTGACTCGAATCCCCGACCTATTAGCCAAAGGAGAAGTGTCATACCAATAGACTGCACTTCATCGTCCATACTTTTATAGTGTGTTTGCTTGAGGTATAAAGAAGGGAAAGCTTCATTTGCAACCTTATACCTCGTTTGCTTTGACGTGATAAAAAATTTGAGCAGATGGTATAAATTTTTTAACAACATTTTTTCATTTGGAAAATTGATAATTTTATACTTAAGGGAGGATGGTATAATTTTATATCACCTTATGAGGAATGGATAATATATTACTCATTCAAACCAAACAATCATTTTATTTAGTGGGATAAAAAGTAAACACACCATCCTTAATGAACGCCAAATAAGACCAAAGTGACATAATTTTCATGAATAAAGGGAGTAATTTTTATATTCTTTTTGTAATTTAGACATACCTAATCTTTTGCTCGAGAGTGAAGTAAAGATTTTGTCAAAATTAAAGATGATGGAAGGCTTTATAATGTTATTATTTGAATTGTTATTTTGTGTTGTCAATTTCATTATCAAACAATCGAAATTATAATTATAATTAGTTCGAAAGCAGAGCCTTAGCTTTGACATGCCCCTCGCGACTCAATTACTTAACTATTGGACCTCCAATAAATAAAATCGATAATATAATACTTTTTCTGTCTCACAAAAACATAAATATTTTGTTACTTTTTGATCGTCTCTAAAAAATATGAACATTTTTATTTTGGTACACTATCCCATCATAATTTTTTAACTTTTCATCTCCACTTTTCATAAAATGGGATCCATTTTTCACTCACAATATACTTTTATCTAATGGAGTACAATATTTCTTAAAATTCGTGTCATTTACAATTGTTCATATTTTTGTGAGACGGGGGAAGTAGGACATTTCAAACAAAATACTTTATGTCAATTTTGAATTTCAGCCTTAAATAAAGGTTTAAATCTCAACTTTGATATCGTATATAAATCTAAACTATAAAGAATATTAAGGTGGCAAAATGGTAAGAATATTAAGGTGGGTTTCTTATTGGCAAGTTTAAAAAATTAGGGCTAAATTGCATAATCTCAAACATCGAGTATTAAATTACAAATTACTCTATTACAAATAAAAGTATGTGGAATTTTTTTTTATCAATATATGTATATGCAAATATATATATTTTTTTTGTGAGACAAATATGTGTATGCGGATTTGATAGTGCCATTGCGCTGCCAAAAAATCGCTTATTACGAGGAAAAGGCACATTCAGGTGCCTGGTCTATTTACACCAAATCAGATCTGCACTTAAACTTCTTTTTAATCAATTAAACCCCTAAAGAGAAGGTCCTTTCTTAACTTTAACCCTTTTAATTTATCTTTTTTTTTTCTTTTGCTTTGATTAAAGTTTTATTTGCAACTTTAGTAATATATACGAGGTTTTAATGTTGTTATGATTTATCCACAATTTATAATTTCGCTCAAATTGAATCTGGCATAACTTTGAGGTGGCACAATTTCAATTAAAATTACATTATTTTGTTTGTTATATATATTTAAAACAATTGTTAATTCCAATTCAATTCCTTTTTCATCCCCTCCTCTCCCCCACATCTTGATTACAACACCAAGGTCGTCTAAAGAAGTGAACTCCTCGTAACAGATCACCGAAGTCGGCGACGTAAAATGCTGACTTTAGCTCAACTTCACTTAGCGCAGCACAAGTCCTTAATCGGACCAATTTTTCTTGGGTTGGATCCGGTAAGTGGAATCCTTTTCGGGGGGTTCCACTTGCGCTTATTGTCGCTGACGGGCCTCTAGTTGCAGCATCAACGAGTTCTTGAGGTTGATCTCCTCATCAGCGTTGGTGAGAATAATTTACACAAATTTTCAACTAGAACAATCATCACCATAATATTAAGGAGGCGTTGGTTTGTGTGATAAGGTATCATTGATAAAATAATTCAATTTAATCAAATTTTTATTTACATGATTGATAAATAACTAAACATGCACTTTAATCATGCAATTGAGTGATTATATTAATCACCTAAAATTAAATAGATTATTTAATTACTCTTCAATTCTATTGATCTTATTTATTTCATCCACGTGCTAAATCAAACGTTCCGTAAAAATTCAAATTCTCTCATCTTATCATTTTGCAACAAGAAGCACACAATTATTATATTTGTAGAAATTAAAGTTGTTAGTTTAATCTGAGGAGAACAGAAAATGAGAGTACTTCCAAAAAGAAAGAGAAGGAGAAGAGAGATAGAAACGAGGTGGATTTGTTAAAAAAAATAAAAACCAATTTTTTTATGCATTTTCATAAGGGAAAATGAGGTGGATTTTAAATTTCAATCTTTTATGCATTTTAAAAATAAATTCCAATTTATTTAGAGTTGTGTCACTTGAAGTTACATCATGCAAAATTAAATATGTTACTGATCGTTTCACTCACATTCAGGGCGAATGGAATCGGCATGCTGATTTTATAGCGAGGAGAGGACATCAAGTTTCGGCTTTGACTACTTTCGATTGTCTCCCCGTTATATTTTATCGCTAGTTAGCATGGACCAGCTTGGCTATTCTAACTTTAGGTTCAAATTTCATGATGATAGTTAGTTTGATTTGGTTAGCTTCTATTTTGTTAGTGTCTCAGTTATCTTCTGATTGTAGTCGGCTACGGTCATGTATTTCATTTGTCAGTTTGATTTATATATTTTTCATTTTGATTCTGATAAGTGTTGTCACTTTTGGGCAGCGTCATGCATGAGATATTAGTTGATGTTATTTACTGATTGGGGGTCTGCCTAATCCCTCACTCTTTGGGTGTTTTTTTTAAATAATTTTTTTTTAATATGCTACTGGATTCCAAGTCTGATTTTATTTGAGCGGAAATTCAAATTATAAAAAATCACAATAATATTTAAGTTCATATATTTATTCACATATTTCAAAATTTATCTACAAAACCAAAATACTTTAGCGTCAATAAACCCTATATAAATATGTTTGTATCTGAATTATATTTGAATGTATATATGCTAAAAGTTCGATAGTCCAGACAAATCCAGTCTACCTGTGTGAAATTGATAATTTTAGCACCAAAAAAAATTAATATATCTACGTGACTTTAATCATATGATTGCTGACATATATAGAATAATATAATAATATTTAAACTAATATGTAGTAATAAGCATATTATATTACACTATATTAAAATATTGATGCTAATTATTAACGGCAAATCCATCATTAATTATTTCATTTTTGATTACTTTTCTTTTTGAATAAATTACGAATAAAGAAATTTAAAGATCACACGACGATAAATTCAAATAAATTACGAATAAAAAAATTTAAAAATCACATGACGATAAATTCAAATTTAATATCTCAGTTCTTGGATATTAATCATCTGCCGTTAAACTAACACACTAACACATTTTTCAATACCTTTAGGGTGCATTCACTTTGATGGGTGAGAAAATTAGAGATAACAAAAATTTATGTCTTTAAATGTTTCCCTTTTTTTTCCACATTTAACACAAAAGAGAAGTTCATAATTTTTTCTTCATAGGGGATAATATTATTCCTTCTTGAAGTGAAAATAAAAAAGAAAAAATGATGAATTTCTCTTTTGTGTAAAATGTGGGGGGAGGGGGGAAGGCATTTAAAGGCATAAATTTTTGTATCATTCATTTTCTCATTCATCAAAGTGAATGCACCCTTATAATATGTAACAGTCACTATTAGAAAAACGCTCATAGATAACGGATTTTTTCCGTTACTCAATGATCAACGCTCACTAAGGCTAATGCTCTTCTTCTTCGCTAACTTTTATTATGTTATTTCTATTTTCAGTTTTATTTATTTATTTATTTTTGAAATAACATATTTTGTGCTCGTTTGGTATAAGTAAAGGAATGGAAAGGGAATGAAATCAAGTAAAGAGATAAAATGATTGAGTGTTTGGTTTAACAATGGAAATGAATCACTAATAAAAAATTCTCTTTCTTTTGTTTCCCCTCTATTTTGAGGGGTAACAAATTGGGTGGTTGGATTATCCTCAAATAAGGATAATATTTAACTCATTACCCAAACTAAACAACAAGTAACGAATTTAATTAATTGAATTACTTTTCAATCTTCAAAAACACCCAATTAAACATGGGCGGCTTAGCTTGTAATGTTGTTCGGTTAGAAAAAGACAATTAAAGTGAAATAATTGAATTGTCTATTCGATGATTCGATCATTAGAGCATCTGCATCGGTCTACCCAATCCCACCTACTCGAGTAAGGTGGAGATCAAGTAGGCTGATGCAAAGGCCTCCTACTCGAGCGGTCGAGTACTACTCGATGGTGGTTGGCTTTGGCGCGTGTTGTACACGCGCCTTAATAAAATAAAAAATCGAATTTTGAAGTTTAACGGCTATGTCCGATTTTCTCTCTCTCTCTCTCTCTCTCTCTCTCTCTCTCTTTTAAATTTCCTATCTATAAATACCCCTAAACTCCTTCTTCATTCACACAACAACAATTCTTCTCTTTCACTCTTCCAATATTTCTCTTTCAATATTTCTTCCTTTTTTCTTCAAAAAATAGCGGAACTCCAGCACGATTCTTCATCTGATTCATCCGACGGTGTAGCTCAAGCGATCATGGAGGAGATAGAGTTGCAGAAACAATTGCTTGCTCAAATCTACACCCAATCGGCGCTGGAGCTGAGACGTGTTAAACATCCCCGGTCTTACGTCCACCGTGATCGTGAGGATGTCCATCTACGTCTCATGCAAGACTACTTCAACGATAATCCGACGTACGGTACGGACCTACATTTTTCCAACGTCGTTTTCAAATGCAGAAGGAGCTATTCTTGTGCATCGTCGAGGCTGTTAAAGGTGAAGATACTTACTTCCAAATGACCACTGATGCAATACGTCGGGACTCTATCTCCCCTTTGCAGAAATGCACGGCGATTATCCGCCAATTAGCCACCGACGTCAGTGCGGATACTTTTCGATGAGTATCTCAAAGTCATCGACTCGACCGAGCATGTATGCCTCAAGAAGTTCTGCAAGGCTGTCATACGGGCTTTCGGAGACCATTATCTGCGCCGTCCAACGCCAGAGGACATCACACGCCTTACTTAGATGCACGAGGTGCGACACGGATTTCCTGGGATGCTAGGGAGTCTTGATTGTATGCATTAGGGGTGGAAGAATTGCCCAAAGGCGTGGCACGACGCATATACACGCGGTGATCAAGGGGAGCCAACCTTGATCTTGGAAGCCGTTGCATCCCACGATCTGTGGATTTGGCATGCCTTCTTCGGTGTCGCTGGTTTGAACAATGACATCAACGTTCTCAACCAGTCGCTTCTCTTCACCGATGTGTTGGATGAAACGGCGGCGCCCGTGATCTTTGAGGTCAATCGGCACTACTACCAGATGAGCTACTACTTGTGCGACGACATATATTCGGAGTGGCGTTGCTTCATCAAGAGTCCACCGATGGCGACCAATCCGAAAGAGGCGAGGTTGAAGAAGACGCAAGAATCGACACGAAAGGATATCGAACGTGCCTTTGGAGTCCTTCAAGCTCGGTGGGGAATCATTCGAAGTCCGGCGCGTAATTGGTACGTGGAGCACCTTAAGGACATCATGTTGTGTTGCATCATTCTCCACAACATGATTGTGGAGCACGAAGGTGAAAGAGCTACCAATTGGAAAGATGACGACGCAGGACACGGGGCGTCTAGTAGTGACTCGACGGAGAGTGGTCGAGCAACCCTGGTTTTCTTCGAGGAATATGTGCAAAGAGATACTATTATCCGAGATAGGCAGATGCATGCTATTCTCCAACATGATTTGATGGAGCATGTTTGAGCACGTTTCGGACCTCTAGGGCCGGAATAGTTATTTTTAGGATTTGTTTTTATTTTATTAAGTTTTATGTGATTTTTAGGATTTCAAAATTAATGCAATTTAAATTTGAAGTAAATTGTGTTATTTATATTTATGCAATTAAATTTAAATGAAAAATAGAAAAATCAAAACTAAAAAAATCAAGTAGGCTATCAAGTAATTCCAATGTGACCTCCTTACTCATTGTGCAGATGCTCTTAAACAAAAGCTAAGCTGATGATAAGAAAAATGAAAATCTTCAATAAGTGCTCTTTACAAAAGAAGATGTGGAGAGTGCCTTGTTCTTATCTACTACTTTCTAGATATACATACATATATATATATATATATATATATAAAGATATAAAGTTACGAGGAAGTTATTATTTTTTTTTATCTATTTTCTTTTTCATATATCACATTTTATATTGTAAATACTTTACTATTTATTGTTAAAAAGGTATTTATTTTGAAGATTGATCTAGATATATTGATCAAAATAATAATATAATAATCTCTTATATTATTAAGATGGATTGAAATTTTACGATATCTTAAAATCTTTGATAATTTATATCATTTGAGTCAATTTTACTCTATTCATATTTCAATAAAAAGACAAAACCGAAACAATCATAAAAAATAAATGCCAGTTAAAGTTTTAGGATTGATAGGAGCTCAGCTTTCTAGCGAGTAACCAACGCAATTTCATTGACATGATATAATAACGTGAAATCTTTTTTTCAGTGTAATGTAATATTGTAAATATATTCTAAGTTTTAGCATTATGCAAAGATGCAGCATGATTTAAAAATGTTAGAAATACAGATTCATGCATGTGTATAGCTTAATTATAATGTATCATTCAACTTTGACAATACAACAAAGTTAATAAACTTTTACTTGAACTAATATTATTTATGTATATCTTATTGACTTGCATCTCATTTCTTTTTTCATACCATCAATTTTTATTATTTACTTTTTGTATCTTTTAGGAGTAACGCCTAAATGAGCTAGTCATTAAATAAACAGTTCATAATTGATTTTCGAGTGAACTTTACATTATGTTGTTACTAGAGTAACATTCATATGATGCACAAATAGAGACACTACATACATTCAAAGGATTGTGGTTCTAGCATGGTGATCTCGTCGACCAATTATATAACATTCATATATATATTTTTTAAATTGGGTTTAATATAAAAGAAAAAGAAAAAACTCCCTTGAAAACACAAAGACGCAGACTAAGGGCACGAAACTTGAAAGGAGATCGTAAAACTAGAAAAGACTAAACAAAAAATAACAAAATCAATAACGATAATCAAGATAGTCGTCCATTTCATCCGACCAACGTCCATGAACAATATTATTCATTGCACGCATACTTGGACTATTGCTAAGATCAACCTCAAAGTCTCTCGGCTTATAACCCATTTCACCCGCATTTCTGAGACGACTTTTAATGCTACCTTCCGGAGCTGCATACACAGGCTCCCTGCTCGTGCCATTTCCTGATCTCTTTGGACGACCATGTCCTCGTTTTGGCTCCGAGAGCATTTGCATCCCTTGATTAACTTGTTCCTCTAACCGACTAATACGACTATCAATATCCTCCGGAACAGGAGTGGGCTGCCTATCAAGACCAACCCCCTAGCGATCCACCGACTACTGAGTAATCGGTGAAATAACCTTCTGACTTGCTAAAGCCGTAGACTGCTGCTCCCTCCAAACACGGAGAATTTTCATGCTCGCTCCTGCCAGCCAACTTAGATTCCACAGATTGTCCTCCAACCTGCTGTCGTTCCACAGTCTGCTTCCCAGCCATATGTATCTCATCAACAACTCCTCCACCCTCTTCCGGAGCATCAACTTCCTCATCATTCGATTCATGAAAAACCTCTTCAACCTGTCCCTCCTCTAAAATAGCCGAGCCATCCTTATCAATTGGAACCGTATTGGCATCAAGCAAATCAGGCCCTCGAATGCCCTCGTCTTGTTTTTCTAGAACCGCATACCGATTTTGTTTCCCAACGTCAACCATCTCACGATGAGGCTTAGGCTTCCAATTATTGCGTGGTTTAACATTCTGAAATTCATCACGAGCTTTAGCATTCGTATGTTTTTCCATACCATTCACCATAACTACGGGAGACACCTCTAATTTCTGAGTTTTCTTACACTTGTCCACTGCATGCCTTGTGATCTTGCATTTGGAACAAAACAACAGAAGTTGCTCGAATCCAAACTCGACGTTAAAGGATTTGTCGGGACAATCAAAGAGAGCAAATTCCGGCAAAGGAAGGGCCAAATCAACCTCTATCAAAACCCGGGCATAATGCCTAAAGACTCTAGCAACCGTATCCCCATCCACCTTAATCGTCGTTCCAACAGCTTTCCCAATGATCGTGATAATCTCAGTCGTCCAGTACTCCATAGGCAAACAATAAATGTGCGTCCACACTTGGCAAAGAGAAGAGATTTCTTTGTATGGATCAAAATGTCGAACCCATTCTCAAATTCTCAAGACACCATACGACAAATCCCAAATCGCACGTTGTTTTACTTTATCTTTATCCTCAGCAGACGCAAAACAAAAAATATAGAAACCCTTGCTCATAGGAATTATTTTCCACTCAGAAGCAACGCTCCATAAAACTTGGAGCTCCAACCGAATCTCCTCAGTCAATTTAGGCTTATCGCCTTTGCGAAGATAAGCCCACCCTATGACGGCATACTCAAATTATTTAGCACGATGTTGATACATAGAAGCAGGAATAGAAATAGTAATAACCTCGCCATCAACTATCAGGTCAGGAGTATTGAGACGATGTACCAGAACATCAGGCCTTCGAGTTCGAGACCTCGAACGAGAGATGTCCGCATAAGAATGACCATCATTGCCTGCAATATGACCGGCATTAGCATCGGGCACCCCCTACGACGTCATGAAGACGGTAGTATGAGTCCTGTTCGAAGACACCCTAGGCAACAATTGATAGTCATGGTTGGGCGAGGACGGAGGCGAAGCATTGTGGCCATGGCTGGGCGGGGCTGGGCGAAATTAGAAGACACCGGTGGGGGTTTGAGGCCAGATTTGTCCTGAGTCGTCAGAATATCTTTGCGCTCAGCCGCGGATGGAGAGGCGCCGAACTTGTCCGAAGGCATCATGCCATTGCGCGTAGAAACCGCGCCGCCGCTGGGAAGAGGAGGAAAGTTCTCCATCGGACTAGAAGGAGAGATGCGACCGGCCATCGAGCGACCGGCGCCGTCGAGGTTGGCGGCGGCGCTAAGAAAAAAAGGTCGCTAGGGTAGAGCGCCGTATATATTCCCATATAACATTCATATATTATTATAACATTCATATATATTTTTATAAATTTATACTTCCTCCTTCTACAAAGAGTAGTCTATTTTTGTCATTTTGGGATGTCCACAAAAATTAGTCCATTTCTATTTTGAAAACTATTTATCACATGATGGGCCCTATTCTCCACCCACAATACAATTAATTATCATTATAAATAGAGTTGTAAACGAGCCAAGCCGAGTCGAATATTAGCAGGCTCGAGCTCGACTCGTTTAAATATTCGGGTGTTCGAGCTTTAATATTGTTGTTCGAGCTCGGCTCGTTACCCACTTACTGAGCTCGAGCTCGGTTCAAGTTCGGCTCGTGTGAACTCGATAATGTCAAATTCGAGCTTGAGCTTGAGCTCGACTCGTTAGATGTTCGTATATATGATGTTCGAGCTCGAAATAGTTTTAAAAAAAATTGAAAAAAACTTCTTAAGCCGTTGATAGCTAATCATCGGCCTGGCTTTAATCAATACCCAATTCATTTAATACGTTCGATGATCCTCGTACCTTGGGTGATTCTATTCGTAAGAAAAGTACTACTCTTCCAACCGCTTATGGATTCGGTACTTGGGCTCAAGCTCGAGCTCGTCTCGTTTAAGGCTCGTATACTAACTCGATTGAGGGCTCGATTACAGGTTCGTGAACAGACTCACAAACATGTTCGTGAACAATCGAATTTGAACATGTTCGCGAGCTTAGCGAGCCGAGTGCTGTCAGGCTCGAGCTCAACTCGAAAAAATTATCGAGCTCAAAATCAGGCTCGAGCTCGACTCGTTTACTAGTGAATCGAGCTCCGAACGAGCTTTTTTCGAGCCAAATTTCGAATAGCGTGCGAATAGCTATGTTCATTTACAGGCCTAATTATAAACACTTTTTTTAAAGTGAGATATTTTCTCCACTTACAATACAATAACTATTTTTATTAAAACTCGTGCCATCCACCTTTAGGACTATTTTTGGTGGACAAAGTGAGTATATATAGTGTAAATTTAATATATTTAAAAAAGAAAAAAAATCACCTTTCATCGTATTCGATCTCACTGGATGCATTTCATAATACAATTATGTATCAATCGTAAATTTTCGTGATCAAATGAATGAAAATGGTTATTCAGCCTTTCGATAATTAAGGATTTCATTTGAACCAGTTCATATATATAGATCCTTTTTTCTCTCTCTCTATATATAGATTGTTAATAATACATGGTATATATTGCAATTATGTCAAATAATATTTCAACTGATAATTTTACAAAGGGTAAATATCATATTAAACTTCGAACTATACCCGTTTTATAAAAAATATCATAAACTATAAGAAATATCATCTAAAACCCCAAACTATTAAGTTTGTATAAAAAATATCCCGCATCCATTTTTCGATCCCTGAAATTGTGGCGTGACTTGCCGAATGTCAACTTGTAATTTGTATATGAATATTTTTAAATGACATGACACAAAATAACGTCGTTTCGTACCGTGTCATTTAAAAGAATAAAATCCATGCCATAGTTATTAATCGCGCATCGCGCACGATCGCGCAAACCTGTCCTAGGGTGATCGCGCATCGCGAATCGCGCGCTATTTGAATATATCGCGCAGAAATAGATAAAAACATAATATATATCATAATCATAGTAAAACCATGCACAATATGTCTAGTTAATAAAAAATAAAGTCATAAGTTCAAATAAAAATAAGTATATAATTGTATTAAAGCCTCTAATCATCATCCTCATCCTCATCCTCCGAACCAATGAGCGAATTAGCTCCTTCATCATCTTTGTAGAGCTCAGCATCAACCTTTTCATGATCGCCACTCTCTTCATCATCTTCGTCCACTAAACTTGGAGTGAGTGCCTTGGACGTGGATGTAGGAGCAGTTCCCTTGTTTTTCACCACTTTCTTCCTAGAATATGTAGACTTAACTTCTCCACCTCGAGATCCACCTTGAGATTGAGAAGATTCACCTCGAGATCCCCTTAGTTGATATGGTTCTTCATTCACTCCCATGGCAGTTTCTACATCACCCCAATTGAGATCATCATCATCAAAAACAGGAACATCTTCTTCATTCTCCATTCTTCCTACCATCCACTCATTCTCATCATCAACTCCATTCTCCAAGATGATAGGGTCAATTGTGTCGCGCTTATCGTACCTACGATGAAGTGCCCTATTGTACTTGATAAAAACCAAATCATTCAAACGTTGTTGCTCTAGTCGGTTTCTTTTCTTCGAATGAAGCTATATGAATTAAGAAAAATACATTAGATATATATAATACTCGTAGAGTTAAAATAATGTACTATAATTTAAAATTTAAAAGTAACTTACGTGTTCAAACACACTCCAGTAGCGTTCACAACCCGATGAGCTACAAGTTAGACTTAGAATCTTGATGGCCAATTTTTGTAGGTTAGGTGTTGATGCCCCATACAACCCCCACCATTCAGCCGGCAAGATTGATTTCTTTGCCTTTTCGCAGCCAGTTTAGCAAATAATCCATCCACATTTTTGTAAACCACCAACTCCTTGATTATTTCATCTTCTAGGCCATCAGACTTGGTCAATTTTGTAATTGAATCATACAACCCATTCATGACTTCCTCATCTTGAGACATCTCATCAGGATTGTTGTAGAAAAACTCGGGATTCAAAAAATACCCGACTGCATGTAAAGGTCGATGAAGCTGAACATCACATCCCTTATCTATCATATCAAAGACATCTTTGTCTCTATCCTCAACATGGGAAAATGCAGCTGCTATTTGCTCATTTGCCCGATTCATCGCCTATAAATATATCCTATAGGAGGTTTTTTCTCACCATCCACCAGACGAAGGACATGCAAAAGTGGGGCGCCTACTTTCAGTGCATAACTTACAGTGTTCCAAAAGGAGGTCATGAAGATAACATTTGACACGAGTTTACCTTGCTTCTCATTTGCAAACTTGCTCTTATTCCATTTTTCAGAACTGAACATAGTCTTCAGGTTTTGCTTTTGCAATTGGAAGCTCTTCAATGTCAAAAACGCAGTCGCAAAGCGAGTTTTTGCAGGCCTAATCATGTCTCTTTTCTCAGTAAATTCCCTCATCATGTTCAACACTTGAGTGCGGTTGTAAATATAGCCATTAACCATGATAGCACGTTCAAGTGTTCTCTTCAAATCAGGCATTTTGAAGATGTCTTCAAACATTAAATCTAAGGAATGTGCAGCACAAGGAGACCAAAATATGTGCTTGTACTTCTCTTCCAACAATTTTCCTAATAAGTATAAAAAGAAAAATATATCAAAGTTAAATATATGAAAACTTATATGTTGTCCTCTTAAACTTCAACAGTATATATATATATATATATATATATATATATATATATATATATATAATGATCTAAGTTAATAAACTAAAATATATACTATTAATAATTTAAAAATACGTACCCGCATAAACATTATTAGAAGCACTATCCGTAACAACTTGCACCACATGATTTTCTCCCACCTCCTGAACGAATTTATCTAGCAGCTCAAACATCTTCATCCCAGTGTGAGAATATTCAGAAGCATCAACAGACTTCGCGAACATGCTTCTCTTAAGCGTATTCACTAAAAAGTTGATGAGTCCTTTTTTATCCCTCCATCCATCACTCATCAGTGTGCATCCATACTTCACCTTCTGTTCTTCATGCTCTTTCAAGATTAACTTTGTGTGTTCAATCTCCTTTTCAAGTACGGAACTCGCACTTCATGAAAACTTGGAGGTTTCATGCCGGGTCTGTATTGCCCTATGGCTTCAATCATCGGCTTGAAACTATCGTATTGAACTGCATTGAATGAGATACCTGCATCATACATCCACCTTGTAAACTTTTCAACGGCAGCCTCCCTTAACTTCTTTTGAGCTTCTTCAAATTATGATTGTGAAGTTTTGGAACTCTTCGCATTTGGTAGCTTTTGGTAGATCAAATCCAAACGACCAATATTCCGTGGTTTCTTCAAGGCCACAGAATTTGTAGATGCCTCGACTGATGGCCGTTTTCCATGAGCTTTTGCCTGTGAAACGTCTACTTCATCATCTACTGCTTTCTCCATGTTGTCTACCTCATCAAAGTGAGGAATCGAATCCATCAGTGTTGCTGCGTTCTTTTTTGCTTCAAAGTAATCTTTCATCTCTTGTCGGATTGTAGCAAAAACAGTCTTACACGTTGCTAGGTTTCTATAGCCTCTGGCTAAATGCTCTTTCAGCCTTGTGATCCCTCATTTAAAGACTTTAGAGCAATAATTGCATGGAACAATTCTTGTATTATTTGGTTCCACCATAGTTCCATGCAGCCATCCTATATCTTTTTTCTTTTTCAGTAGTTCAATTTGAACTTGCCATAGAATATGACAAAAGGAGATGAAGAACTATGAGAGGAAGAAGGTTGATGAACCGTGAGAGAGAGAGACGGAGACTGCCGTGAGAGAAATAAAAGAAATCTTCTGCGTTGGAAATTCTAAAGACTCTAAGTAATTAAGTATATAAAATAAAACTTAAAACCCTAATTAAATATTACTTATTGCCTTATTGGAGAGTCTCTTCATGAAGTTGGAGTGTTAGAGGCGTTAGTATAGTCTCTCCATGCCTCTTTGACGATCAAAATTCAGCACCCTAATAAGTAATAACCCTAATTAAGCCTAATTAAGAAAAGCCCATGCAATATTAGTCAAGCCCATGCATGCAATTGAGAGATTTCACGGCATCAGTTCAATCGCGTGCGCTACCGGCGCGATGCGCGACCTGCGAGACCTGCGCGATGCGCGAATAGCGCGCGCTATCATGAAACAACCATGTTATAGCGGTGCGGCGCGATGGAGTGCACGACGCAACGCGGCGCGCAATCGTGCGCGCTACCAGCGCTATTAATAACTATGATCCACGCTGCAATCCAAATCTCTCCTTTAAGTCGTGATTTGTCCTTAATTTTTTCTTTAAGAATAATATCGCAAACTCAAAAATATTGCTTCAATAATATCCTGCCTTTCCGCTTCTTGTCCGCCGGCGGAGCTGCCGGCCTTCGACTACCACCCAATATTGTACCAATGGCAGAAGATGATCGCTGGGATACTTTTGGCCGACAGAAGAGTTTTAGGAGTTCTCTTCAATTATGGTTCTTTAAGAATTAAAAGAATTTATTCTTAAAGAAAAAAATTAAGCAAAAATCATGGCTGATAGGAGAGTTTTGGATTCTAGCGTGGATTTTATTTTTTAAAATGACATGGTATGAAACGGCGTCGTTTTGTGTCATGCCATTTAAAAAAATATATACAAATTACACGTTGGCATCCACCGAGCCACATCATGATTCTGGGAATCGAAAAATTGATGCAAAATATTTTTTATACGAACTTAATAGTTTGGGATTTTAGATGATATATACTCCCTCCGTCCCATTACAAATGTCTCACTTTTCATAATGGGATATCCCATTACAAATGTCTCGTTCCTTTTTTTGGCAATGTTCTCTCTTTATACCTAATATTTAAATAATTTTCATTAACCCACTTTATCTAGCTACTAATTACACATTTCTTAATCTATGTGCCCAAAAGTAATGAGACATTTCCGAATGAAGTATTTCTTATAGATTAGGATATTTTTGATAAAACGAGTATAATTCGAGGTTTAATATAATATTTACCATTTTACAAAACAACTTAACACACTAAATGAAGCTTTTGGATTTCATTTGACTTTTACTAATATTGTCACATTAGATTCTTATCAAGATTGAATTACAATATAGTTTCATAATTCGGTTCCTGAGCTTCATCAGCTAATCGAGATCTTGATCTTCGTGTTATTACGTCAAACAGTAATACATATATAAATCGCTTAATCGTGCGGTTCATTATTTTGCATAGCATATTGTGCATTGACATTGTTCGTGGTCATGGTGTTAGACCATTAATAATTGTTGTAACTAATTTAAAATTAAACATTTAAATTAACGATAATTCAGAAATAATAGTAATACCTTTTCTCTCTCAAAAAAGAAAAAACACACACTAACCTATATTTTATCACGTGCAGTCGTGCATGCGGGTACGACTTAAATTGGAATTTTTCATTTTACCTAGATTTGAAGCCCATAAGATTAATACTCTGTCCGTCCCATATAAATACGTTGATTGGAATTTACACAAGTATTAAAAAAAATAATTGAAAATGAATATATATATATATATATATATATATGTGTGTGTGTATATATATATATATATAATCTTCCTAATATGTCTATATTTATTATTTAATGATGAATTAAAGTTGGAGTAAATTAAAGAATTAAATAGCGATATAATAGTAAATGAGTGCATAAACATTACTTTTTATGGACATAAGCTTATATAAATGAGACATCCGAAAAAGGAAAACAAGCCTATATATAGGACGAAGGGAGTATTATATATATATATATATATATATATATATATATATATATATATATATAGGGGTGGGCTACCGTGAGAGCACATCTTAAAATAAGAAATAAGAGCAATTTTTAATGTATGAATTTTATGTAAAACACGTATGAATTCGCTGTATAAAGGTATGAATTGTGAAAAATAATTTTTTGCTACCTTTGGGATTCGAACTCAGGATCATAAATCCATCCAACGGGATTACGAATCAACCGTAGATCTTGATGATCTAAGGGCTGAAAATGATTCTTATTTTATATCTTAAGAAATGCTCTTATTTTAGCCCTTCCCTATATATATATATATATATATCTTAATTATTCTTTTCATTAACTTCTTGTTGTATTTTAATTTTGAATGTTGTCCTAAAATGCACATCACATATACATATTTTGATGATCATGACTTTACTTGGTGTATATTGTGGTATCGCCTCATCGTCGATTCATTGTTCTCACGCGTCAGAGCCTAATTTTAATTCGAAGCTCAGCTACACGTGAAGCTTTTGAGTAGACCGTGCACATGTTAGCTCACTGATCGTTAGAGCTAGACGTACTTTTTAAATTCCTGCACAAACAAAACACCAAGAGGAAGAGTTAGACAACACAACATCTAAATCATGTGTCAGTGTGTGCATATGTTAAAAGGGGCTAAACAAATAGATAGAGGAAATAGAGCAGCAGGGTGGCTGCTTGAAGACGGCTCAGTGGCAGCTGCCCGGAGACAACACAACTGCTCGGAGGAAATAGAGCAGCTGGTGGCTGCTTGAAGACGGCTCAGTGGCAGCTGCCCGGAGACAACACAACTGCTCGGAGAAGACGTGGTAACAGCAACAATGTGAGAGCTCAGCTGCAGCTGCAGCTGCAGCTGTGGTGGCTCAGTGTCGACGAAATCGCACTCAGCTCAGATTTCATCGGTCTCTCTCAAACTCAAGTGTAGTCCTCATCCGGCAACACCACATTCTGGAAACTCCATTGTTAAGTTCACCATCAACCTCACTCTGGCTAACCCAAGCAGAGATAGCACAGTCACAGATAGGAATGATGAGACTCACAAGCACTAAGCTTGTACACACTTCGACCAAGACACAGAAAAGACAAAAAGTGAAGTGAAGGTGCAAGCTGGGCTTCTCTCTTTCACACAAGAACACAGAAAGAAGGGATAAGGGACAGGAAGAATGTGGCTGGAGTTCTGAAATCGTCTCAAGGAATGCAACAACTAGGGCTGCAATTTAACCCAAGATATGGGCGACCATTGATGGGCTGAAGGAGGATAATGGGCTGTCAGGGAATGGGCTTTGGTTTGGATCAATAATTTCAACAATCTCCACATTTGGCCCAACCGTGTGGTGGACGACGAGTATAAAGAGAAGAGACCGAAAGTATCATTATCGCCGATTTTTTCTGCACACACACAAGTAATATAGGTGCACAAACACAAACTTTGTACAAGTCACAACACTCTAACAGGGCAGCTAACCTAAGTCAAAGTTCAGAGCCTTTTAAAAAGCAAATGCTTTTCAGTAGACAAACACTTTGTGCCCATGTCTGCAGGGGTGTGATTAGTGTGGATTTTTTTCAAGTTTAACAATGCATGTATCCACAATGTCACGAATGAAGTGAAAGCGAATATCAGTATGCTTTGTCCTACCGTGGTTCACAGGATTTTTGCATATTTGGATAGCAGACTAACTATCAAAATAAACCACAATGTCTTTACCTATAACACGAAGTTTAGATAAAAGGCCTTTAAGTCAAATAGCTTCCTTTAAAGCTTATATAGCAGCAGCATATTTAGATTTAGTCGTGGATAAAGCAACAATGCTTTGAAGTTGAGATCCAACTAATGCAAGAATCACATATATTAAACACATAGGATGAGGTGGATTTCCTATTATCTCTATCATTTTCATAATTAGAATCAACATAATCAATAAGTTTCACTCCATCAGGACACTTAGAAAAACTTAAGCCTATATTTAGGGAGGATTTTAAAAAACAAAGAAGCCAGTTCAAAGCTTCCCAATGAGACATGCCAGGATTAGACATATAATGACTAAGCACACTCACAACATAAGTAATATTAGGCCTTGTACTAATCATTAAATACATCACAAATCCAATAGCTTTGATTATGACACATTTTTCATAGCATCTATTTCAGAAGCAGTCTTTAGAGACTGATCCTTACTTAACACGAAGTGAGAATCAAGATGCACATTCACAAGTTCGGAGTTAAAAATAGAAAATTTACTCAAAACATTTTCCATATAGGAGATCTGGTTTAACACAAGGGTTCATCGCTTTCTATCCCTAACAATGTTCATGCCTAGAATTTTACTAGCATCTTCTAGGTCTTTCATTTCAAAATTATCACTTAGAAATTTTTGAATATGCTTGATGGATTCAAGGCAATGACTAATAAGCAACATGTCATCCACGTAGATAAGCAAAAACATAGGCACAAATTTAAGATCTTTAAAGTACATGCAATGATCATGCACACTTGTTTCAAAATTTAAAGATTTCATGCATTTATCAAACCTAATGTTCCATTGTCCAGGTGACTATTTTAGTCCATATAATGCCTTCTTAAGCAAACATGCATGATTTGATTTTTCAAGGTCAACGAACCCCTCAGGCTGTTTCATATAAATAGGTTTGTCCAAATTACCATGTAAGAAAGCAGTAGTCACGTCCATTTACTTCATTTCCCAACCAAAATGAGCAACAAGAGCAAGCATAATACGCACAATGGTAAATTTCACAATAGGAGCAAAGAATTATGTATAATCAATCTTTTCTTTTTGAGTCAATCCCTAACAACTAACCTAACTTTGTACCTAATTGATTCAATCTCATTTTTAATCTTGAACAATCACTTGAAATCAATAACAGAGTAGTAGTCATCATAAGGCACAGGAATCCAAATATCATTTGCACGAAGAGATCTCATTTCACTTCTCATAGCATTTAACCACTGATTCTAATTTTTCGATTGCCTAGCTTCATGAAAATAAACAGGTATATGATTATTAGTGGTTTCAAACATATTGAAAGAAAATAAAGACATTTCAAAGTCATTAAACTTTTTTGGTGGTCTAATCGTCCTTCTAGGTATATCCTAGTAAATTGATAATCATGCACATCTTCAATATTCACCTTTTCATGAGCATTTTTAGCATGTAAGTCAGACAAATCATTTTCAACTTGATCATTCATAATAGGTTCATTGGTGCATTTAACATGCACATCATCAAAAGGACGCAATACACGTAATTGATCCACCTCACTTGGAGCTGTGTCGGGATTTGAAGTTGAAGCAAGTACATGAGCAATTAAACATGAAAATTCATATTCATAAAAAATCACATCACGACTCACAATTGCCTTCAAGCCAGATTCACTTCTATCCCACAACCTATAACATTTAACCCCTTTAGGGTAGCATAAGAAAACTCATTTTTTAGACCCATACTCAAGCTTATCACTTTTTTTATGCGCAAACGCAACACAACTAAACACTTTAAAATTTGACAGATCAATAGGTTTACCAGAAAACAGTTTCAAGGCACCGACCCTACAAAGGTACTGATAACACTCATGTTTTCATGGTTTTTAATGTTCTTATGATGTTAATTTTATAGGGAATTGAGTGTTTGATGATTGTTTTGTGCTTAAATTGTTTTATCTTGTGAAATATGATACTTGCTCGTACTTTAATAAATTTTACAGAAATATGTAGTCTGACTTTGAACGAATGGTCCGAATAAAAATTGTAGTTCATCGCGATACGAGTTCGTAGGCGCAAACGATTTGCAAATCAGAGTTCGGACGAGAAAGATATGGCCAGAACAAGAAAGTCGCGCGCAACAGTGAATAGTGCACGAAGGGAATTTCCGAATTTTCGGGATTTTGCGGGATTTTCGAATTTTCTCAGTATTTTCGAGTTCTACACTGTATTTATCTCATGTGCCTTATTCATTGTCCTCAGTGTTACACGAAAAATAGGGGGTCTCACTGGAGTGCGCCCCTATATATATATATATATATATATTTATACTTCATGGTCAAAACTAAAATCAAGCTATGTTATACACCCTCCGTCCACGAAAAAGAGTCCCATTTGGGACTTAGCACGAGTTTTAAGAAAGTTGTTAAAGTCGGTGTAAGTGGAGAGAGAAGTAAATTTATAGAGGTAGTGTTAATAACAATTTTAAATGCTTAATCCTTTATTAACTTCTAAACTTAATTAATTGCTTTATGTTCCTGAAATTGAAGATTTAATTAATGTGCACTAAAATTTCAGATTCAAACAAACTCAAATTTAAGAAACAAAATTGAATACACTTAAAATGAAAATTCAGTCTTGCACTGTAAAACAATGCATCGAATTCAAATTTAAGAAAAACAAAAGGCTAATCAAGTGCAATTTTCATTTCCCATTCAAATTTCAGATTTTATCCCCAAAGATTATAGGCAAATTTAAATAGAAATTCAGCAGCCAATCACCACCAAACAGAAATTAGAGCATTAAGAAATTGAGCAAATTTCAAATTCCAAATTCTTGAAGGTGCTAGTGCGGCGAGGTTTCCAATCCATGAGAACGGGCCGACGCCGTCGCTTACCCACGAAGGCCACCCCTCGCCGCCGGTGGAGACACCCTTTTCAGTCGGAACTCCAAGAGGACCGCTGTCGCCGCAGCTAGAACCTCCACGATCTCCTTCTCACTCCCTCTCTCCGACCTACCGTTCGTAGTCGGCCTGGTGGCAGCGGTTCCCCTGAATCCAAATCAAAATCCCAACAACCGCACAGAGGGAAGTGACGAGAGCGAGGGACTTGAGCTCCCAGCGGCGTCGTCGTCCTCGTCGGCGGAGGAGGCATTGCCCCTAGGCTTGGAGCGCTTGATTTTGTGGAGGACGCATAGCAGGACGACTATTGCTCAAGAATGAGAGAGAGTTAGGGTTTAATGAAGTCCACGAAATTGGCAGATTTAATGGTTAGGATTAGTGCTTCAAATTAAAACAAGAAATAGAATTAGTAGTTAATTAAAGAATTAAATGGGTTATTTTAATTATTGAGGTGGATGTGTGAATGGCAAAATAAAGTAAATATTGAAGTCCATGGAGGGTATAATTGTATAAAAAGTGAAACAAGACTCTTTTTTGTGAACAAAAAAAAGAGGGGAATCATGGCTCTTTTTCGTGAACGGGGGGAGTACATGAGGCCATAGACATACATGTGAACACGTCTTAAATACCGTGTATTTCTTACTAATCATAAATAGCTTTGGATCTATATGTATTATAAAAAAAATAAAAATTGTATACCTCGCTCATTATATAGATTTTGATATTATGTTTTACTAAATATAAATTTTTCTATAGGATGGTGATTGACCAAAGCATAGGTGATATTGCTTTCAGAAATTTTGATACCTCCGGCTCTCCGCGCAACAATATTTTGAATTTTCTCAATTTATCTGCATGATATTATTTTGAAGCAATTGATTCGTATCCTTACCTTGGAGGACAAACTGTCATCATATAGATAATCCAACAATTTGGACAAGGTTAATTTCATATTTTTTGGTTTTGTTTTTCATTTTATGAAAATTTGAGCCGTTATCTTTGGTGTGCTATGAAATTTTTGTCCAATAATTTCCTGGCACAAAATAGGTAAATCATACTTGAAAAATAAGTTATGGAAATACCCACTTCATAACTAAGAGCACTCACAACGGCTACACGATAGCCCTTACACGATAGTCATCTCAAATGATAAAATTATTAAAGATATAATCCAACCGCGTCAAGTCGAATACCATTATATTCAAGCTTAATTTGTTTTTTTATTGAGCGGAGCTAGGGATGGCAACGGGCCGGATCTGGACCGGGTCTGGCCAATACCAGATCCAGATCCGTTTTCATATACTAGATCCAGATCCAGATCCAGATCCGTGGATCTGAAAATTTTGGATCCAGATCCAGATCCGTCAGATCCGCGGGTCCACGAGTCCAGATCCATGGATCTACTATTTTCAAATTAAATTAAAAAAATTTCACAAAATCAACAACATCTAATTTCCATCATGAAAGATATAACACAAAATACTTTTATCTAATTACTTTTAGTTTTTATTCTTTTGAATATAATTTATTTATTATTTTTAATTTAGTTAATATTATTAGTAAACTAAATATAAAATATAAAAAATATATATAAAATAAAATGGATCCACGGGTCGGATCTGGGCCGGATCCGGATCTAAAATTTCAAGATCCAGATCCAGATCCGTTTTCAAAACTGAGATCCAGATCCAGATCCAGATCCGTCGGGTCCAAAAAATTGAGACCCAGATCCGTAAAAACGGATCTGGATCCACGGATCTGGACCGGGTCCAAGATCCACTGCCATCCCTAAGCGGAGCCTCAAGCTTTGTGTAGTTAATACCCATGAGCTTAATAAAGCGTAAATGAATTTTTAAATTTATATTATGTTCAAAATATTAATTATGTTTCTATTGAAAACAATTTGTTTCATTCATACTAACATGACATATTAATTATTTTTTTGCAACTAACAAATAGAGTTAATACGATATTACTAATTATGGTATATAAATATAAATTGTATCTAGTAATAATTTTATATTTTTAAGCTAAATCATTTATCGAGTTGAATAATATCAAATTCAAACGTAGTTAACTTCACTAAACAAACATTTACCAAGTCAAACTCCGAATAGCTTAATTAAGTGCTACGAGTTATTAAGGTGTCCCAACCTAGATTGAATTATTATCACACCTAATTTGTGATGAAAGTAAACAAAACTCAAATGATTAGATGCATCAGGATTTTGCTAACATATGGATATGGGTGGTTTGTAATTGTCAAAAAATGTTAAGCTTAGTCTTGATGGAGCATTTATTAGCTTCACATGGCATTCCTCACAATTGTCAACCACTAAATTGGGATCCTACACATGATTAGTACACCCTATGTTAACTGCCCTCTAACAATTTCTACCTTCCTACTTTGATAAACATAAATGACACACATTAATTCCTTACAAAATAATGTCTTTTGGTATATGAATTATTGCGGATGAGATCATTTTGTCCTATACTATTACTATGTTTCATCGTATTACTTTTACCATTTTTATAGCTAAAAATTAAAATTGAGAAAAATAATTAAAAACTAAAAAAAATGGAAGTGATACAGAAAATAGTTAAAGTGGTACAAAAATAATTTTTTGTATTTTCTCGTCAATTTTTAATTACTTTTATTAATTGAGATTCGATGATAATTTAGTTAAGTACATGTTTTCATATCTATAGGTTTCAATTTTTGTAGGGACTTGGACCTGATTACAGCTGGAGCTAGAAAAAATCGGTTCGGGCTGCCTAGATTTAAAGTTGGGCTGGGCTTAAAAAAAGGGGTAAAAAAAAAAATTAGGCCTAAAAGTTCAGGTTTTCGAGCCTAAAAAACCTCTAATTTTTTTTAATATTATTATTAGTTTTGGTTTCCAGAGGCATAATGGATTCAAGAAACCAAAAATCAATTTCAAATTACTTTTAAAATTAATTGTTAATTTTATAGTTATAATAAAATTGAATGTTTATAAATTATATTTTTTTTCTTTATCTTCTTATTTCTTTTTTATTTTATTTCTTTCTAAAATTTTAAAATTCGAGTAATTATAAAATATTTAATGTGCATATCAGATTAAAGATCACGATAAGAGCTTTAATTTGATATATTTTATATACATATTTAATTTAACGTGTAAAATTTATATTTATTTAAATATTAAAATTATTTAAAATTCTCTCATCTCTCATCTTTTTTTGAATAAATCTATTTTTATTTATTTTTTATTTTTTAACTTATTATTTTTGCCTTTTTATAATATCTATTTTTAATGTTGTGATTTTTTTTTAATTTTTTATTTTTTCAATATTCAACATAAATATATTCAGTTAAAATTATTATTTTTATTATATTCAGTGGCGGAGCCACATTGGTGCAAGGGGGTACAACTGTACCCCCAAATTTCTTTTTAATATATATATATATATATATATAAAAGAACAAATATAATATATTCTATATTCATGTTAATTATTTAATATTTTATAGTGATTTGTTATATTAGTTTCTTAAATTTTTGTTATTTTTGACTCATTTTATTTCTTAGTTAAATTTTAGTGTTGAATTTGAGTCAATGATCGAGTCAAAGTTAAATTATGAATTATTAATAATGAATTAGTTTATACTTTTAGAAGATGAAATAATTTTTCAAGAAAAAAAATGTAGAAGTAGGTCTTTATATGCTTTCAATGTACTTGTCGACTTGTCGTTGAATGAATAGAACTGCGAACAATTATTTATTATATTAAGTGATTGATTCTAATTCTATGTTCAGTAAGATTTACATGAATATAAAAATAAATTGAATGGAATGTTTAAAAAAATTAGTTCAGGTGCTCCCGCCCTCGAACCCCATGTAAATATTTTCAGACATCATATAGATTTAGTACCCCCAAATTACAAATCCTGAATCCGCCACTGATTATATTCATACACATGATAGTTGAGTCGGTATTGATTTTATATTAATATAAAAATATAAAAATATTTTTCGTGCATTACATGAAATGCAAATGCTAATATATACTTGGCAATGGAGTTTGAGATTCATGAAAGATGTAATTATTTATTTTCAACCATTTCATTGCATGCCCTTGAAAACTGCCTCTACAATGCAGCTAGCACTTGGAAAAGAAACGTTCTGCCTCTCCGCTGAGTATGAAATCTTGGGTAATTACATCTGCAGATGATTAATTAATTAATCTATATTCCTAATCCACGAAGAATGACAACAAATTATGAAATGCATCTAATTCTTAGCAAATTAAAAACATATGCCATGAGCAATGGGAAAAAGAATAAATTCTGCCACCTCTAGTCCTAACTCCTAATGGCAAAGGCATTATCTAATTCAGTATTGATACTATCTGTGTGATAAAATGATTAATATTTATGTGTTTACTTTGAGGTATAAGAAATGATCTTTTTTTTTTGACTTGGAGAGTTGGGGAGGGAAAGTCGTAGGGTTTGGACCCAGGATTTCACTGTTCACACACAGGAGGTCGCATCGCTTGGTGTCCCCATGGGGACTATAAGGAACGATCTTTATTTATTATTTTATCTCTCATTTGTTTTGATGTAATAAAACATTCAAGTATGTATGTGGTATAAAATTTCTAGCAACATATTTTTTCTTGAGCAAAATATTTTATATCTAAAGGTCAACGAGAGTGTTATAATTTTATTATCATATCATCTATCAAACCTTGTCAAGGATAGTGATCTTCCGCCGATTGGATTGGAAAACCGTTACGGCGTGTTTCATAAAGATGATGAGAAGGTGGCCGAAACAGATAGTGACAGGGTGGACGAAAACTTTGTTGTTGAGTCTCCCGATATGTCTCTAAACGAAATTGGGGAGGTTAGTGCGGAGCGTCTGAATGCGGATGGGGCTGATGATTTTCAGGAGGATCATTGCATCACTAAGCGACATGATTTGTCGGCTGGTAAGGGAGCTACGACTTTCATAGGAGATGAAGACTCCGGGAGCAGCAAAGGTCAGCATGGGGAAGAGGTTGTTACTTCTCCAAATATGCAGTCGGAGGATATTGATGAGGTTCAGAAAGCAGCTGCCATGAATACACAACGGGAGAAGGACCCTACTCCTGATTTGAAGGATAGGGCGGAGTCTCAGGGGATCATTCCGGATCAAGAGGATATTGCTAATCGTATTAGCAGGCTCGAGGCGCAGGTTAGTCAAGGGATGGAATTGCTCGTTGAGCAAGTTCCACCTAAGCGTGGACCGGGTCATCCTAAAAAGGGTATGGAACGTTCGCGCGTGCCACTGAATCCGAATCCGGTAGATTACATAAAAGGTCGTCTAAGAAATGCGGAGGAACAGGGATATAAGCCGACGGACTTTGTGGTTGATCATAGCAACAATAGTGCTATGCGTGCTATGAACAATATCGCGCACGGCCGTTGGTCGGATGAAATGGAGTTGGACGACTTTCATTTCAACAAGGATTTTCCTTATTGATTTTGTTCCAAGTGTTGTCTTTTGACTTAAGATGTCCTATGCGTTGATGTTTTTGTTTTACGAGCTCTTTTCGAGTCTCGGGCCCTAAGTTTGCTTTCTTGTGCCTTCAAGGGTTTTTTCTTTTTTCCTTTTTATATAAAACTCTATTAAATTAAAAAAAATAATTTTATATCATCTTATAAAAAAGAATAAATATATTATTATTTAAAACAAATAACATAGTATAAAAAAATGTGTTCTTGAGATAAAAGTGATACTTATATTTATACTTTATTATAGTATTTCTTTATTTACAGGAATAAAAAACAAACACACCCTAATAATGAGGATCGACGTGTCCTAGTCTTAAAATTTCTATTTTTCTAATTAAAACAAAGGAAGAAGACGCGATTAAAAGCGTTAGTCGCTAAAGTGTAAAAGCGTGTGAGTCCCGTAAAAGGTATTCTCAATCTCCAATTTCTTACAAAGAACAGAGTTTTGCTATCAAATATACTTTCTTCATTTCGTCTCATTTAACTGATTCGATATGGAACTCCGAAGAGATCGTAAATCCGTAATCAATCAAGCCGCCATGGATCGAGCTGCCATGGACCGAGTTCTGAAAGCTGCGCGTTCTTCCGGTTCGCTCAACCTTTCAAACCGCTCTCTCAAGTCAGCCCTCGATTTCCGAATTTCCAACTTTCATTTTCGATCTTACTGCATTTTGTTACTGAATGTAATCGATTCCCCCCCACACATTTTGCGTGTTACGGTTGCTGATTGCAGAGAAGTACCGGATGAGGTTTACAAAATTTTGGATGCGGTCGGTGGAGATGAGAAGTGGTGGGAGGTAATCGCTCGTGGATTTTCACATTTTCCCATGTCGTCTTTGTAGAGACGATAGTCTTGACATTGGTCGCGGCGCGATTTATTTGTCTTATGGCGTACTTGCAGACTGTGGAGCTGCAGAAGCTTATTCTAGCTCATAATGATATTGAATTGCTGAAGGAAGATTTGAGAAATTTGACTTCGTTAGTAGTGCTGAATCTAAGTCATAATAAGCTTACGCACCTCCCTGCTGCTATTGGAGAGTATGATTTTATTGCCCTTTTTTAACTATGCAACTATTTGGGATCAACTATGCTTCAGCTGAGAACAGAATTTGATCTTGATTTGCAGGCTTCAGATGCTTAAGTCATTAGACGTGACATCTAATTCGATAATGGAAATACCAGAAGAAATTGGATCGGCTGCTTCTCTGGTGAAGTATGTGCGTTTTTCCTCGTATCCTTGAACTTTTGTAAGAAAGCTGATTTTTTAGTGTTTTCCCGCCAATATAACAACCATAATTATTTTCTCTTTCATTATTCCCTCCTTTCTTCTTTGTCATATATGTGATGGCCATCAGAATACGAAACTGTTCACACATGAACGTGGTCATGTTTGTGCTTGTGATTTCTACAGCACCATGCTTGATGCATACTTTACTATGCAGGTTTGACTGTTCGAATAACCGGCTTAGCTCTCTTCCTAGTTCCCTAGGGCATTGCACAAATTTGTCAGAACTGAAGGTGCTTTTTATGCGTATTATTTTTGTACACGTACTCCATATTATGATGTTTCTTCTTTTGGACATTGGATGGGGAATGTTTTTTAGTTTGTTATTAATTAACATGCAAGCTTTTATGAAGGAAAATCAAGCTCTAAATTCTGTTCGATATCCGAACTAACAATGCTCGTGAGCCAATCTGGAATATTTTCATTCCATTTGGCACTGCCACTGTTCTTTAATGAGTTGATCACCAATTAGCATTTTACTAGCACTGACGTCGAATGATTGTGGCTAGACAGAAATAAATTGGTCTTTTGTATCTTTAACTCTTTATTTATCCAACAGAGTTCCTTGCTAATTGCACAGCATATTAAGCACACAAGGTGCATTTTGCTGTTGCCACTGAAGCCCTTAATATTCAAATAACTCCAATTTGGTATGGGATTTTGCAATTGCTTTGATATGTTACCATATGCACCTACTGCTAGTTACATTTTAGGATGGCCAACTTGATTAGAGTTCCATCGAGGTCTTATGAGGTCTTGAACTTGAAATCTGGCCTTATATATGCTTTGCTTTATTATCGGTCTGACATATCGAACTAGCTATTATATTTTACAATTTCAGCCTTTTATTAATGTATATAATGCCTGAGCTACGTTTAGTTAAGGAGGACCTTCCCATTTCAGCACCTTCACTAGCTTCTCTTTGTCAAATATCCCTATTAACCTCAAGATTTATTTTTTTTATACAAATCTTGGTCCATTTCCTTACATCATTTGCTTTTCTATTTTTGTTTATTGTCTCAAAGGCATCAAACAATATAATTTCCAGCTTGCCGGAAGAGCTGGCAAATTGTTCAAAATTAACGAAGTTGGATGTAGAGGTACTGAGAACAATACCCAGATTATGTCATGGATCTACTATGTGCTCCCCTTCTCCTCATGTGTCAATTAAGATTAATAACTCTGGATGTCATCTTAATCATCTGTTTGGCAGGGAAATAAGCTAGTTGAGCTGTCACATAAATTGATTGCATCGTGCCCTATGCTTATGGAACTCAACGCATGTACTATCTTGTGCTCAGTCTCAAACTTCTCTGTTATCTGGTTTCTTGCCATTCGTTAAAGTACTCAAGTTTTTCTACTTTTTACTTCTTGAAGCTAAAAATCTACTCACCAGCCTCCCGGAGAGTATTGGATGCCTTGCACGTGTAATTAGGTTGGACCTTCACCAAAACAGTGAGCAATTTCATTTTCATATTGTCTATTGCGTTTTTCTTTGCTTTCTTTTTATCATCTGAATTCTAGTTGCCATGTTAATGCGTAATTATGCTTCTATATTCTGCAGGAATTTCCTCGATTCCGTCATCAATAAAGGGCTGCTCTTCCCTTATAGAGTTATATTTAGGGTTGGCTCAATTGCTTGCCACATATGATTCAATTGGGATTCAAGGCTATCCCTAGGCTGCAATTTGTATCTAAGTATAACTTATCATCTTTTTTCTTGGCTTTGTATCTTTTTATAGGAACAATGCATTGTCTTCGTTGCCTGTGGAAATTGGATCACTGACTCAGCTGGGGACATTTGATCTGCAGTCAAACCAGGTTGTTGCCCCAAATTACAATTAAAGTTTCTGAACCATAAGTTTCTATGAAATCTCAGATGTGACCCTCCCCTGTATCACTGCTTGATTGGGTTTAGTCAGATTATAAATTCTTTGATCATGAAAATGCCAAGTATTAACTTTATTAACTGTTCCAGTTTCTGTCAATTGTCTCTTTCTGGATGCAGTTGAAAGAATATCCTGTGGAGGCTTGCAGTTTGCACCTCTCAGTTCTTGACCTGTCAAATAATTCACTGTCTGGTTTGCCTTCTGAGATTGGTAAGGTTTTGTTGATATTTTGCACCCTTTCTTGTTGTGCCTTGCAAATGTTGGTAGCATCTTTATCTTGTCCGTGGATCTGTCTGAGTAGGACATCTGCTACTGCTTGTTACTATGATATATCTTCATGAGATACCTATTTCATTGGGAGAGTTAGAAAACTACAGAGTCCAGCTCAAACCCTGATGACTGATTTAATCTTTTCCAGCTAGTCTAGAATTATATTATGCTGTGTTGTTTATCCCTCCACTTTCATGTTGGATGCTGTCTTTCAAGGTGGGTTGTGAAAGCCCTTTTATTCAATTTTGGAAGAAAAGTGAGGAAGTTTCGATGATGAAGGGGCACTCAATGTTGTGAGGATGCATATGCTGCTAATAGTAATTCCTGACACTTAAAACATTCTGAAATTAAGTTGAGTTATTAGTGATTTAACAGAATGTTTGATGTGATTTCTTATTTTATCCTGCATCTGCCCCCAGCTTAGCTGAAACTCATACTGTACTTTTGATTCAAAAGTAGTTTTACAAGTTTTGTTGGGAATTGTGTAAATATCTTTCATAGTTTCAGATCCATTTATACACGCGTACATGCATATGATGAGCTAACATGATCTATGGTGTCAAATCTAGGCTTGATGATAACACTGCGGAAACTTTTACTCGCTGGTAATCCATTGAGAACACTTCGGAGGTCAGAATTGCTTCTGTTCTGATTTAGTCCTATTGGTTTAGGTTTTGACTAAAGAACTTATTCTCATTCAGCTCACTGGTAAATGGACCTACAACTGCTCTGTTGAAGTATCTTCGAAGTAGACTCCCAAAAGATGAAGGTGAAGTTGGTTCATGGTTGTTGTTGAGGCCAAATGTTATTTGCATGAGTAGAACTATACAAACGGACACCCACAAAAATAGTAACTTTTTCCGTGTACATAATAGATTTTCTAGCTGAATACAGAGATACAGATCCACAAATTTCGAATGATTTCCAACTTGAAATGCTGCATTATGCCTATTGTATTTCCTATTAACCTGCTGCAACCTGGCCTATTTATGTCTAAATATTTATATCATTTTTGTATGTAGAGTCTGCAGCACCCTCAGCTGTGAAACAGGACCCTTTTGCACTGGCTGCTCAGTCATCTCTGACTTCAAAGGTAATCTCCATACTCCATAGTATAGGTAATGATATCCCAAGTTGATATTTAGTGCTGTCATACACAAGCATCAGGACATAGTTAATGTGCTGCTGGCCCTTCTAAAATTGTGATTCTGGTAATTGAAATCAAAGATTTGCAACATTATTACTTTTCAGGAACTCTCATTAGCTGGGTTAAGTTTGAGTGCTGTGCCATCAGAAATTTTGAAGTCAAGTGATATTACGAAAGTCAATCTTACAGGAAATTCAATAGAAGAGTTACCCTTTGAGCTTGGATCTTGTGTCTCCATTGAGGTAAAAGTTAGATAGATTGCATTGTTTTGCAAACATAGACCCGAGTGGAGGTCCTGGCGGAAAAGGAAAAAGACTGCATCTTCTCTAAGTTGTGGCACCCCATTTGTATATTATTCTTAAGTCTTATTTTGTGTCTCTATTGGTTCAGAGATGTAATGACTGGACATGTAGTAAGTGCTAAGATTGGAATATCATTGACCAAACACATTTTACTTGCAGGTTCTGATTCTGACCAAGAACAAGATAAAAGAGTGGCCTACTACGGTTTTAGCTTCTCTTCCTAGACTTTTGTGCTTGAAACTGGATGGTAATCCACTCCAAAAGGTGAACAGATTTTATACAGAGTCTTTACAGTTCCATAATTCTGTTTTGGTTAATTGGTTTTTTCTCATTATGCTTCAACTCATCTTGTTTTATGTCAAAGACAGTGTTTTTTATATGCACACTATATTTGGTTAATCTTGTCATGTTAAATATGCTTTAGCCTATAAAATATTCATACTTCAACATTTTTAAGCTAAATCACCAATGGCCTACTTCAGTCAGTAAATACCATCCATGGTTCTTCATCTTTGGTATTGTTTGTCAATCCATCTGATGAATTTGTTAATTAGGAAGAATCTAGGACTAAAGATGAAATAAAGAATATCTTGAAGGTAGCCTCCTCGGTGTGGCAGGTTATGATTTTCTACTTACTAAACTAGTTGTTTTCAGAGAAGCTTAGTAGCTTGTATTAGGTCTGTCATTTTCCCTAGTGTTCTTTGTAGTTTCCTGAAATGTAAAAGAAGCTGAGACAGGAGCAACTATTTCTTGTCAGGATTTTCTTGTGTAACCTTTTATGTTGTTATGTAACTGCTTACCTCATTAGATTCACTTATCACTTATGACCCTTTATTTATTGTTGAACAGATCCCCTCAGACGGCTTTCGAGCAGTATCCAAGCTCCGGATTCTGGATCTAAGTGGTGCTGCTGGTGCACTTCCAGAAAACCCAGCATTTTCGAGCTTACCGGATCTGGAGGAACTTTACCTGAGGTTTGTTTTAGAGATAGGTTCCATTAGTTCCTTCTTGTGAACGTAAAAATTGTTGGCACTTACCACATGACGGGGCAGGCGGATGCAGATACCAGTTTTTCCTTTGGAAATAATGTGTTTACAGCAGTTACATATACTGGACTTGAGCCAGAACTCCATGCAATCAATTCCAGAGGTACTCTCACTCTCTCTCTCTCCCTCAACCACACGCACACATACACATTTATAAGTTTGAAACTTATAGATATTGTTGCAAATTAGTTCTCCATTTCCGCTTGAATTCTATTTTTGATGCATTTGATCTCTCCCTTATCAACTGAATGATGATGGGTTTTTTGGCATCGAATTATTCTTGAAAGCTTGTGGGCCTGTTGTATGCATGCAATGATTGTGCGTCTAAAGTGCAAATTGAGCTAGTAGGTCAATTAATGATAAAATGAGAATCTTTCAAAGAGTAATGAAGTGATTATTTTTGGGGATAATCTTGATAGTTTATTGATGAGCTAAATGAAAACAAAATACAAATAAGAAGAAAATAACATGACATTGGGATCCCTACCTTGCCCCCAGGATTTCCCGTCAGACCTGACAGCCTGACCATCATGAACCCCAATTGCTCAATAAATTCGCTCCATCAACCAAACCTCTATGATTTACTCTACTTACTTATAATAACATAAGAACAAAATCTATTCCTAAAATAAGCTAATCAAATCATAACTAGTACAATTTTTTTTGAAATACACCACTATAAATTAATAAATGAATCAAATGATTTAATTAATCTTATTTCCCTTTGGTAATTCCTCGAATGAAAGATTTTGTTGCTATTTTTAAATATTCTTATTCTATCAATTAATATGGGACATTGGTTGGTTTCGCATCATTCAATGTAAACGGGAACGATTATAAAAAACTCAATTGTTAAGGGATAATTACATCTAATACATGACTTTTACATGTTCTTGGTCTAACATGATTGAAAAATCTTTGCACCAAAAGCACAACCTTTATAATTTTTGTAGTTACAACAGTAACTTGAAATTGGGCGGTGATAAAACTGAAGTGGTTGTCGGAAAAATACACTTGAACCTCTACCCACTTAAAATGACTCCTCATTACATGTAAACGGAACTATTATGAAAACTCAATTTTAATTATTTGTTAAGCACTTTTACCTCCAACTCAAAAGAAGTAAAAACTCTTATTACCTCCAATTATAAAAGAAAAGGAAGCAGAAGAAGCTCTTTTTACCTAGTCATCTGTAATGACAGAAATCGTTAAAAATAGAACTTTAGTTCTCTGCCAATAAAATAAATTAAAAAGAATCTGCAGAGAAGGGATCAATCTGATTTACAAATTACAGCTACATCCTGGCACCTGTATGCAGTTGAGAAATTAAAGCAATAAAGTACCAAATGCTAAAAGTTATTTTGATGGATTGTAACATGATCTGCCTCCAATCAAGTACTGCATATCAAAGGCTAATGAGTAATAATACTTTCTTATGCTTTTGAGTAATAATACTTTCTTATGGTTAACACTTTTAGGTTCATTCCACTCCACCTATTTTTAACAGAATATAGCCTAGGGATTTAATGTTTCATTATACTTTTATTGAGTCCATTTAGTCATACTGACTGCAATGTTTATTTTCTTGCAGAGCATCAAGGATCTTTCTTCTCTTATAGAGCTTAACCTATCAGACAACAATATTTCTTCTCTTCCACCAAATCTGGTTGGTTCAGAAATTTCTTCCGTCTTTTTTTAGTGCTCCCATCAGTTGATGAATAGCTATCTCCATGTTCGTAGTTCTATTCCAACATAAGTTGGTGTTGTCGTCTATATGCTCATTAGTTAAAGTTATTGGTTTCCTCGTGTTACGACTTTCATCTTTTGAAAAACAGGGAGGGAATTTAAAAACCCTGCTACATGATTAAATATGTTTAGTGTTGTTGCCCACTTTACCTCTTCCATGCAAAAAGTTTTTTTTTCCCCTTATGTGTTTTTACGTGTGCTCGCGCTAATTGTTTGCTTGAAATTTGATAATGCAGGGTTTGCTAGAACCCAGTCTGCAGGTTTTAAAAGTTGATGGAAACCCATTGAGAAGGTACACATCTTTTCTTGAACTTATGGAATTTAATGTTCTTACTAAGAGGGTGTTTGGCTAAGTTTATTTTAAAGAGCTTATTAGCTCTTGGAGCTTATAAGATGGAGTAGTAATTTTTAAGAGTTTATAAGTTGTCAAAGTGTTTGAATAATTGAGCTTATAAGCTAGAGAGATTTTTTTTGCTAGAAAGAGAAAATCGAAGAAAAATGAACTTGAATGATATATGATGAAAATAATAAATTATAGTTGAAAAATATTTGTAAAAAGATTGTGGCATATGAAGAACATAGTAAGCCTAAGCAATTATGGTGCTGCCAGATTTATTTTCTGAGAGAGGAAAACTACAAATGTATGTAAGATCTATATATACTAATAGAAAAATAGCCTAAGGCATCCTAAGACACAACTTGTGGATTGCCTATTTTACCCCTATTAAATATTTTATTTTAAAGTTATTTTACATATTATATACTCCCTCCGTCCCTGAAATGGCTTCCTCTTTGGGGACGGCACGGGTTTTAATAAAAAGTTGTAAAGTGTATTTATAGTGGAGAAAAAATGATATAATTATTATTGGAAGTTGTGAAAAGTGTTATAATTAGTATTGGGAGTGGTGAAAAGTGAAAAGTAAGAATAAATAAAGTATTATTAGTGGTGGGGTATGTTTCCAAAAATGGAAAAAAAGAAAGAGGAAGATATTTGGGGGACGTCCCAAAATGGAAAAAGAGGAAGTTATTTTAGGGACGGAGGGAGTATTTATAAGAATATATTAATTCATAGATATTACACTTAATTTATGTGATATATATCTATAGCTATTGATAAGGCTTATAGATAAATATATCCATTCAATAAATTATCTAATAAAAGTAATGAATTAATAGATTTTCTAAAATAATAGATTATCAAATAAAATAATATTAATTACACGTACAACATACGTTCTTTTTGCTAGTATAAATAAAAGGGTAAATATCACTTTATATTCCAATGTATTAGCGTTTTAACGAATATGTTCCATCGTTCGGATAAGTGCGAACAAGTACCCAACGTATGATTTTTTTTTGTCCCGTAAAAATTTTCCGTTAAGGGAACAATGACGTGGATAGATGGAACAGTGACATGGCTTTTATGGCCCAAAAAACTAAAAAAAAGAAAGAAATAAAATTACACATCATTAACTTTAAGTCAAATGACTATTTAACAAATTAAAAAAACTTTAAGTTTTCGGGCAGCGAGAAGAATACAACCCTCTAATTTTCCCAAATTTGAAGTTCGAACTCTTTCCGCCATTTGTCTTCGAAAATTCCAGCGCAACAACACACCACCGCCGCCGTTGCAAATTCGCCGCCGGCTATGACCAGCGACGGCGCCATCCCTTTCTCCTTTCACTTCGTCCAATGGCATACTGCTCCCCCTCAAAGGCTCAAAGCCAGCTCTCCCGGCGCCATTCCTCCCCAGTCACCCGTCGGCAACATCCACAAACTCCAGCCCCTCTCTTGACTCATCAAATCCCCTCAGCTTAGATAAAATTTGAAGTTAGAGGAACTTTGTGTGTTCTTCTATCTCTTCCCGTCAACTTTTTTTTCTTCTTCTAATTAGTCATTTGAGTTAAAGTTAATGATGTGTAATTTTTTTTTTTTTTTTTTTTTTTTTGGGGCCATAAAAGCCATGTCACTGTTCCGTCGACGGAAATTTTTACGGGACAAAAATGATAAAATTTGCATACGTTGGGTACTTTTTTGCACTTATTCAAACGATAGGACATATTCGTTAATACGTTGGGATATAAAGTGATATTTACCCTAAATAAAATGGGGGACAACTGCTAAAATAACAGAAAAACTTACACGAACCTAGCTTGATAACCTTGTGGTATGTTATGTAACGTGACACTTTCACAGTGCCTCTATAAATTGTACCCCATATTTAGAAAACATCTCTAACAAGCTTGAAGATATTAGACAGCATAGACTGCTCATTTGAATAATGTCTATTCTCAACTCCTTATGCAGTATTCGAAGGCCAATTTTGGACCGTGGAACAAAAGCGATCCTGAGCTATTTAAAGGATAGAATTGTCCAGCAGTAACAGGTTCGTATTTCCTCCATGACGACAGTGGCGAACTTGCGGTTCCCGTTGACGAGCTGAGTAGCATAAACTCTTAATATCACTCATGTTCCCGTTGGTGTGTTATGTATAAATTAGTATTGTCTATTGTATCAAAGCATTTCATCAAGCTGGAATTGTATCCCAGTTAAGTTTTTAACTCATTGCTTCGCCTTGCGGTTTCCATCGCCTAAATGTGTTGTTGTCATGTATTCAAGTATTATATTCACATTCCTACTAGATACTCTTTTATCTATGAGTCAAGTATGATTCGTGCTGTGGAAAATATACATCAGAGCTGATTTGGTTGTTGTTTTGATATCCGTATAAAGCTTGCAGATTTCCACGACATTAGAGAGTTACTATTAGCTGTTCTTGTCGGTAAATTCTACCCTTCACCAAGGTCTCCAGCACTCCCACCTCGGATGCGCGACACGTGGCAAAGCTAACTTTATGAATTGTTATTTTTCTTTTGCAACTAATAGTTAACACCGTCAAATTCTCCCGTCTATCACTCATTACGTTCTTGGGAATAGATAAGTCTCGGCATCAGAATTCGGCAATTTTTGTGGCCGAGTGTTTCGGCAACACTGACACATTTGTACTTCTGGGCGCGATTTTTCGAATTCCTTTTTTGGTGGAGATCAAATAGAGACTTTTGGGTTTTCTTTGTCCATTTTCTTCCCCACGAATTCTGAGCTTGTTTTGAAGCTCTTCATTGATCTTAAATGAAAAATTAAATTGTAGCTTTAATCTTTCATTGTGTAGTATCATTATTTGACTACATAGAAACTCCATTCAAAGGTTACGTATTATTCTATTTTTATCCGATTATTTTTGAATTGTGTTGATTCTATTTTGTTTTATTGTATATGAGCTTATTTTGAAGCTCTTATTTTTTCTTAAATGAAAAATTAAATTGTAGCTTCATTTTTCCACTGTGAAGTACTCCCATTATTCGACTAATTAGAAGCTTCATTCTAAGAATACGAATTTTTATGAGTTTTATGCGATTATTTTCGAATTTTGTTGATTTGATTTTGTATTATGTTTTCTTTATCATGATAATATCGTATTTTTCGTATGTGTTTGTCATGTTTTTATCATTTTTTTATATTATGTAATTGATATGGCAAAATAATTTCGTGTTTCATGTTTCCTGGCAATTTTTTTATAAATTTACATATTAGTAGATTTTTCAGCAGTTTTTAATTTTCGGCAACTATATATATGTCCATATTTTTATTCAATAGCAACCTGCCAATATATGTATTTTCCTATTCTTGCAAGTACATATTTCGGCATGTACTTGTCGGAAGTGGCAAATCACAGATGTCTTAAGATTTTTTATTATGTAGTTCGGCAACTGCCTTTTTTGTAATTGTACAATGTAATGTTTTAGTATGCTGAATTACTAAAAAATATAAGAAAATATATAAACCATTTTATTCTATTTATCATTCCATAATTTAATTTTAAAGAATTTATAATATAGTATTAATTTTAATACTAAATTATAAATCTTATGTAAGAAAGTATTATACAAAAAATAATAAATAAACTCATTAAAATTCGTTTTTTGTTTTTTGAAAACAATAAGCATTTGATATTATACCATTAAAACAAACCTCTGTATTTGTTTTGGAATTAAACTACAACCAAAAAATATAATCATTGTGAGCCGAAAACATTAAATAAGTAGCTACCCACTAAAATAATTTAAGTGGAGGCCCAAATCAAAATAAATGAATATGGCCCAATATCATTTTGTCATCAAAATTATCCAATTATTATTTATTTTATTATTTTGCATACTCTCTTATTTTTTGGTCAAATTTTGTGCTGAAATACTATATGAAATCCTACGTACCATATTTGTCGATTACTAATACAATGTTACTTTGGGCATATTAAAACAATGTCATTTACGTTTAAAATTAGCATCTAACTAAATAAATTAAGAATCGAAGTATTCAATTGAGAGAAAGTGAGATGAATGAAGCTGATGAGAGAAAATGACAAGAAGTAATACAAGAAATCAAAGCAATAGATAGAACTCTTTTTGCTACAACAAATTTGATTAGATATACAGATTAGGAGAAAACGAAAATAGAAATGAAAATAATTTTAGAGTTTTTAATTGTCTAACAGCCTGAAACGACGTTGTTTCCATCCAACTGACGTTATATCTATTTTACCACATGGTCATATTTATGTCAAGTTGGGATTATATGAAAAATAAAATTCCAAAAATGATTTTTTTTTTTTAAGATTGTGAATGAAGGTATTTAATTACTATATAATAATAATGTGTGATGTCAATTGCAAATTATAAGATAATTTAAATAGTTTACAAATAATTATAAATATACGTTTATATGCCATGTTCAAAATTATAATCAATAAAATTTTATGAACTTTGAAATTATACCTTTTTAGCAAAAAAATTAATTTTAGAAATGTATTTAAATAAGTACTCCCTCCGTCCATGAAAGAACTTCCTAGGAGGGTGTGACACGGGTTTTAAGAAAAAATATTGTTGAGTGTATTGAGAGTGGATAAAAGGTAGGTGAGTGTATTGGGAGTGGTGAAAAGGTGTTATAATTAATATTGAGAGTTGTGAAAAGTGAAAAGTAATATGATTATAAGTGGTGGGGCATAGTCCAAAAATAAGTAGGAAGTTCTTTTGTGGACGTCCCAAAAAGGAAAGATAGGAAGTTCTTTCGTGGACGGAGGGAGTATGTTTGAAGGAGAAAGCTAAAGCAAAATGATATATTTCATTTTTATTGGGATTTGTTTTTTGGCATCAAATAATTATTCAATTTTTTTATTAGTATTCTAAAAAATTCTAATAAGATGACATAGGTAATGAGCTAATTTATTTTCCTATTGATCAATTGAATCTTTTCTAATAATATGACATAGGTAATGAGCTAACTTATAAAAGATAATTTTATGCATGATTAGCTCATGTTGTGATGTGAATACTTTTTTTATTATTATTTATTCATTTCTTTTAATTTGAATGATGTGTTTATTCTATAATTTTAGGGAAGAAAACAAAGTTTTTCATCAAATAGGTGGAAAATTAAAAATGATACTTTTGAAAATTATAAAATAAAATTAAGGATCTTTACTTAGTAATTGATGTAGATTATTTTATTTTTTAAGAAAAAATAATTTACATTTACTTATATTCTAACTATATTTAATATTTATTTTTTATTTATTTGATACATCATTTATTTAATTTTTTGATAAATTAACATGATTAAATAAAGAAATTTAAAGGTCGCGCCACAGGAGGCTCGAACGCAAGACCTTCGATTTTAGACATTAACCCCTAACACTTAGTCGATACACACACTACATCGTTTAATTTTGATGCAAAGCTATGTTCGTCGTGCATCGCACAGGCGAGTGTACTAGTATTTATAAAAGAGAGCATTTTTCACATATAACTTAAGAAATAAGACATTTTAAATTTTCACTCTAAAACAAACCTCTTTGTTCAATTACACTCCATGCGACATGCAATAGTCAAACTAAAACTATCATTGGACAAAGCTCACGATCGGAGCTTTCTAATGGTACCATATTTTTACCCCTCCCTCCCCACTTTTGGTTTTATGGGGTTTAGACTATTTGATTGTAATTCTCCTTAAATTCAATAGACCAAATTTAAACGTATGTGAAAGTAATATTAATTTTATAGAATAATGAAGCCTAATTTAATTGATAAGACGTCTTCCTTCCATCACTAGGTCGGGACAATCACTAGATTGAGAGATGAATTTCAATCGCTATTGACAGAAAATGAGAATCACTATTGATGCCCTTTTAAAAAAAATCTTAGAAAGAAAAAACATCAAACATTACGTACGGTTACCTAATAATTAAAGTACAAGTGGATGCAAGCTATATTCCTGAGGTAGGCTATTTTGGCATGGGAGTGCTAGTTCGAGATCATACCAGGCGAATCAAGTTGGTGATGGCAAAAAAACGGCACCGAGATCTGGCTCGCTTATGGCAGAAATCAATCAAATCATGGTGGTGGTCTGTGGCATAACAGTGTGTATGAAATATCATTTGTCTCCGTTTGAGGTGTTCAAAGATTCATGCCTCGTTGCGCGCCTCTTAATTGATCCGGATGAGGACGAGGATCTTATCCCGGATGATATCTGGGTGTTTTTTGAGGTTGTGAGATCACACCTTCTTATTGGGGTTTTCCACTCTTATAGAGACGCCAACTTGACTGCTCATAGTTTGGCTCGTTTTGGTAATAGTTGTGCGCAGCCTCACCTTTGGGTGGAGGACTTTCCGCAATGGTTACTTGATATTGTAAGTGAAGACATTGCTTAGCCTTTAATATTATTTCCCTTTAAAAAAAAAGTACAAGTGGATGCAGCTCACCTATTTTACTATTTTTATACTACAATTATGCAAAGTACAATTATGAATTTAATGACATATATTAATGCATACATCAGAGTATTGATTAATAGAAACCTAGATCAACAAATAATTGTGAATCTAATGATATTATCAATTAATCCACCAATAGCCTACTTAAATCACTATAATATTAGTATTAGATCAATAACTATCCAGCTTCCATACCGATCGCACATAATATTTATAGATGATGCACGTTGACGTAGACTAGATTTAGAATATATATGTCTGTATCTAATGTGCACTTTTAAAACTATCCACTTGCGTACAATTATTACTCCCTTCATCCACAAATTAATGCCCTACTTGGGTCCTGGCACGGAGACTAAGAAAGCTGAAAAATGTGATGTGGATGAAATATAAGAGTAGTTGACTAAAGTGATAAAGTGATAAAGTGTAGTAAATATAGAATATAAAAGTGAAAAAGGTGTTTGAAGGTGGGTCTATTAGTGGCAAATGATAGTAAATATAGAAAAAATAGGAGAGTAAAAGGGTACAAAAAGTAAAACAGGGCATTAATTTGTGGACAGTTTTTTAAAGCCAAACAGGGCATTAAATTGTGGACGGAGGGAGTATGATTTATGATTGCAGCTGAATCTTGAAATTCTAAGACTGCGTTGTATACAAAACCAAGTTTACTACTAGCTGGGCCATGGCCTCTGCCTACTCTTCACTAAAAATCAAAACAAGAAAGGGAAAGTGTAAAAAGGGTCAAAAAGTGTAATTATTTTGGATGACTAATGATTGCAATACAACATTAAAAATACGAAAACCAAGATTTGGAGACGAAAATCGTGTAGCACGCCTCAACAATACAACATCAAAAAACCTCAACTTCATTTAAATATATCATTCAAAACATTTACTATTGAAAAAAAAAATAAAAAAAAAATAAGGCAGTAGAGCCGCATATTCACAATAAGCTCTTCAGTTTACTGATCTTTTATGACTCAAAAAAGAAAAGAAAAAAAAAAAAAAGAGATGAGATTCAGATGAGAGATTCCAAATGTTCCCTGAAAACATCAAGCATATTAGCAAAGGTGACAATCCCAACCACGCTGCAGTCATCTTCCATTACCCACACATAGTTCACGCGGCGCGTGATGGCCTGGATCATCACCGCCACCAGCGAGCTCCCCCGGTGGCACACCACAGCCTCAGCCCTTCTCGCCATCCGCCCAGAATGGCTGCTCGTCCGTCTGTACAACGTCGTCGTCGGGGAGGACAGCTCCTCGTCGGACGACGAGGAATTCGAGACATCTTGCGAGCTGGTGGTACCGGCCATGATCTCCTTGAGCATTCCTTTGAGTTTCTTCTCCTTCAATTTCTCCTCCACGACCCTCAGCATGTCCTCCGTGGGGCCGCCACAGTCGATGTAGGCCATGAGATCCCCCGCGGAGAGGGTTAAGATGGCCGCGGCGGCCGTCTCGTCGCAGCAGGCGAGCGTCAGGGGGGAAATTTCTCCGATCAAGCTCCCCTCGTCGTCCACCACCGCCACCGACGTCTGGTCCGCTAGAGAGCGAGAGATCGCCGCGATTGCGGAGGAAGCGGGGCTATTGTACTCGACGGAGAGGAATTCGGTGTTGATGATGCCTAGGGTTTCGATGGGGAGCGGCGCGATGGGGGAGAAGAGGCCGATCGAGCTGAGGAGAAACCTCAGCACGTCTTCCTGCGTTAGCCAGCAGAATTCCTGGCCGTTGTGGATGGTGGTTGATGATCTCTGGAGCTGCTTTCTCCTCGAAATGCTGCTCCTTATCGGGACCACCAGATTCTGCGCTCCTTGGATCATGAGATCAATAGCTTCTAGTAAGCTGCAATCACAAAATTACCAAATTAAGTATCAATTTTGTTGTAATCAAGCTCAATAACCTAAAATTAGCTCAGATAGCTTCAATGCCCATCCAAAGAGAGAGAGAGAGAGAGAGAGAGAGATTGTACCTGGCGGAGGGATCGACGTGTCTGACTCCGTCATTGACATCAGAGAGTAGAACAGAGAGAGGTTTATTGAGAGCCAACGCCGGAGACGACGTATTCTCTTTTTTGCAGAGGTAGCAAATGATGTCGACCATGCAAACTTTGCCGACGCAAACGCAGTCGCAGTCGAGATTCCTCTTGTGGTCACAGCTCCACACGCTGATGAAGGTGTCGTCGGCGGATTTGAGAGCAGCGAGGGCGGCGGCGACGGTGCAGGAGGAGGAGAGGGAGCGGAGAGGCGGCTTGCCGAGGCAGAGATCAGCCACCTGGTAGGCTGACAAACTGATAGCCATGCAAAATCAGGGGAAGGGCGGCGGCGGAGGAATCGAAATCTGAGAGAGGATAAGGAAGGAAGGAGAGAGCGAGTGAAATGGTGGAAGGAGCTGCGTGTGTATTTATGGCGGCCACCGTGTGTACACCCACCGTACACACATGGTGCTGTCCAGCCTGTCGCCGCAGGACTTTGTGGACCCCGCTTCATGTTTAGTTACTAAATTTATTTATTGACAACATCTTTTATGCTTTTATATAAGTATTAATCCCGACATAAGCTATCGTAACAACGACAGGAAATTCAAGGCCAACAACCAAGTTTCCAATACTATATAATTTGTGATCGTGTTTTCAACTGTGTATTCCACACTTTTTTTCAATTTGTAAATATTATTTGAGGCAGGGTGGGTTAAGTGATACTCCCTCCGTCCCGCTAAAGTTGGCAACATTCGTTTCGGCACGGAGATTAAGAAATTGAGTGTTATATATTTTAATAGAGTGTTGCCTACAATTGTTGACCAAATTAGTGAGTAATTGTTGACTTAATTAAAGTAATTTTGGCATTTTTAGAAAGTGGCCTACAATTGTTGACCAAATTAGTGAGTAATTGTTGACTTAATTAAAGTAAACTTTTGTCATTTTTAGAAAGTGGCCAACTTTAATGGGACACCCAAAATAGAAATGTTGTCAACTTTAATGGGACGGAGGGAGTAGTATTTTTCAACATTTAACATATGTAATTAAATTATGGTTACATTTTACGCGTATACTAATCCTTCAAATTTGTCTAATTTTGACTCCCTCCACTTGTCTTGTCCGACTCCTTTGTAATTTAGGGCAGTGAAGTGAAGTCATGAATGTGAATTCAATTATATGAAAAAGAAAGGAATTATTGTTAACTTTTTTACGGAAGTATGTATTTGTATTAAAGAAGTCGAAGTTAGATTTTGGAGTTTTGAAAAAATTTAGAATTTCTTTCGATAAATTGAAACTAATTCACTTGCCGTTACTGAGCCATTCATGTTTCGGGATCACACATGAATTAAGGTCTGCATTTATCTGACTCATCCTACTCATTCATATGAATTAGTTTTGATTTTTGCCTTTTATTTATTTAATTTTAATAATACAAATTTAAATAATAAAATTACTTGAACTAAAATTATGTTAATTTAAATTACATTAATTTAATTTAAATGACACCAATTTAAATAACATATTTTCTTAAATTAATTACATTAATTTAAATTATTAAAGTTAAAGTAATTAAAAAATGAAATTTAAAATAATTACAAAATTAAATGGATCCTTTTTAAAAATTAAAAGCCCAAACTATTTTTTTAAGAAGTCCAAAAACTAAAATTAAAACAACAAAAATCCTAAAATCAACAAGCCTCTCTCTTCCTCTCCACCATCTTCTCTTTCCTTTTCTGCGTGTAGTTGCTTAAGTATTTTTTTTTCTATTTTAGCGTGTATATGCATGCAATTTGACATAAGATCAGATGAGCCCGACTCATATGAATGAGTTGAGATTCGAGTCGGGGGTTTGTATCGATCAACTCATCGTCAAAATTTGCTTAAGTATTTTTTTTTTTTCTATTTTAGCGTGTATATGCATGCAATTTGACATAAGATCAGATGAGCCCGACTCATATGAATGAGTTGAGATTCGAGTCGGGGGTTTGTATCGATCAACTCATCGTCAAAATTTATTTGAACCAAGCAATGAGCCGGCTCGATGTGGATGCTATATATTGTCAAGAGAAAAATATAAGAAATGTCGCACTTATTATACCTTAATTAGCAGCATATTTGTCCATAATTGAGTTGCTATAAAAGATGAGACAATATCCGATTGAGTAGCGTCCAACAATTAATCGAGCTGGGAGCCACCACTGTATTTGATTTTGTTCATAAATCATACTCCTATACAACTTGCTTTTTTTTTTTTTTTTACAGAGAGAGAGATGTACTAATGTTTATCTCGTTTGGAATTGGAATAAGTCCATTTGACATTCTCATCTATTCATACATGCAATAAACTCTTGACGGCCACACTAGATAAAGCAAAATAGATAAATAATCATGATTTATCTAAATATTTGATAGTAATATTGATTAACAAAAAAGTCCGCATTAAGGGAGAAGCTCGCTTGACGGCCACACTAGATAAAGCAAAATAGATAAATAATCATGATTTATCTAAATATTTGATAGTAATATTGATTAACAAAAAAGTCCGCATTAAGGGAGAAGCTCGCTCTTATATCACTGTTCCACTGAGAAATTTAATATCTTTTTTTTTTTGATCGGCCAAAGTCATGTTAGATGTTAGTAATTAGTTCCCCATCCACTCCAAGAACCACCTTATCTCTCCATTCACCAAAACCCACCTTATATCTCCAATCTCCAATTCGCTCCCAAGAGGGATCGAACCCGGGTCACTTCACTTAAGTGAGGACCCGGTGGCCAGTGGGCTAAGCCCCCTGGTTGAGAAATTTAATATCTTCTCCCCCTAGTATTATTTATCTAAGTTTTATTTATCACCCTTTATCTCAATTTTATATCAAATGCACCCTAATAGAATTGTGCTCTTTAATTTTCCGGATAAAAAAATAAAATATTTTTAAAAAATTAATTTATCTTTAATTTTTGGTTTAAATTTAAAAATAGTTTATTTAATTTTATTATTTTTCCATATTTTAGTTTTTTATACTTTTTTAAATTGTCATTATTTTTTTTAGAATTTTGTTCTTCAAAAAAATACATAATTATTAAAAATATTAAAAATTACAAAAAAAAACTAAAATGTGGTGAAAACAATAAAATTAGCTTCTTCTTTTTTTAACCAAACATTTTAAATTAATCGATTTTTAAAGTATATAATCCCTTTTTGTTCAAACATATTTTGGTCCAACTAGCATTAATATTCTTAATATTCATATAAATGCATTTAAATAAAGTTTTCACCAATCCCAAAGACAAAATAATTTGCGATTCTTTCTTCGGTTAATCACATGAAAACAAAGTGCGAGTAGTTAGGTGGTAGATTGACTCCTATTGCTTGAGCAACAACCGAGTTAGGAACAAGATTTGCTCAAACTCTTCATAATTTAGAAAAGAGGAGGTATGGTGGTCATAATAGTTTTAAACTTAATATATTTAAATATTTTATTTAAAATAAAAACAGAATGTTGATAATTTTATTATTTTGTATATACTGTAATTTTTTTATTTCTTTGCAATTTTATTTTCTTAAAAAAAATATAGCTACAATATGTTTTTTTTTTTTTAAAAAAAAACTAACTAAATCTTATTTTTATACTAAGCATAAAAAATTAAATACATGAGTTTAATAATTTTTTACCATATTATGGCTAGCCATAATATGGCCAAACATCTTTTCCCTTTAAGAAAATATAGTAGTATGTCTTAGGTCCTACTACAATCCAAATCTTTTTAATTTGGCCCAGAGATTCTTATGTATGGTAAATTGGGAGTATTTGTTGTAGAAATAGGAAAAGCACATGCTACATGCAAAACTCAAAATATTGATAAGGGTGATACTACTTGGATCAATTTGATTCAGACTAAATGAATTCTTATATACGGTTTTACATTCCATAATTTTAATATATATATATATATAGAGATATATTGGGAACAAAAAAATCATTAAATATTTATATTTTCTAGAAGAATTTTGACTGGTTTTTTATATATATATATATATATATATATATATATATATATATATATGTGTGTGTGTGTGTGTGTGTGTGCGCGCGCGCGCGTGTTTGTAATTGAACAACAATTCCCATTATTTTTTCTTTAAAAATCATCATTAGGTGGATATTTTTTTTTTAAATGGTAATTTATTTTAATTAAAATATATCTTTCATTCCATTTTCAGCAATATGTTAAACTATTTAAATAAAATTAGTAATATATATAATTCAAATTTTAAACTTAATTTAATATATATTAAAAATTGGTAAACTTTTACTAGGGGTATTTAAGATAAAACACATTCTTATTTTTAATGTTATGACTATTAATTTGTCCTCATTAATTTGGATCAGTTTGATCCAAATAAATTTAATGTATAAGCTAGCTAGCATAAAACTAACAAAAATATCCTAATCAAAGCCAACGCGGCTCACATCCATCCACTTGCCTTTTGGTGTGGACCGAACTACACCATTTCGTTCTTAAATTAATAAAATAAAACTAATTACATTTTGAACTATCACTAAACTAACATACATGAGTCGAGAATCAATTTCCAGCCTTGGGAATTCCAATCTCCATTTGGCATTTCGTGGATTGGAACAAAACAATACAGTTATATTTTCACTTCATTTTTCTTTTAATAAATTAACAATATTAAATTAAAAAATTTAAAGATAGGCCCACAATGAACTCGAGCCCACAATTTTTGGCCTTAAGTATTAATCACTCTACGACTTGATCAACACACGTACACATTTCCATTTCATTTTTAATATAGATGTCCGGTGGGTCTCATCAATTTTTGGACGCCAAAAATTGATCTTCATGACATTTATTCTTAATTTTGTATTATTTTGTACATTCAATTCGAATAGTCAATAATGAAAAAGAAAATATTTTTAGCAAAATATTAATAATATAAAATTATTATTTTTAATAATTGACTTGTTCGAAATGAAACTAGTATTAATTACCATGTGCAAAAACAGCTCCATTCACGCAGTCTGTAAATTAGTTTGGGTGACAAACACTGTGAACGCGGATTAAATAACAACTAGTGCTTATTTGTGTTCTTGTCAAAAACATGCCTATTTTATTTTACTGTTTTTTAAATTATACAAACATATATTTATATGGATCTACGCCATTTATGAATCATGATTCATGACACAAAAATAAAAAGTCTAGGGAAGTTTAATAGTAATACGTTGCATGTGATACACATGCAAGTTAAAGTTATGAAATGTCAAATGAATATTCATTCCTTGCTAAACAAAGTCTTACCCCCCATAATTTATTTATTAATAAAGACGGATTTGGTAAGTAGGTTGGGAAATGAAATGGTTTGAATGGTAAGTAGTGTATCTGCCTGTAAAAAATTAAAAATTAAAATGACAGTTTTTTTTTTTTTGTGTGAGTCAATGATTTCCTACTATTAAAGCCGTAGACACGTAATGAATAAATTAATAATTAAATAAGTAAATTTTTAAATATTGCATCATGATGAACTCGAACCTAATACTTTTGACTCTAAATATTAATCATTCTATCGCTAGGCCAACACACGCACACTAAATTACCTGATGTTGCTTACCAAAGTAATATGCCTAATACAAATATATAGGTAAGTTATAGTAAATTATTTTTAAGAAATTTTTTACTCGTTCCCGATATATTTAAGAGAAAAAAGAAAATAAAATAATTTTTGATGCGAATAAAGGTCCAACGTCAAATAAATATACTTATTTTAATTATAGGCTTAATAGCAAATAAATTTATCGAAGTTATGAAGAAATTCGTTCGTTTAGACTACCTCTTATAACCGTGCTTATTTTGCCATCATTCGAGCATTTGATAAATAAAATGATTTGATAACTTAAATGATGTAAAGGGGTTTCCTTTGTTTGATACATATGAAATATAAGTAAAATAGAGAGCTGTATGTCTAATTAATTATTGTAATTTATCTCGTTATCAATATCAATGAAATTATTTAATTATGACTGACTGAGTAGCGAATTATCCAAAATTACAACTAATTGTTTATATATAAGAAAAAGAGCAGTGTTAAATGGACTATTTAATCTGAATAATTAAACTTTACCTCTTACTGAGGCAATTCAATTAATACTTTTACCCTATAATGTCAATGAAGCATAGTTCAAGTTACAAAGTTGAGGTACCTTAAGACTTTTCTTTGTGCGAGGCCTTGGGTTCAATAGTTTTTCCATCTTTATGTGGTGTAGAGGTTCTGCCTGCGTGCGGATGACTTATTTGATTATATAATAAATACTTTTGTAATTAAAAAAAAATACTTTTAGCCTATAACATACATATACACTTAGAACAACCCACATTTAACACTACAAGAAAACATGTAATTAAATATCTAAATTAAACAACGGAATACAATCAGTAGTTAATTTTTCGGCTTTATCTACGGTTTATCGATCAAACTATATTAATTTTATTTTATTTATTAATTTTAAATATTCCATCGTTAATATTAAATATTCGGCAAATCTATATATTATAGTATAAAAGATCAGTACTACTGTAATTTTTTCTCGGAATAATTTAAAAATTTTACCGCAAAATTCAAATTTACTTTTAATGTTGTAGTCTACTTTTCGTAAAAAAAAGTTTAAATCTAATTTGACTGTTGTTCAATGACAGTTGCATAATTTGCTTTTAAACATGACAGTTTTTGTATTTTTTCTAAAAACGCGTGCATTCCCACTAAGCCACAAAATCACGTTTATTTGTAATATAATTTTTAATTAAAGTTTTTAATTAAATTCATGTACAGATTAAAAAATATATATACTTATAATTTTTCGTAATTGCTCCACAAAGCCACGTTTTCAGCAATTACATACACCTACGTGAAAAATTCATCATTTATCTATATCTATATAATATATAAAAGAGAAGTTTTTTTTTCCCTCTATTTCTTTTCTCTCTTTTTTTTCTCTCTTTCTCCACCAATTTTTTTCACTGTTTTTTTGTTATTTTTTTATATTTTAATTATTTTCTTAACACCAAAAATGAATTTAAAATGAATAAGTTATGAAAAAATTATATAGTATAAAAACCATAATTGAAGTTGAGTATAAAAATTTAAAATATAAGCTCTTGGAGCTTATAAGATGTTTCAAAAGCTTATAAGATTTAGTTTCTTAAGATCTTATAAGTTAACAAAATGTTTGGATAATGAGCTTATATGCTAGATAGATAATTTTTTTGCTAGAGAGAGAAAATTGAAAAAAAATGAAGTTGAATGATATATGATGAAAATAATAAATTATAATTGAAAAATATTTGTAAAATGATTATTGCAGATAAAATTATAAAAAAAATAAGTTGGAATATAGGAACTTATTTTTTGGGAGCTTATAAACTCTTAGAGCTTAAAAGCTACTTTATAACTTATTTTGCCAAACACTTTGAAGGAGCTTATAAACTCCTAAACAACTTATAAGCTGTTTTGAAGAGCTTATAAGCTCAGTCAAACACCCTCTTAGTGAAACAAAAGGAGTACTAATGAACTTGTCATACATCCCAAATTCACCTCACAGTAACCTTCCCGTTGCAAAACAAAAACTTATTAACAAGACGTCCATTTCCATAACATTTTCTTGTTCAAATTTGCTATCAACGTGCCTTAACAAAAATTACTATCAATACATTACCTCAAAATAAAATTCTCCAAATTTTAGAACCAAATCTACTATGGATTTCTCCCATCTTTGAAACTCAAAGATCCATATTCTCTCTCTCTCTCTCTGTCTCTCTCTCTCATAATTGAGTCGTGTTTGCATATGGCAGAGTGAGAAAGAAGAAGATTCCCAGCATCAAAGTGAAAAAGTTGCAATCCATCAGCATCACCATCGCATTCATTTTGGTTAATAAATACTAAATACGTACAGCTCAGAGTGGACCATTCGTACTTTTCATGGGACAAGATAAGCGAGCTAACTCCAATAATAAGTCATATGAGACGTGCTCTACTTTGCCTGATAACTTCATTCCTCTTATCCATCACCTCTCACATAAGATAAGAGTATTTCATTTTATCCAACACCAAACATCTCACATGCCATATATCTTATTAAATGTTCCCAGAAATTAGAATCTTCCATATTTACCAAATACCACATGCTTGCCACCACACATTACTATGAAATGGTGGCCACAGTTGATATAAAATTGTTTACTTGCGATGCTTAAATACAAAACTTAAGATTAAAACACACACAATCATGGACTTTAGACCTAACAATCTATGTATGTGTATTGCAAGAGACTAATAAGCAACTAAGCTCATGGAATTCACAGTGACCACAAGATTTCTGAATCCAGTACAAATCTGAACACCTAAATAATTTTACCATATGCAAAAAAAAAAAAAAAAACAATCACCCTTCCTCCTCTCAAGGCGTTGCATGGAGTCAACTAAATCTGCAGTAAAAGAGATCTTACCGTAGTTAGGTCGTCACTCTTTTTACATATCAGCGAACTCATCACTTTGAGGGGATTTTCCAACTCATGCATCTTCTTCCTGGTCTTGGCTTTAACTAACCTTCTTTGCTTATTTCCCAGCCTTCTGCCTTTCTCCATAGAGCGAATATACAGTGGCACGATTCTTATAAATAGGTGCAAATATTAAGCTTATTGTGATAAACATCAATGTAAACTGGTTAAATTGATAGAGAATAATCTTGATATGAAGAATTATACTATAGAAAAAACATAAAACACGAAAAAATTCATTAAAAAATTTATGATCTATGTCAAACAATCAATTTTTTAACTTTCAGCAGCGCAAGGAAAGGGAAAATCATCTTAAATTTGAAACTGTAAGGCAAAAACCATGATAAAATAACAGAAGAACTAACATTGTTTGTCTATTGACACATAGAATGGACTCTCATGTCCACGGTCTAATTTTTGTGTTGTACCAGAATTGCTGCATGATACTTCTGAATAATGAAGATGCCCACATAAATTCTCCTTAAAAAAATAACTAATAACCTAAGATACCAAGCACCCAGAGACGATAGAAAGATGCCTATTCTCAGCTAGCCTCTTTAGAAACATCATAATGTTGGTATCCGTAGTAGACAATCTTTGCCCCCTTTCAACTCTCTATCACCACCGCTCCCCTCACTCTGATCCACACAAAGAAAGTGACCCTATTCACATCCATAGTGTGCTAAACTTATAGTTGGTATACAGATAATTTAGTGAGCATCCAGTTTATGCAAAAACTCCACAATACATTCTAATCCTGAAACATACCTAGAATTATTAACCAAAATCATATCGTAATTGAACATCATAAGAGTCATCAATTATGAGCTATAACAGTTGGGTGCTTCATTGCTTTAAGCTTAACATTTTGATGTTATAACATATAAGAACCCAATAATTTATTTAAACGACACCAAGAACCTGGTCATTCTGGAACCATATGTAGTCACCGGTAATTGAGAAGAGAAATACATGGTCATGGTATAATTTAGATTTCCTGTGATCCTTTGGTGTGCCAAAAATATAAATAATGGAAAGAAAGAAGCATATAATTTGAAACCATAAATCAATATATAATGACGGTAAGAAACTCATGACAACCAATCAACACATAGAATAGCAAGATTTGCAATATGACATTACGGGGAATGAGGAAAATTGTGGTACTACAAAGAGTGTTAAAACATACATATTTCATATATGAGAATGAGAGGGTAAACTGGTTTGTTGAAAGAACAAAAGGTCAAAGTGGAGATACACAAGATTGATTCAGATACAATACATATAAACCGAATATGATACCCTTCCATTTCTTGCCATTTTTTTTTCCTATTCGTTTCTGAATTCTTCTAGACATGACTTTAACCTTCATGTGATAACTCCTTTGATTCATCCTAAAGGATAGCACGTGCACTAGACTCAACAAAGTGTTATCACATTTTCAGCTAGAGCCAATTGTGCTATTTCCCATTCCACACACTGTACAAAGGAACTATTTTCTAGCATTTTACTATTCTGATACAATCTGAAAATATCAATAAAGGTAGCTTTGGGCATACATTAAAACAAGCTTTCAAGCCATTTTTCTTGTTCCTTGTCCAATTCTACATTCACATGCATACAGGCAGCCATACCTGAGAAATCAACTCCTTTCAAAGCTTCCAATGAGGGTTTTTCATCACAGTTAAACGAAAAGGTCACAAGAGGATGCTAACCCTTCAGATGATTTTCAATAAGCTTCAATTCCTGTGTTGTGTAAACTTCAAATATAATTAGGTCACCTTGAAATCCGAATATCTAGAGAGCACGGATAAGCATTGCAGCTAAATTACGGCTTACATTTCTATCAACACTAGTTCAAAAGAAGTTGAGAAACTTGGACTAACACAAAAAACAAACAAACAAGAGGAGCAGCTCCTGAGCTTGACAAGCTCATTCAGCGCCGTGCCTTTGCTCTCCTTCGACTCAACCTTGTTATCTTTCTTACAATGTGGAAACAAACCAACCAAAGTTCAACATCAAATGCCGATACCTAGAAAGTTAGAAACCCCCCACATTCAACAAATTCAACATAAAAGTAAACACCTAGAAACATAAGCCATATTGGACAACTGAATTTGCTGAACTAACATCAAATTTAGAAAACCTAGCCATCAAATACTCAAAATAATAGTTATAATATACCTGAAACTAATGTGACGGGAGCAAGTAAGTAACCAAGACTTTCTCTTTATTCCGAAAACGATGAGTATCAATTCTTCCTTTTATCTTTAGAAATGGCTTTGAATCCTTAAAGCGTTCTCTTAGGCCGCTCCGGCGCGGTTTCTTCCTTCTCCCCATTCTTCGCCGCCTCCGTTTTCTCTGTGCTTACGCTTCTTCCCGATTTGATTAAACGAGAATAAGCACAATTTTTTTAAATTTGAAACGTCAAAACAACTAACACAACTTTGGGCCGCATGAGTAAGGACTTCATGATTTTCTATGGGCTCCAAAACTATACCAAAACTCCACAGTTCAGCTATTGCATAAAAATGCAGTTAATTAGGAAATTTGCTTGACCATAAAAATTAAGGGTTAGTTGTGTTTTATGTCTCGAACTTTCAGCGTCTTTTATAAAATATTTTGAATTATCATTTTTTCAGAAAAAAAATTCAAAATTTCAACTTTTTTCATAAAATATTTCGTTATACAAAATTTGGTGATGAAAATATGACAAAAAATCTCGACCTTTCAGCATTTTTCAATAATGGTGGTTTCTAAACTAATTTTTCATATATAATACTCCCTCCGTCCACCAATTAAAGGCCTATATGAAAAAATACGGGTTTTAAGAAAAAAGTGTATTTTTATTAGTTGAGTGGAGAAAGGGTCCCACTTTTTAAGAAAAAATGTATTTTTATTAGTTGAGTGGAGAAAGGGTCCAACTTTTTTGTAAAGAATCTTTGACTTTTTTGATTAAATAATGAATAAAGACTTACCAAAAATAGGTAGGCCTTGTTTTTGTGGACGGACGAAAAAGGCAAGTAGGTCTTGAATTGGTGGACGGAGGGAGTAGTTCCCAAAATATTTCATTCGGCGAGATAAGTCATGTTTTCATTATTGAATTTCGTATAGCAGAACATTTTATGAAAAAAGGTTAAAATTCGAGATTTTTTTAATAAAAAATGAAAGTTTGAGACATTTTATAGAAAACGCTGAAAGTTCGAGATATAAACATTATTAACCAATTAATAGAAGATGAAAAATAATTTGGAAGCTCGTTTTGTTTGGATGAAAACAATTTTATTTAATTTCTTCATAAAGTCAGTCTAAAATCCTTATTTATACTCCTCCAATCCCACGAATCTTAACATGTTTTCTTTTTTGGGCCGTCCCACGAATCTTGACACATTTCCAAATAAGGTAATACTCCCTCCGTCCACCAATTCAAGGCCTACTTGCCTTTTTGGGACGTCCACAAAAACAAGGCCTACCTATTTTTGGTAAGTTTTTATTCATTATTTAATCAAAAAAGTCAAAGATTCTTTACAAAAAAGTGGGACCCTTTCTCCACTCAACTAATAAAAATACACTTTTTCTTAAAAAGTGGGACCCTTTCTCCACTCAACTAATAAAAATACACTTTTTCTTAAAACCCGTGTTTTTTCCCCTAGGTCTTTAATTGGTGGACGGAGGGAGTAATTATTATCTTCTCTCTCCTACTTTATCACTTTTATACTCTATTAAACACTAATCTACAACTCCTTAATTCTCGTGCCGAAACCTAATGTGTCAAGATTCGTGGGACGGAGAGAGTACCATATATGTTACTCCCACGTCCTACAAAAAATGATACTCCCTCCGTCCACGAAATGAGTACCCATTTGGGGGTGGCACGGGTTTTAAGAAATTGATTAAGTGTGTGTAAGTGGAATAAGGGATCCACTTTTATTGTGAGTGGGATGTGTGGGGTACACTTACCAAAAAAGGAAATGAGTACTCATTTGGTGGACGGACCAAAAAGGAAATATGGGTACTCATTTTGTGGACGGAGGGAGTATATTTTATTTTGGATTGTCCTGTTACAAATTATAAGTGACTTGTTTTCATAAATAATAAATGTAATTCTTAAAAAAGTACAAGTTTTACCACTTTTAACCAATTTACACATGCCACTTAATTTGCATGTCCAAAAATTTTTGTGCCACTTGACAACGGTGCGCAATTTAGTTGGTAAGACGTTTCCCCTCCAATCAATAGGTCGGAGGTTTGAGTCATCAAAGGGGGAAATGAGGAACCATTATTGATCATCTTTTAAAAAAAGGGAAAAATATCAAATAAGCCCCTATCATAGTGGCCCTTATCACGTTTAGATCCCTATAGTCGAAGTTGGGCCAACTAAACCCTCAAAGTGCCTAATTTTTAACAATCGGGTCCTCCGCTCTAACGGCGGTTTAACACCGTTAATATATATATTTTTTAATTTCACCAGCTATGCTCGCAACCCATTCGACGAAATGCCGATGAAGTTCCTCACCGGAGATCTCCTGATCGCGATGCTAGCTGCCGCCGCGGCTACGACACGGCGCTGGCCTCCTACTACATGTGTTAGGAATCGACGCTGACCTAGTGTTGCTCTTCATAAACCTCCTGCAGTCCAACGGGCTCGATAACCTTCAGATGGTGTCAGCCATGGCCTTGGAGAATCTATCCCAAGAATCCAAGAACTTGACACAGCTACTCGAGTTCCCTGCACCGGGGCTGTGCGCCTCGTTCTTCCCTTGCCTGAGCAAGCAGCCGGTCATAACCGTGTTGTGCCCTATTCATCGCGGGATTTGCTCGTTAAAAGAGACGTTCTGCCTCTTGGAAGGGCAAGCTGGTGGCTCTCTTGGACCACACCAACGACAAGGTGGTGGAGGCGTCGCTTGTTGCACTGGCCACGTTGCTGGACGACGGTGTTGACATAGAACAGAGCGTTCAGGTGTTACTGGACCTGCTGCTCGAGAAACGAACAGAGACGCTGAGAAGCCGAGCGGTTTGGACAGTGGAGAGGTTGCTGAGATGTGAGGAAATAGCCTATGAAGTTGCAGGTGATCCTAATATAAGCACAACTTTGGTTGAAACCTTCCAGCATGGAGAATACAGAACAAGGCAGATTGCTGAGCGCGCCTTGAAACATTGCTGAGCGGCGGAGAGGATTGCGATCAGGAGAATTCCGGTGAGGAACTTCATCGGCATTTCGTCGAATGAGTTGCGAGCATAGCTGGCGAAATTTAAAAAATATATATTAACGGTGTTAAACCGCTGTTATGGCGGAGGGCCCGATTGTTAAAAATTAGGTACTTTGAGGGTTTAGTTGGCCCAACTTTGACTATAGGGATCTAAACGTGATAAGGGCCACTATGATAGGGGCTTATTTGATACTTTTCCCTTAAAAAAAATTGTGTCGCTTATAATGAGACAGAGGGAGTATAATTTAATGATATTCTATTGTTTTTTCACAAAAATATGCAATTGTTATCTTTAAGATTGTCAATCGGGCCGACCCACTCAATTTTGGGCCAACCCATTCGATTTCAGATTATTTTCGGTTCTGGCTAATGATTTTATTTATTTATTTATTTATTTTTTCCTTTTGGGGGGTGAAAATATTTTGATGCTAACTCTAACCCACTCGGTTTCGGGCTAGCTCCTCAGGCCCATAAATGTACGATTTTTTGTACATGTAATGATTTTTTTAATCAAGATACTTCTCTTCATTTTAGATACAAAAATTAGTGTTTTTTTCAACGTAAATTTACACAATAACTAATATTAACTTATTTATCGAAATTATTAAGAAAAATTTGATTGATCGGGTCAACTCATTCGATTTTCGTGCCAGCCCTATCGAGCTCTGGCTATTTTCTCTTTGGATCATTCAGATTAAATTTTTTTGGACTAAAACTTTTTAGCACTAATCCTCTCTTTTTATCGGTCTATTCGAATTTGCCCGTCGATTTTTTATCATTATTAACATCCCTAGTTACCTTTGATGTAAATTGGACGATCAACAATTCCATCCACCAACCTACCATTTTATATAAGATTGATACATATGTATATAAATCTCAAACTCCTCGTCTCCTAATTAAATAAAAAACACAAATAAATTCTTTATTTGTCCCATGAGACATTAAAATACAACCAAAATCTATACTATATTAAAAAGCTAAAATTTCAATTTGAAATCAATTTTCAATTGATTTTAAAATTGAGTGATAATTTTATAATTATAATAAAATTGAAGAATTATTTGTAAACTATATTTTTTATTTGAATTTCCTTTTTCTTTATCTTCTTATTTTATTATTTGATTTCTTTTTTAAATTATGAAATTCGACTAATTATAAAATATTTAATATGCATATCAAATTAAAGATGGAAGCTTTAATTTGATATATTTTTATGTAAATATTTGATTTAAAATATAAATATAATACTTATTTAAAGATTAAATTCTTTAAAAAAAATCTCTCATCTTTTTTTGTCACACCCCAATTCTTGAAGGAATAAATACAATCGAGGTGCAACCAATTCATAAAGATAACACAAAGGAAAAACCTTGTTGAAACCCGAATAGTAAGATAAAAGTTGGGCTAGGCCCCTTTGGATCACAAGTTTTGTTTCATGTTTCTAACAACCGTCATTCATTGGCATAAAACTAGGAGTTAAGAGTTTAAGCTAGATCAGATATATCATTCTAAATCTAACATGAAAGTCTTAAGTTGAGGAAACAAAAGACAAAAGAGTTAATGCTACAGCCGAAGTCTAAATAAGAAGTTGAACCCTAGCCTCAGCTCGTCCCGTCAGCACCGGCCAGCCAACCTGAAAATATTTGAAAGTATTTTTGGGCTAAGTACTAATGTACTCAGTGGGCAAGCATTTTCTGAAACATTTCATATTTTCGTAAGAGTAGTTTATCCAATCATAATTGACATAACTTAGAAGATTTTAAATTGAAAGAACTTATAAGCAGGTTAAAATAATTTCTTTCATTTGTGCGCGCATGTCACACTCCCTTTTCGTTACTCGTTGTGATCCCGGACCTTTTAGCCACCGACGGATCCATTACTCCTACTTACTTGAACTGAGGACGTAACCCAGTCAAGTTCTCATTTGGGACTCAATGCTCCATAACACATCCCGTCTAGCACCCTTATAACGCCTCATACATGATTAGTGCCCGAATGGAGATCAACCCACCGAGTCAGCTAATAGGTGTACACAATTCTCAATTAACGTGTTAGGTCAAGAGAGAACCTCGATCAATTAACTTATGCGAGCCTTAAACAGAGCAGAGTGCACAAAATATTTTATTGGATAAATAATTTGCATTTTATTGAATAAACAATTTGCATTTCATTTAAACATTTGGAGCTTAATAACTCAATCATACTTTATACATTTGGAAAGTAAGCCCACCTGGATAGGCAAAGCCTAAAGATCATACACATATAAACCTGTCTTGGGAAAGCAGCGCTAATCCCCCCTGATCCACAGAGCCTACAAGAAATTCTATTCTTAATAGGTCTCGTGAAGCTAAACTTAAGTCATAGGGAAAATGTTTAACATTCTATGATTCATCATGCCGGGTTTCAAAATTTAATAATAAAGATTGAAAACTAACTTTCTTGAGTCAAGGACACCAATTATATCCTTACTCGATTTTCTTCACTAATTGGATTTAATGAAAGCTAATTTTAAATCATAAATACTTTTATTGCAAAATACTAATGCAATTTCATGACATGCTTAAACATATAATAAGTAATTACTTAAAATATGCACATAATAATAATATAATAGTATTATACAAATTATCTTTAAAATAATTTATTAAACTAATGATAGTCTAATTAATTAAAATATGGACTGCCCAAAATAATTAAAAGTAAGGGGCAAGTTTTTTTTTTTTTTTTTTAATTCGCAGCCCAAGCAAATTAATCAATAAAGACCCAACACATTAATTAAACTCAGCCCAAGTAAATAAAAACGCAGCCCATGCCCTGGCCCAACAGACTTGGCCCTAACCTATAACCCCTCTCTTCTTTAAACACCACACATGCGCGCGCGCGCACACACACACAAAACACACACGGACGAGCACACACACCAGCCGCACAGCCCCTCCTCCTTCTTCTTCTCCGCGGTAGCAGCCGCCGGCCACCAGCCGCCGCCCCATCTTCCCTCATCTCCCTCGACCTCTCTTGTCATGAACCTAACTAATTTGGAGAGTAAAAGGGTGTTTGGCTGAGCTTATAAATTCCTTCAAAGTGTTTGGCAAAATAAGCTCCTGAGAGCTTATAAGCTCCTCAAAAAATAAGTTCATCTACCCCAACCTATTTTTTTATAATCTCATATGCAACAATCATTTTACAAATATTTTTCAACTATAATTTATTAGTTTCATCATTAATCATTTAAGTTCATTTTTCTTCGATTTTCTCTCTGTAAAAAAAAATTCTCTCTCTAGCAAAAAATTCTCTCTCTAGCTTATAAGCTCAATTATCCAAACACTTAGACAACTTATAAGCTCTTAAAAATTACATCTTATAAGCTCTTGAAACATCTTATAAGCTCCAAGAGCTTATAAGCTCTTTAAAATAAGCTTAGCCAAATACCCTCTAAGGAAGTAGAAGAAGTCGCCGGGAAGGGTTCGGAGCTGATGGAATCTGGTACGACGGATAAGGAAGATGGAAACTCGGTGGAGGAAGGAGAGAGTTTGACTTTTGATGGGAACGAAACTGAGTGTAAGGTAGGTTTGGGAAGAAAGATAAGAACTCATTGATTCTGAGATCTCTTGCAAAGAATATTCTTTGGATGCCTCAACTTTGCCAGTTGAATTAGGCCTTAACGTTACAAGGCAATTCTATTTAGCTACTATTAAGCGTTCTATTTATACTTCTTGTTTTACTCGTTATAATCTTTTATTTAAAATAATACTTTCTTCGTCCGTGAAAAGAGAATATAATTCATCATTTTTGTCCGTTTATGTAAATATATTCTAACTCAAAATAAAATATATGTTACTTTTAATGAGACGGAGGGAGTAATATTTTTAAATTCACACCCCATGTTTTTGTGGATAGATGAATTAATAAAAATTAATTATAAATTTATTATTTTATCATAATCCATCCCAATACAAATGTCTTACTTTTCATTATGGAATGTCCATTACAAGTGTCTCATTCATTTTTTTCGCAATATGTTTTCTCTCTATACTTAATATTTTAATAATTTTCACAAATTTTCGTCAAAAAAAATTCACAAATTCATTTTATTTATTTTTTACATAGTTTTTAATCTGTGTAATGGAATTATGGAACAGGCGGAGTATAACTTTTATTAGTATTAAATATTTTATAGTCCATAGGAAACATCGACGATGATGGTCTCGTCTCTTTTCTCTTCGGCATTTCGAGTTTTCTAATTTTGTTATGTTCTGTTGGTAGAATTGGAGAATTTATAGATTTTTGGTAAGAGGTAACTGCCCCTAAATACATTACCTTTCTCATTTTTTGGAATTGCACACCACATTTGAAATCCGCCTTAGAATACATCACATTTCTTTTTCTTCTGAAATTGCAACTAACTACCGATTGAAAAGATGATGTGGACACCGGAAACACCGCATATACACGCCTGAAAATAAAAATTTAATTGATATGGCAGCTATGTAGGAAATTATAATTTTTTTTTGCTATTAAATTTAAATTTCCAGAATATATAATTAAGCCATTAATTTCTCAAATTATAGATTTGAGAAATTATTCTCTAATTTTACAATCCCCCCCCCCCCCCCCCATTTTACAAAAGAATGTCTGCTTCATTAGCAATTTCAATTCGCGCAACTAAACATTCAGAAAAAGATGTGCAACAAAGTAGAATTGCATCACTTTTTTGTTTCTTCAATGCAGGCAAATATTGAATTCTAGTTATTTTGTTCATAGCAGTATGCAAGAAAGATGTCTGGAGATAGTAAATGCCATAACTAAATATATGAATAAAGCGTAATATAAAGCAATTCCCCAACATAAACCTGCTGGAGTCACTGGAGTCGTGCGTTGGAGTCGCTGGAGTCTCGTGCGTTGGAGTCGCGCGCTAGAGTCGTCGGAGCCTTTGTCGCTGGAGTCCCGTGTGCCGGAGTCGCTGGAATCGCGCACTAGAGTCGCCGGAGCCTTCGTCGCCGGAGCTGTGTAATCGCGCGCCGAAGCTAGGGCAATTGTGGAGCCTCTATTGGAGCAGACGGTTGGACGCTAGGGTGTGGAGGGCAATTGTAAAATGGGGGAGATATTGTAAAACTAAGGAATTTAGAGGAAGATCTATAATTCGGGAAATTAATGGCTTAATTATATATTTTGAAAATTTAAATTTAATAAAAAAAATTATAATTTTCTATATGGTTGTCACATTAATTAAATTTTTATTTTCATGAGTGTATATGTGGCGTTTCCGACGTCTACGTCATTTTTTCGATCGATGGTTGACTGATCATGTACAATTTTAGAAAAAAAAAAAAAATGAAATGTGATGTATTCTGAGAGGCGAATTTCAGAGGTGGTGTGCAATTCCAAAAAAATGAGCAAAACTAATATATTTACGAGCGATTAGCCTTTTTGCTAATAGGAATCGAGCATTTTCGGCATATTGTGAATGAACATAATCGGACATGTGGCATTTGTGTTGCCTAAAGGAGATGAAACGGTGCAGATAGGGATGGAAACGACGGTGCACACATGGACATCGATGTATATAAAAGCTTCACTTTTTATTGTTCATCAAAACGCCCACGCCCATTTCAGAAACGCTTCTCAAAACCAAATCTTTCCGAAAAATGGCTGCTGATCGTTTCTTTCCAAATGAAATGCCCGCTTACATCCCAGAAACTCAGTCAGCCCCCGCCGCTGACGATTCGCTCACGAAGCTTCTCCATCTTCCACTCAAGATTCTGTCCGACCGCCTCAAGAAAGACGCTTTGGACATCAAAGATACAGTAAGTAATGCCAAATTCAATTCACCCCTAAGGAAAAAAGAATTATGTTTGCTGGTTTGGTTGTTTTAGGTGGTTAAGGAGAGCTGGCTGGCCTCGGGAAAACGCGTGCGCGACTTTAGTTTGTACACGGGGGATTTAGGAACTGCTTTCTTGCTGTTCAAAGCTTATCAAGTTACAGGAGATAGGACTCATCTTCATATTTCTCTAGACATAATTAAAGCCTGCGAGACTGCTATTCAAGGCTCTGGGCATGTTTTCTTTGCTTCCATCTCCAATATGATGCCTAGATACTATTCTTGGAGAATTACACAAGTGATGTAGTGATTGTAGATTTCTACTCTGTATGTGTGTGGATATAAGGGCAAGTTGAGATTCTCTAGGAGTTGCATTGATGAAATCTTGATAGGTGGTAGATTGTGTTGTCGTTTGAACTCTTACTGCTTTTTATTATTTCTTTCTGATATTGTAATTTTAGGTTTGTACTCTCTGTGTGTGTGGATAGTGGATATAAGGCATGTTGAAATTCTCTAGGAGTAGCATTGATAAAACCTTGATAGGTGGTAGCTTATGGTGTTGTTTTATGTTTTACTGCATTGAGATTTCTTTGTGATATTTGGGTGTTTTGCTGGTTGCTCATCAATGTCATGTTGGGGATCAGTTGATTTTGGTTACTAGCGCGGTTATTGATTTTGTGGGATTTTGAAATAGAAGGTTAAAGTCTGTTGAACGCCATATCTAAGAGCTTGGCATTAGGCCTCATAGAAATACCAAATTAATTTAGAGACTAGAGAGTATGTAAATGTTCATGTTGTTGTTTGTCATAGTTTACACAGACCATAGTATATTCTACTATTCCAATTATACACAATTGGCTACCAAAGGATTACTCGTGGAGTCTTGTTATTTAACTGCAGGCGCGTCACTTTCCTTTGTGGAGAGGCCGGTGTCTGCGCTGTTGGTGCTGTGGTGGCACACCACAATGGTGATGAGAAACTATGCCAGCACTATGTATCACAGCTCAAAGAGGTTGTTACTTGCGCTTGCAAATCATTCCTGTATCCACATTTGTATTTGTATTTGTATTTGTATTTTTTTTCTTTGTTGCTGATATATGGTTTTCTGTGTGCGTGTAATATCAGATTAAGCTATCCACAGATCTTCCAGACGAACTATTGTATGGGAGAGCCGGGTTTTTGTGGGCTTGTTTGTTCTTGAACAAACACATTGGTCCAAACACAGTGTCCTCCAATAGAATGGTACAACATTTTGATAATGTGTTATTGAACTTCTCATCCCAGCTTGATGGGGACCTTATTTGTTCGCTTTTGAATCCGTACAGAGGGCTGTTGTCAATGCAATCATAAGGTCTGGTAGGCAGCTGGGGAAGGGAAGCTGCCCCTTGATGTATGAGTGGCACGGGAAAAGATACTGTGGAGCAGCCCACGGGCTAGCCGGGATTATGAACGTGTTGATGGACGTGGAGCTGAAGCCTGATGAGGCGGAGGATGTCAAAGCCACACTACGTTACATGATCAAAAACCGTTTTGCTAGTGGAAATTACCCCTCGAGTGAAGGAAATGAAGCAGATCAACTCGTCCATTGGTGCCACGGGGCACCCGGTGTTGCTCTTACTCTGGTGAAAGCAGCCCAGGTGAAATTACGTGCTTTCAATTGATTCTGTATGTTGTGTTGACTCCATTAATATGAAGTAGATTTAAATTGTGGAGTTGATGTTATCAGGTTTTCAAAGGAGATGAGTTTGTCGAAGCAGCAATGGAGGCGGGGGACGTGGTCTGGAACAGAGGCCTACTGAAGCGAGTAGGGATTTGTCACGGCATCAGTGGGAATGCCTACGTATTCCTATCGCTCTACCGCTTAACTGGGAAACCGGAATACTTATACAGAGCCAAAGCATTCGCCTGCTTCCTCCATGATCGGGCTCAAACCCTCATTTCAGAGGGTGTTATACATAAAGGTGATCGTCCGTATTCACTATTCGAAGGTATTGGGGGAATGGCTTATCTCTTTCTTGACATCACTGAACCATCTCAGGCTAGATTTCCAGCCTATGAACTCTAGTTTTCTTGCTGTATGTTGTCGTTATCACTTACTTAGTATGCTGTTGTTGTATCTTGACTACGGTCCCGTCCTTGTATGTAAATCTCCTTCTCTTGGCCTTCCTCGAGTTGTAATTTTAGTGAAGCCATAATTCACATTTGGAGTTTGATTAGATTTAGATTTTGGTTGCTTACATCAAATTTGAGCAGTTATGTGTTATGAGATTAAGAAAGTTGTGCAGAATTCAGATCAAACCTGAAGTAGAAAAAAAAAAGCATGGATTGAGTGATTTTATTATGATATCCTAAACAAGTGAAATCCTCTATAAGGCTCAACCCAAAATTCCGGCGACGCTGAGCTCAGTCGGTCAATCCGACGAGCTTCTCGCTGACTTCCCAGAGTTTTCTTGCCTTTTCAAGGTCGCTGGCCTCCTGCGACAACTGGTTCTCGAAGGAGGCGGAGTCCTTGTTCCAGCTCCAGTAAACTCCAGATTTGGTCAAGCTGGGATCGCTCACAACCTGCGCGAGTCTCTTTCCAGATTCTTCCTCTGACACGAAGCCTTTGGTGATGAACTTCTGGAATGGAGGGAAGAGCAGCCTGAAGAGGGGGATGTGCTCCCGGAAGAGCCCCGTGGTGGCGATGCAGCCCGGGTATAGGGACGCGAAGGTGATGCCCGTGTCCTCGTGGTAGCGCCGGTGGAACTCCTGCATTATCAGCATGTTGCACACCTTGCTATCCTTGTACGCCTTCGCCCCGTCGAAGTCCCCACCGTCTATCATGGACGACGTGTTGAGCCCGTTTAGCCCGCCTTGGAGGCCTCTCAGATCTCCTAGGTTTGCCTTCGGAGGCACGTTCCCGGCCAGCGTATTCGTATTCCCTGTGATCGACCCCACGATTATGAGCCGCCTCGATGGATAGTCCGACTTCACCAAGTCGTCCAACAGCAGCCTCGCGAGGAGGAAGTGGCCGAGATGGTTGGTGCCCACGCTCAGCTCGAACCCTTCGGCTGTGTACGAAGGCTCTCTTGCGGTCGGCTGGTACACGGCCGCGTTGCACACGAGCACGTCCAGAGGCTGCCCTGTACGCTTGAAGTTGTCGACGAACTGCCTCACGCTGTCGAGTGACGCCAGGTCCAAGTGCATGATGGTGTAGTTCTCCTTGGCCATCCCCGCCGATTTCGCAGCCTTCTCCGCCTTGAGGAAGTCACGGCACGCCATGATCACGTGCCATTTGCCGCCCTCGGCTAAGGCCTTGGCGGTGGCCAACCCCAATCCGGACGAGGCTCCGGTCACCACCACCGTGCCCTTCCGGAGAGTCTTCTTCCCTTGTGGCGTGGCCGGGGCGAACGTCGGGGCCGCCGTCGCTGCTGTCTGCGCTCTAATCACACCCGCCTTCCTCCACCCTAACTCTCTCTGCACAAATTCAACTCGATTCTTGATTGAAACGACATTCACATTTTTTTGAGAAAAGCTCTTGATTTTTTCACCTTCGTTTTCAGTGAAGAATCAGCTTTGATTTGGTCGGAAAATGTTACTCCAAAGAGGCATGAGTCCTTGGAAGAGGCGCCGGATTTTCCCTGCACAAAATAATTGTTTTATTGTACAATGTAGTATGAAATACATGATGTTGAAAAATGAAGAAAGAAAAGAAAACCTCTTTGTGAATGGAAAATGCACAAGGAAGAAGAGTAGCAGCCTGCAAAGCCATTGAGAAAATCTTGGAAAAATATCTTAATTAGATTCTTACAGTCAAGGATATTTTTCGAGGTACAACGTGACCAAATTTATATGCTAAGAAATGTGTTTGATTTGGACAAAAATGGGAGTGCTGTTTTGGATATGAAATCTAGCACGGATAAGATAATATTAGTGGCAGCATATGCCAAACCAATCAGAAATTGTGGGTGAGATTTCGTGTTGATATAATTTGTATTTAAATGTTAAATTATAGGAGTCTCCCCACAGTTATGGGGGTGGAGTATTATAGCGTTATGGGCATGAATTGATTGATACTATTTGAGAGTCAGAGATAAGGTTTGGTGCAGTCTCGTACCATAATTTGGCACTCATATTCTGCCTGAGAGGGAACTACTTTTGAGTTCTTTGCCACACATTCACAGCATTCTAGTTATTTACTTTTTTTTTTTTTTTTTGATCGGACAAAGTCATGTTAGATGTTAGTAATTAGTTCCTCATCCACTCCAAGAACCACCTTATCTCTCCATTCACCAAAATCCACCTTATATCTCCAATCTCCAATTCGCTCCCAAGAGGGATCGAACCCGGGTCACTTCACTTAAGTGAGGACCCGGTGGCCAGTGGCATTCTAGTTATTTACTATTTCGGTAAATTGCATATCTGAAGATTAAATGCAGCCTCCAATGAATTGGCTAATTTTTGCAATTCAGATTAAGAATATGTATGATGCAGAATATATACGGCAGAGAAATTTTAATAAAAAAAATATATATTTTCATTGAAATAAGTTTTTTAATTATTATTTCATGAGTATTAAGAAATCTTCAAATGTTAGGACTTCATGAGACACAAAGGTGGTTATGCAAGGGAGAACCATAAATCAAATAAGGGGAGCTAGCAGGTAAGGTATTTGGCGCTATGTATGTGAGCTAAGCTATTCGAAATTTGATTTGGAAAAAAATTAATCGTCTCTTGGTCAGACACTCAGACTCACCAATAAATTATAATGTCACTTTAACATGCACTAAATATGGTAAAAAAAAAATTAATCGTCTCTTGGTCAGACACTCAGACTCACCAATAAATTTTAATGTCACTTTAACATGCACAAAATATATATACAAGAACAAATCTTGTCCATTACTAAATCATAGTGAATTAATGATCCAGATAAAATTATATGAAGATTCGAAATTCGTAACTGTTTCCCTTGCAATTCATACGTTTTTCTTATTAAATATGCACTATATATATATATATATATATATATATATATAGCTAGGGATAGGCTAAAATAAGAACTGGATTTAGCATATAAATTAATTAAGAACTATTATAGGCCATTGGATCTTTAATATCCAACGGACAGATTTGCTCCAGATTTCTACTATACAATTTATGCTACTTACAAGATTCGGATAAAAAAGTAATTTTAATTTGTCAGTATATATTCCTTCCTTAATTAAAGGGATCGTGTATTATTAGTGTAACAGTTAAAGATTTAATACCATTATCTCTGTAGCATTCTGAAACACGCATACAAGAAAATAAAATAAAAAGAAAAGTGACGATCTATACAAGCACGACATTCATGGCATCAGTTGTATTATTGAGTTGTAGTTCACTTATATTTTATTCATACAAAATTGCATAACGATTCACGCAATAGTAGTAATGTTAATATTGTCCAAATATTTTAATTCGTGCAAATTGACAAAACGATTCATACCCAAAATCCACTTTTATTCATCTAAGTATTAATATAAACACACTTATAATATGTGTTGGGAGTTCAGGCTGTATTTAAAAAAAAATTATATGGATAATTTGTCATGCCTATCGTGAACTGACATATGAATCATATTATTTCATTATGTTATTTGAATGTATCGTGTTTTTGTCCAGTCAGGATGTATGAATAGAAGTAACATTATTGTTTTATTATTAAATTAATTTTATTATATTCGAACTTAGTGGTAAACAAACTCATGCCTTTTTAAATGCCAATTCAATAGACATTCTTTCCAGAATCTATTCACTGTGAATTTCAATGTATAGCCTTTGCAACTCGACATGAATAGGATGCATTGACACATGAATAATTTAGTGTATGTGCATGAATAGGATGCATCATTATGTAAATAATACAGTTTATGCACATGAATAGGATGCCATTAATAATTTTAAAAGTTCCATGTATAATTTTTGCAGCTCGATATGTATAATCTTTGTAGCTCGACATGAATAGGATGCATTGGCACGTGAATAATTCAGTGTATGCGCAAGAATAGGATACATCAGTATGTGAATAATACATTGTATGTGCATTAATAAAATGCATTAGTAGTGAATAATTAATATATGCGCATGAATAGGATGCCATTAATAATTTTAAAAGTTCCATGTATAATTTTTGTAGCCCGATATGTATAATCTTTGTAGCTTGACATGAATATGATGCATTACTTGAAGTTAGGCAATTGCTTCTTCATGTACCACCGAATTAACTTATGCTCATCATATTATTGGATAGTATGAATACAATTGCATCCTATTAATTAATTCAATATAGAAAAAACACCATTTACCATCTTGATTGCTCGAAATGAATACGAAGTAATGCTGTGTGAATCATTCTGATTGGGAATGTGAATGTGAATGTTATTATATTGTGACGTATAATGGTATCTAATTTTTTATAGCTAGAAATATTTGAACAATTGCCTAACATTTAGTGAATTTATAGATTGTGCATGAATTTTTTCAGTCCTCGTCTTCTTTGCAGGAGCTATCGGAGATCTCAAACCAACTACAGGGATTACCGAATTTTCACCGAGGCTAGCGTTAGATGTCTCCCTGTTCTTCCTCTTCAGTTTTTCACCTAATGCAACAATAAAATATGAATTATCAGACAACCTTAAATATAAATGAAACTTGCACATCTACACAACACAATGCGATGAACAGATTGTCCTTAAATATGACATACCATTGACCATCAACTGCAAAGAAGCCTATTAAAATTGGGTCATTTTGAAGCTTAGTATGTACTGTAAAACATATTTCATATATACATTAGTTGTGAGCACAAAATTCAGAATCAAAATACCCATAGACTTATATAAAATTAATAAATTATAGAGATCTTCAATCAAGTTTGCTCGACTGGAACTATCGGCATTACTTCCACAGATTGCAACCTAATTACCCTTCCCCTTGACACTAGTTGCATACATATAAATATATACACCAATAATAAATCGTAACCACCCCATGTCTATTCGGAATAAATATAACATACTTTCAATTCATGAGAACACACCCAAACCTCAAAAGAGTACCACCCAAAAAAATTGTGTATAGACCCAACCCTATTTCGTTTCATTCCACATATGCGAACACACCCAAGCCTCAGAAAGGTGCAAAGAACTTTAACCCAAATCAAAAAATTACACAGCCAAGAATTTTTCACATGAATTCAAACTGATAATTCATAAATCATAGCAAATCAAATCTCACCCGATCGATTCGGTTTAATTCGTGCCATTGCTAAACCGGATCGTTGTAAATGTTCCGTGAACGTCGCCGAAAAATCATAGCTACTCAAGCCTGCGCCGCCTTTAATTGAGATATTCCATACCTCATGATGTCAATCAAATCAAATCTCTAATTACAAATAATTGAGACGCAAAAATCGGTCCAAATTTGTTGGCTAAATGAAAAGTCAAACATCAATACCCATTTTAACCTTCAGACGGAATATGAAGTGAATTTTATGGTTCAATAAGACGAATCAGTAAATCAGATTAATATATAATCTGAGCCGTATAATGGTACAAGATCTGTGGTCTAGATTAGTTCTTAATTTATATGCTAAGGAGAGTTTTGTGAATAACCGCCCCCTATATATATATATATATATATATATATATATATATATATATATATATATATATGAACAAATCTTATATATATATAAGAACAAATCTTGTCCATTACTAAATCATAGTGAACTAATGATCCAGATCAAATTATATGAAGATTCGAAAGTCGTAACTGTTTCCCTTGCAATGCATACGTTTTTCTTATTACAAATTGAAAGTACTTTTGTTACAAATTATATTTTATGCACGAATCTGAATTTCTTTTGTTACGAATTATGTTCTAATTAGATAAATTTCGAGCCACAACATCAATCAAGATCTAATGGACATGATTTGTTCCTACTTTATAAACTTAAAAGTGTTCTTATTTTAGCTCACCCACACACACACACACACACACACACATATATATATATATATGTATATATATATATATATATATATTAGGATATAGTATTTGATACATTCTAATAAATTTTAATTAATTAGTATATAATTAGATTAATTGTTGAATTAATTAATTGGAAATAAAGTGAAGTAACAAAAACACAAAAGACAAAATATTTAGAATATTATAGAATTCAATCGTAAATTTTCTAGTTTTTGAAAATTGCATTAAACATCAGGAATTGTTCCAGCATTAGATCTGCTAAATATACATAGTATGTACGTACATAATACCCTTAAAAGTTAAATCGGACCAATTCGATTTTTTAAAATTCAGTTAAAGTATTATCATGACTAAATTACGCTTAATTTATATTGGAAGATCCTTAAGATATTTTTTCCTCTTTTTACTTCAATAATTTCGCAAACTATATATTGATTTGTTTCCTAAATTATATCCATTTTAGTTTGCAAATTTATATGTATCAAATTTATGAATTTTTCTTTCTTTTATTTAAATTGTATAAGTGTGAACTAGTGCGTAACTCGTTGAAATTCGATGGAAAATTATTTTAAATTATTATTTAAATTATATGATATTCCCTCTCTCCTTCAAAATTATGCATACCTTTTTTTTTGGTACGGCCCCCAAAATTATGCATATCCTATTTTTAGACATTACCCACATATAATTCTTACAATGTTACCCTTTTAACTTACACTATTTACTCATAATCTATTTAACAATACCCTCACTGTGCGACCCTTTCTCCACTATCATTACTACAAATTTCCATGCATGATTTTTGGGGACGGAGGGGTATTATTTTGTATAAATAATTATTTATATATAAATTATTTTTAAATTTATTTAATTTAAGGTAATATAGTTGAAATTATATTAATCTGAATCATATTCCTCAATTAAATGTTAACATTTTGTTAGAATAATAAATATTCTTTTTATATAAATTTTTATTTAATGGAGTAGTATTTTGGAAAAAGGTCAATATTGAAGATTTTATTTCATCTGAGCATCATCTCGTCTGAACCACCCTGTAGGATCATATCATCATTTAAAGCCCGGAAGACGACATCTAATGTTTGAACTCCAGACTTTTAAGCATCATCTCGTCTAGACCTTAAAATACAAAAAATGAACTTTTATGCGTCAATTTTTTTAACATCACTATCTTGAGGTTTAAAAATCAAATTTGACTTGTGAGATTGTATGATTTGGAGTTTCTAATATCATAACTAACTTGTAAACATCATTTTGTATGGAACTTGAAAAAATCTTGACAAACTTTTATACATTATTAGCTTCAAATATTATAATTGGGTTCCAAGAATCATCTCGTTTGGAGTTTGAAATAACAAATTTAACTTGTGAGTATTATCATTTAATTGGGTTCCGAGAATCATTCGCTTGTATAAGTTTTATTTTAGTGAAACCTTATAAAAAAATCAATGTGAAATGAGGTGATTTATATAAATTCTTCACTCGATTGAGATTATTATAAATTTAATACATAATTAAAGATTTTTAATGTATTTTAACATCATATTGATAACACTCATGTTTCCATGGTTTTTAGTGTTCTTATGATGTTAATTTTATAGGAAATTGAGTGTTGGATGATTGTTTTGTGCTTAAATTGTTTTATCTTGTGAAATATGTTACTTTCTCGTACTTTGATGAATTTTACAGAAATATGGAGTTTGAATTTGGACTGTTGATCTTAATGAAAGTTGTAGTTCCTCTCGATATGAGTTCGTAGGCGCAAACGGTTCGCAAATCCGAGTTCGGACGAGGAAGATATGACCGAAACAAGAAAGTCGCGCACAGCAGTGAATAGTGCCCGACAGGAATTTCCGAATTTTCGGGATTTTGCGGGATTTTCGGATTTTATCAGTATTTTCGAGCTCTATACTGTATTTATCTCTTGTGCCTATATATAGGTCCTTTCCCCGACCTATTAGACACATCTTTTCACATCTCTTTACCTCTTTTCATATTTTTCAGTTTTAGACTTAGGATTTTAATGCTTTCATAGATTAGATTTCTTTTCCTGCAAGATTCAAGCTGTTCATCCAGAATTTCTTCCGGGTTTTATCTATTTTATTTATTTCAATTGCTTTCTTTTATTTATGCTTTTATTTTATTTTATGATGTCCAGCTAGTTCTTTCATCTGAACCTAGGGTTTGTACATAGCTGATTAATTATGTGTGTATGATTTATTGATATCAATTTGCCCTCCAACTTGTGATTCATGATTCCTGGTGCTTAATTTCTTGTGAATTATTTGGCCAATAATTTACATGTCTAGCTGTTCAGTTGTCACAGCCCGCCCTAACTATGGATAGTTAGGCCGAGTGATCCACGACTAGGGATGGGGTTAAAGAAGAAGGGGAAGAAAAGGGGCGTCATTTATAGCCGTAAAACTTACTCATCTTAATAAAACTCGTCATTTTTATTCATTAATACTCAATTGAAAACAGTCTATGAAAGACAGCATAAAACTTAATTAATATCATTAATCAAGTTATACATCGTATGAAACCATTCTCTTAAGACTCAAAGTATGACATAACATACTATAACATCAACAACATCTTGCAGCGGAAAGTAGCTAGACATATGTATGAAGACATATTCTAGACAGGTTAACTATTTATTAACAACCCTGGAGACTCCGCTCATTGCAGCACCATCATCACATCAGCTCAACCTGCACATTTAGAAAACATATGCAGGGCTGAGTACAAAAGCACTCAGTGGGCACGTATGCCTAGGTATAAAAAAAAAATACATGCTTCAAAACTGTAAATTGTCATGCCATCATAAACAGTACAGCAAGGGAGTTTTTCGCTAAAAAGGCCCAAGCTTACTAAGTTCATTTGTGATTCTTAAAGTTCGTCTGATCAGACTAAGTTCTTTTGTAATCTATCATATCTGAAACTGTGTGCCGGAGAGGTGGCCACCTCTCTCGGTCACTTGACCGGCCAACCCGCTAGATGACTCACGGTCACTGGTGTACACTAGCCCTGGCAGGATAGCTATCAACTGCTCAGGACCCGAATTCGATTGCATCATTGGCAAAGCCAAAGCAGATAGATATCATACTAAAATTTAAACATTTTATGGCAAGACAACAGTTGTAATATTTTCCAGTTCAAAGATTTGTAACGAAATAACTTGTTCAAAGGTAGCATTAAACTCGTTTGATAGATATATAAAACAGAAATTAACAGTTAAATCATCTCATGCATTCATTCGTATAAGAGGCCTACGACACGCAGGGGATCTCTATATACGTAGTAAAAGTAATGCCCACCTCGTTGTGTCTCTGTAGCAATGAGTAACGTCACTCTCTCCCTCAAGTCGTTACTTCCCAAAAGGACCTTCATCGTTATGAAGAATTGGTGAGAAGTTATAAAAGAAACCTCGATTAATAATCTAATCTCTTTTATGAAACATTAGTATCTCTAATGTTCATCTCTCTTGATTGTTAATCAATATAACAATTATTATCTCTCGTCATTACTCATTAATTATAACATCCTTATGTTATAATTAGCAGCGCTTCAATTAAAAGAAATATTTAACACATCGAAAAGTCCACTTTCTTAGCAGATCTATTCGCTCTCATCTCGTCTAATTAACCGATTAGAAAGTTAAACTTTCCATTAGGCATGTATTTGAGTCACGGGTCAACAAGAATTGACTATGCTCAAATTCTAATTTCACTAAAAATTTCGGCATGACCTATTCATATATAATGTCAGCCACGAGATTTCAATGCGTGAATCTCACTACGTGAACTCGTCTCTCGACTCAAAACTTAACATCTTGACATCTTTTCAACGCAAACCAAACAATTCAAAATCATCAAAACTCTTTATCAGTAAACTATCATTTATACTCGACACCAATTGTTCGAGTGTCAGATACCAACATTTATGTGCGTTAATCATAACTCTCACAACTCACACCATTTAGTCATATCGTATCATCCATCAAAACAAATATAATCAAGTTGTTTTCTAGAAAGTTTTGCTGTTTTTGTGTCATCTTTAAAAATTCATAACAACCAACTCAATCATCATAAACTCTCATACCAATTGATCTCAAAAACTTCATGAAGTGTAGTTCACTCTAAAAATGGTAGTTAACCAAAAAGGTTAAAGGTTTTTGGAGATATTGCTCTTTTAGTGCAGGCTGTCAAAGATTGACAGTTTCTGCCAATTTTGTTTAGGCCATTAGAAACCAAGGCAAACCTTAATAAAATTCCATCAAATTTAATCATCCAAAACTAAAGGTATCCTTGAAGATTTGGTTAAAATTTCACAAGAGAAAACGTTCATATGATCTGCCAAATAAACAATGAAACTCATACACTTTTACTGTTGGACAAATATGACAGCAGAACAAGGCATTTTTGAAATAATAAACTGCTCTGTTTCAGAGGTCATAAAAATCGAAATCTTATGTTTTTAGAAAAGTATTGAAGTCTAGTTTCGTTTAAAAAAAACGGTGATGCAAAATCCTTCATGGATTAATAGATATAAACGTTTTTGTGAAGTCTACCAATAGTTGACAGATTCTGTCAAGGATTTTTCAAAATATCTTTAAAATAGAAAACATCATCCAAAAGACATGAAATTTTGCAGCAACGAAATACACATATCATAGATAAACGTACTAAAATTTCAGAGCCATCAAGCAATGAAAACTCATCGAAACATAAGCTTGAAACTGCTGTAAAATTTTGACAGAATTCCAGTTTTAATTTCGTTCAACAATTATCATCCATAAATTGTAAATCAATTAGCATGCTCATGTGACATTGTAGAACACATATACGCAATAATATTCATTATGCAACGTCTCAAACTTCACGAATTTAAATAATCATACTCTAAAAATTTATACAATTTTCGTGCTTGGAAATATACGAATTTAATATATATCGATTCTAGCATACCCCTAAGCACAAATATCAAGTCAAAACGATCAAACAAAAATCGAAAGACAAGCTAATATGTGAAAAACGGGGCTGCCCTCATGGGTTTCATAGCTACGGTTCGTTCCGTTCTTACTCCCTTCATTAAACATGCTCAACATCTACCCAAGAACAACATACTAAAATTTCACGACGATCCGACGTCGTTTCAAAATAAAGTCGAGAATCGACGTTTTTCGACGTCGACGAAAATCGAAAAGAAAACCATCAAAACGTAGGTAGAGATCTTACCTACTTAGATACGTGATCGAAAAGATGATCGGCGCTCGTCTCGGTGCTCAAATCGGAGGTCAAAAGCTCCAACTCCTCAACAATGGTGTTATGCGTGAGTTTAGTGTGTGTTTTAGGTGTTGTGTGTGTGAGTTAAAAGTGTTTGGCTGAAACAAACGTGTAATATGTGTGAGTGAGTGAGTTTGGGCGGTTGGGGGTGGTTAGGGGTAGGGTAGGTTAGATATTTAGGATATTAACCCGTTAGTCGTTAAATATCTCGTTTCGTCTCGTCTCATTTTAACGACTAACTACCCATACTCTTCGTTACTCGCCCTCTCAACTCCTACTCACTTTTATTACACTCGTAATTCTATATAAATATAGAAAATACAAGCTCGTTCTCGAAATTCTGATAAACGAGATTTACACGTTTATCGAGAAATCCCGATTTACTATTCACTCGTCGTCCAAAAATAAAAACTTTCATTATTGGACTCGTATCGAAAAACTAAGAATATTTCTCGACGACGTGCACGTAAGATTTTGAAAGTCGACAAAAAGACGAAATAGCCGTACTTTACTATTCATCGTCAAAAAGTCAAAAATTTCAAAAACGTCTTAACGGACTCAGATTTCACTTCCGAGTTCACCGTTCTCATTCAAATAATTATCTAGAATTACTCAAATACTCAAACTCAAATACGGATATAAAATCCCACATCATCCTCACATCATCAAAAGAACATCTCAACATCTTTAAAATATAACAACAAAACTTCATATAACTCTTCATCTCTTTACAAAGTAAATCAAACAAGGGATCTAAACCCTAATTACTCAAACTTAAGCAATTAACACGTCATCAAAAGCCCGGGTGTTACATCAGTTTGAGTCTTGAATGCGATAATTGTTCAGCCGATTCAGGAATGCATGTTATAGTAGTAGCCTTGACACTTGAATGGGATAGGTGAAACTATAGGGAGCTATTCTTTGTGTATGCTTGAGAGTTAATTTATTCCTTGGAGTCTTGAATGTGAAGGGGGTAAATTAATCTACTTTCATAGGTGTTCGTTAGAGAAGCTTGTGAATAGTTTTGTGATCTCTCATCAGGGTTGGATTAAATTGGTAATTGAATCAATAGGTTAAATGCATGTAGTTAATTAGTAAAAGTACATCCCTAGGGTCAGAGTCTTTTATTATTTGAATTTCCTAAGTGTTTTTATTTGTTATTTGCGTTTTAGTAAATCAATCTTTATTTTCGTTTGCCTGTCTACTATTTTAGTTTGTTTAGGAGATAGCTAGAGTGATTTCGATTTTTCAGTCCCTGTGGATACGATACTCGGTTACTTTTTACTTGCTACAATTGCCTGTGTTAGTTGCAGTATTTGTTGCTAAGAAATTAATGATCACATATCATCTATTGTTCTTTATCTAAATTATTCATTTATGCATTACTAATTATTGGGAAAATTGTGGAATATCCTAATCCTTGTTTTGATGATACCAAAATTCATAGGTCTTAATTGTAATAGACTAGAACAGTTTTGAACTCAAGTGTTAGAGTTCGTTTCTAGTTTAGTATGCGGTTCGGAAGACTGAAGACTGAAGACTGAAGGACGAAGGACTGAAGACTGAAGACTGAAGATACCAACTGAAGTATCAGTTGAAGAATCAGTTTGGAACTGATTACTTAATGCGTGCCACAGACTGATACTAAAGTCAAGTATCAGTTGAACATTCTTCCTCGGACTGATCTTCCAACGTTCAAAGGAAGCCACGTACTCACAAGAGTACAGCCGCATTAAATGCAGAGATCTCAGGATCTTATCTCTGGAGAGGTCATTCCTATTTGGTGGTTACTTTATCACAGACGTCACATCTCCTGTCCCTCAAGAGAGCCGTTTCCACCAGACAAAGAACCTCGAAGATTGAAGCCTCAGCCCAAATTCGAATTGCTCTCCAACGGAAGAAATCTTGAGGACGTTCTACGCCAACGGATCTATTCAAGAGTTCTCCTACAAATAACGCTCGAGGATCACTTCAACCTTCACCGATTCAACGACATAAGCTGAAGCTCTACCGAAATTGCTACTCAGCCTAAAGCTTAACCTCCCCAAAGTTTGAATCGAAGAAGAGAATTCCAAAGCCAAAATCAGTCACTGCTGATTACATACATTCTCTTAGACCTTAGGCAAACCTTTGTTTACCTAGAAGCCAAGGTCAAACTTGCTACAAAGAACTTGTTCATTGCAGTATAGTTGACACTCGTTCAAACCTCATTTTCAAAAGAAATATTTGAGTGTTTTGAGTGATTCGGAGTTCAGAAGGGTTTTCTGACTCTGAGAGTCTTAGCGCAGGTTGTGCTAAGCAAGAGAAATCCAACACGAGTGAAGTGTGGGTACTGAAGAAGGGTTTTCTTCAGTGGTACGGTTGTGTGCACCCGACAAGCACACGGTTTGGTTTGCAGTGCACCTGTTAAGCACTTGCGGAGTGGATTGTTGGTCTGATCAACCGACCGTGGATGTAGGAAAGGGTTTTTCCGAACCACGTAAAAGTCTCTGTGTTGTTTACAGCTTTCAGTTTTACATTCTTACTTGTGTTGTTTCAATTGATAAACTGAATACTGATTAACGGCAAAGAGAAACCTAAGATCAACAACGTGCTCAACCGAGGCTATTGCGAAACTAAGTTTAATTTCTGCTGCGTATGATATCAGTCTGACTGATCTATCTTTTGATAGTCAAGAAGAGTGTTATCATCTCTGTTTTAGCAAACTCGACTGAAGCCCATAAGTGCATCAGTTAACTTCCAGTAACTTAACTGATAACTCCTTACTGAAGAGCTTTCAGTATCAGTCGTCAACCCTGTTTGGTCAAAACTATTTTCAGTCAACAGGTGTCTTTGTTTGCATGTAAAGTTTCGTTTAGATCTCTATCTTGAGATCCCTCTGATTGAGGAATTTGCAAAAATAGCCCATAGGTGTATTTCCCCCCCCCCCATACACCTATTCGAGACCCCCGGGACCTAACAATTGGTATCAGAGCAGGTTGTTCGCAAGAACACTCTGTATCTGATTAGGTTCTAATTGAACTAGATCCTTTTTCTCAAAGGTCTCGAAAAAGTTTTCTCTTTCATTTTATGCTTGCTGTTTGTTCTATCTGTTGTTATCTGTTCTCTCTTTTTTGATGGAGACTAACCACAGCAGATTATCTTCTCTACCTATGTTTAGTATTGAAAAATACGACATATGGATGTTTCGGCTTGAAAGCTTCCTCACCGCCCAACATTGCCGAATGTGGGAAGTCATCACCAAAGGACCAATCATCATCATCGAAACCGTCAAACGGATACCTGTTGATCCACATCAGGATCCTTACGATGAGGTCCAGCCAAAGCAAAAGGCAGACTTTACCACCGAAGAAAGGAAGCAAGATGAGCTAGACAACCTCACCAAAAGCATCATCTCCGGCACCGTTCCCGACAAGCATGTCATGAAGATCATCAAGTGCGGAACTGCAAAGGAGATGTGGGACATTCTTGAAAGAATGTGCGTAGGTTCCGAGAAAATCAAGGAGAATAAGCTATCCATAGCTTGCCAGAAGTTCGACTCCTTCCTCATGCTCAAGAATGAATCTGTCGAAGAAATGGAACTTAGATTCAATCAAATCTTGAATGAAGTTCAATCCATTTCTAAAGACAAATACACTCAACGAGAAATCAATCTGAAGATTCTTCGAGCACTACCACGAGGAGAATGGCAGATCTACTCAGTCGCTCATCAACATAAGCCAGGATTCAGTCAGCTCCCGACAAACAAGCTTTTCTCTGACCTCATGGCAAATGAGTTCGACCTTCAGAGAAATCTTGGAATCAAGAAGGCTGGAGGATCAGACGAAGATGGTCCATCAACCTCAAGAGGAGCAGCACTGAAAGCTTCAGCAAGAGAAGACAAGAAGCAAATCAAGGAACCATCGGAACTCAACCCTGAGGACTTCTTCAGTCAATATGCTTTGTTGACTGAAAGATTCAACAAAATGGAGTCCAAGTTTCGGAAGTACAGAAGGTTCCACAAGCAGCACTTCAAATGAAAGGAAAGAGAAAGCAACTCCAGACATTCCACTGATCGAAGCGGAGAAAGGAAGTCGGCCGCTTACGACATCAAAGACATGGAATGCTTTGGATGCAGAAAGAAAGGGCACTTTCGAAATGAATGCCCTAAACTGACTCAATCTGAGCGCAAAGAGCTGAGAGCCAAGAAAGATCGCAGCTTCTCAAGGAAGAAAGCAATGGTTGCTGACGATGCTGATTCTTCCAAAGACACATCAGAATCATCCGACTTCGACAGCACCAGCTCAGACGATGAGAGTCAAGCCCTGATGGCCAATGGATCTGAAAGCGTGGCTGACAACAACTACGACAATGGAATGAATGGCTCAGAGGTAATCTCTCATTCTAAAACTCCTTATACTGATAACTTCCTGATGCTTTCAGGAGACATCTCAGAATCAGGAGAAAGCTCATCCGATGAAACTGACCAGCTTTATCAGCTCATGACTGATCACTGTCAGTTGAGGAAAATGTTCGAAGATCTCCTCAAGCAGAATCAGAAAATTGAAAAGGAGATCAATGATGAACGAGCTAGGAATCAGACAATCATCTACTTTTCGGATGAAACTTGTCTTGATCAGCTAATCATGGAGAACAGTCGACTGGAAGAAAAGCTCAGAATATCCAACTCGGAATGTGATAGAGCATCTCATGAGATCAAGAGGCTCAATCACAAGCTGGAAGAAACAGTCAATGACTGCATGATGAAGTCACCCATGATGAGCAACTTTCCATCAAAAGGCCTTGTTGAAAGCATTGGAGGAAAAGTTGCAGCTGACAAAGGAAAGAATATCATGATCATTTCAAATGACGATACTTCTGAAATCACAACATCAGAAGAATCAAGAGATCATGATATGGATGAAGTTCGCAAACAAAAACTGATGGCAAGATCAAATGTTCCACCTCCATCTAGCTACAGACGAGCAAAGGAGGCCCCCAACCAGATCACCCTACTGTGAAGACTGGAAAGCAGATTTCAGTCAAAGATCGGGGAAGGAACATCAGGAATCAAGAAGAATCTTCCTCACTAGACCAGGGGGAAGAACGGCCACATCAGTCAGAAACTGAAATCAGTTCAGTTTCAGAAGGAACAACATCCATGGAGACAAAATAATGATGAGTCCAGACGAGCAAAGCGACATCCACGACAACAAGCAACTGGACATCATACGACTCATGTACCACGACATCAGTCAAGTCTTCATCAGTCTGGAAAGACTCGAGTATCTCAAAGAAGATACTTCACCAAGCAAAGAAAACCTCAACCACTCATCAGACAGAACTCCTACAAGAGTGAGGCCTTCAAAGGAAAATCTCAACAGAAGAATGCTAGTGTGCCAACTGAAGCGCCAACAACTTTAGTCAGACGATCAGCAAAGCGCAAGAGATCAGCCAGACCAATTCTGAAGCAGATATGGGTTCCAAAGGGAACTCGAGCTAACATCGAAGGACCCAAATCTTGATTGGGTACCTAAAGTAACTCTTCCTTGCAGGTCAAAATCAAGAAACACAAAAAGAAGGAAGAAGTTAAGGCTCCAATCAGAACATGGTATCTGGATAGCGGCTGCTCGAAGCACATGACGGGCTACAAAGAATATATATCTCAGTATGTTGAGAAAGCTGGATCCAAAGTTGCATTCGGATACAACTCAATCGGATAAACAAAAGGCTATGGTGTTGTAACGCCTGATAACACTCATGTTTCCTTTGTTTTTAGTATTCATATGATGTCAATTTTATAGGAAATTGAGTGTTGGATGATTGTTTTGTGCTTAATTTGCTTTATCTTTTGAAACATGATTCTTACTCGAACTTTGAAGGAAATTTCAGGTTTATTGAGTTCGAATTTGGAAAACTGTGCTGAAATACAAGTTGTAGATCGTCTCGATAGGAGTTTGTGAGCCCAAACGGATCGCAAATCCAAGTTCAGACGAGGAAGATATGTCCAAAACAAGAAAGTCGCGCGCAGCAGTCAGAATCCAGCGGTCAAACACCGTTGACCACCGCCCGAAGAAGGATTTCCGGCGACCTGACCGGCGATCGCCGCCTGGGTCGCCGGACCTTCTGGAACGTTGGAAAAGATGCGGCGATCTCCGCGTTAGGAAGGATTTTTGTGCTTGCGCCGGCGACCGCCGGATGGGTCGCCGGGCAGGTCGCCGGCTACACGGATTTTTCAGTTTTGCGCGTTTTTGGAGTTCTTCTGGGTTTCAAACTCTGTAGTTTACCCTGGTACTATAAATAGGTCTTCTTATGACCTATTTTGGGTTCCTTTTTCAGTTCCCAAACTTTATTTTCTCAGTTTCATAGCTTTAGATTATTCTTGCTTTCCAATTTTTACAGCTTGGATTGGATTTCCACAAGATTGAAGATTCAAGCCGCTACAATTATTTTATTCAGAGTTTTATTTAATTCAGTTCTTTCAATTGAGTTCTCATTAATTATGTTTTTGCTTTCTTTTATTATGTTTGGCTAGTTCTTTTATCTGAACCTAGGGTTTGTACATAGCTATTCAATTATGTGCGTATGATTTATTGATATCAATTTGCCCTCCAACTTGTGATTCATGATTCCTGGTGCTTAATTTCTTGTGAATTATTTGGCCAATAATTTACATGTCTAGCTGTTCAGTTTGAGTCTTGAATGCGATAATTGTTCAGCCGATTCAGGGATGCATGATATAGTGTTAGCCTTGAGTCTTGAATGCGATAGGTGAAGCTATAGGAAGCTATTCTTTATGTGCTATTGGGAGTTAATTTATTCCTTGGAGTCTTGAATGCGAAAAGGGATTAATTAATCTACGTTCATAGGTGGTCGTTAGAGACGCTTGTGAATAATATAGTGATCTTTCATCAGGGTTGGATTAAAATTGGTAATTGAATCAATAGGTTAAATGCATGTAGTTGCTTAGTAAAAGTACATCCCTAGGGTCAGAGCTTTCCTTATATTTGAGTTAATTATCATAGTTAACATACTCTTTAGTTTTTATTTAGTTAATCTTAGTTCGTAATTCACCTTCATAATTCGTTTTACCTGCATACTGTTAGAGTCTGTTTAGGAGATAGATATAGTAATTTCGTTTTACAGTCTCTGTGGATACGATACTCTGCTTGCTGTTTTCATACTACAATTACACTGTTTAGTTGCAGTTATTGTTGCTATAAAAATAGTGATCAACTTTTTGGCGCCGTTGCCGGGGACTGTTTAGATTTTGCTTTAATATTTCCAATAGGACTTTATAGTACTGCAAGTTTTTTTTGTTTTTATTTTTCTTTTCTGATCTTTTTGCTGTTTCTGTAGGTTGCATATGAACACACGATCTCACGGAAATCCTCTCTTTGAGTTTGACCCTGAAATCAATAAAACCTTGCGCAACCTAAAGAAGCAGAACGATCAAGTTGAGACAGAAACGATGGCTACTCCAGAGCAAATCCAAATTCGAGCTTTGCAAGAGCAGTTGAAGAAGCTGCTTGATGCACAGGAGACAAGAGAGGCTCAGAAACAACCAGCCATCAATGAAGCGTTCATACCACAGTATGTGTACCAGGAGCCCCCACGAGTGAACGTTAACAACTTTGAGCTGAAAACGGATTTGATCACGATGGTCCAACAGAGCCAATATGGTGGACAAGCGATTGAAGACCCTAATGTGCACCTGGCGCATTTCCTGGAGCTGTGTAGCACGGTGAAGATGAATGGTGTCCCTGATGACATTATCCGTCTTCGTCTTTTTCCCTTCTCACTGCGGGATAAGGCGAAGTCGTGGTATCATACGCTGCAGCTGGGAGAGAATATCGTGTGGGAGGATTTGGCTCATGCATTCCTATGCAAGTTTCATCCGCCTGGCCTTACGTTGAAGTTGAAGATGGACATCGTACAGTTTCAACAGTACGATGGAGAAAAGCTAGCGGAGACTTGGGAGCGGTATCAGGAGAAGCTCAGAAAGTGCCCAAGCCATGGATTTGATGAAGGCACGCTCGTGATCATGTTCTACAATGCCTGCGGGGAGCGTACAAGGATGCACATGGATACAGCTGCAGGTGGCTCTCTATTGCAGAAAAGCAGTTCTGAAGCATGGAGCATTATTGATAGCATGGCTTCTACAAGCTACCAATGGCCATCTGAGCGAGTACAATTGAAGAAGGTTGCAGCTGCGTCAAGTTCTGATCCTATGGCAGCAATGGTTACTCAACAGGCAGCGATGGCTACACAGCTGGCAGAGCTGACTACAAAAATTGGTGAGTTGAATGTTGGACGTCATGAGCAAGCTGTGATAGACCCGTCAAGCATGGAAGATGTCAATTTTGTGAATGGCAGAAATTATGGGAATTTCCAGCAAGGACAACCAGGAATGTATGGCAGAAATCAACAATTTCAACAGGGTCAGCAGCAGTTCCAGCCAGGAGCACGCCCGCATCCTAACCTTTCTTACGGCAATCCGAACAATGCTTTGCAGCCTCCACCTGGATTTTCTGTGTCTAGCGGAGGAGTTATCAATGAGCCAAAGAAAGATTCGATGGAAGACATGATGAAGCAGGTGTTGGGAAAGATAGGTGGTTTGGAAACGAATATAGGTGCGTGGAAGACCAACATGGAGACCCAAGTGAGTCAAATAGGAAATCATGTTTCATCACTGTCTAAACAAGTGCAGATGTTGGAGACTCAAGTTGGTCAGATGGCCAACCAAGCAGCTGCGCAGCACACACCAGGAAAGTTTCCTAGCAACACTCAGTTCAATCCGAAGAGCCAACATCAACAGCTTCAGCAAAATCAGCAATGTCATTCCATACGGGTGGTTGATAATTCAGTTGAGGATGAAGAGCAGCGGGACGGCAAGAATGGAAAGGAAAAAAAAGTGTATAGGAAGTTGCAACTGGGGGATTTGAAGCCAACTAACAAGACAATTCAGCTTATTGATAAGTCTTGCTCTAAACCTCTAGGAGTAGCGGAAGATGTGCTTGTGAAAGTGAGTGATTTTTTCTTCCCAGTCGACTTTGTAGTGTTGGATATTCCGGAGGATCCAAAGATGCCTTTGTTGTTAGGAAGACCTTTCCTTGCCACATGTGGAGCAAAGCTAGATATGCAAAGGGGGACGATGACATTGGGAGCCTATGGGGAAACTGTGATTTTCAAGAAACCTCCACCAAAGGAAGTTCCCCAGAATGAAGTGATTAATTTGGCTGACAGTTTTCTAGCAAATTCGGAGGATAAAGAGGTTGAGAAGAATGAGCTGCCCAAGTATGAAGCCAAGAAAAAGACTCCAAAACCAAAAGAAGTTCTGACTTTTGAGATGTGTTTGTTTTTGGAGCATGATGGGGGGTCTTTGAAAACCCATACCCCCAAGAAGAAGAAAGTGAAATTCCGGATTTTTCGGAACAAGAATGAGAAGGGGGCAATGCTTGTGGAGGATGTCCGAGCCAAGAGAAGTGTTTTGGTGGAGAGGGCACCCAAGAGTAGAAAAGCTTTCCAATGGTTAGAGTGCTGTTTCCGACCTCCATGAGTTTTTGAGGTATCGTCGAGCTCTAGACGTTAAATTAAGCACTTGTTGGGAGGTAACCCAACCGTTTTTGTTTTGTTTCTCGTTCTTTTAGTTTCGTTTTGTTTCTTTTTGTTTTGTTGTTTTGTTTGGGGTTTTAGTGCAGTGTTGAGCTTGGAAGATGAGGGAACTCGCGCTTTATTCATACCACCACCATGGAGCATATTTTTCTGTGAGTAGTGACACACATATCATCATCCCTCCAAACTTATTTTCGAACTTATGTTCTGTAATAAGTTTGGGGGAGGGGGGTGAGATTAGATATGTGTATCACTTTTATCTTTTTGTTGGCTTTATTGTTTTATCCTGCTTGGTTGGTGGTGTGTGTTTGTTTTGTTTTTGAGATGATTATTGCTCCATTAGATTTATGGTGAGATGTCAATGATGATTTCTGTGAAAAAAAAAAATTGAATTTGATTTTCTTTGATGATTTAAGCATAATTGGAACTAATTTGGGGATCCTTATGTGGTGAATGTTCAAAGTGGGTTGTGAAAAAGAAGGGATGATTTTGTGTTACTATTTACTCTTATGAGCTCTAGAAAAGTTGTGGAAAGAAAAAAAAAAGTTGTTGAAAAAAAAAAAGAGAAAAAAAAGAAGAAAAAAAAAGAAAAAAAAAAGTGTAAAGTCGAGTGTTTATTGAGAAATTTGTTAGAAAATCGACTTTGTTTGTTGGAAATAAATGGAGAGCATAAAAGAGTGTTTAGTTTTGTATGGTGATGATTAAATCCCTTGAGTTGTGTTAATTATGGTGATATAGTTGGGTGGAAGATGGAATTTATTCCATGCTTGATTAGTGAAGTCATAAGGTTGGTGTTCTTGATCTATTTGAGTCACTTCGCCTATATTTCCCTACCTTAACCAATGTCCCTACATTATAACCTGAAAATAAAGACCTATTTGATCTTAGTTCTGGCACACTTTTAGCGATGGAGATTGTAGACGATTGGCAAGCCTATGGTAAGAGATCTGCATTGCATTGAATTCGATGAGAGCATACACGTCCTATATATATTCCATCAAATTGAGAGTTGAGTAATACACATACCTTGTGAGATTCAATTGTTTGGAATGTCAAGGTTGATTTTGCTATAGGTTGTGTTTATTGGTGAATTTTGTGCTTGATTATTGAAGATTTGAGAATTCCATTATACTTTATTTTTCGGAGGCATCGATGAGCTAGATTTCTTACCCATTCGTGTTATTGATTGTGTTCTTCTCATTATTCGAGGACGAACAATGGCTTAAGTTTGGGGGAGTTGATAACACTCATGTTTCCTTTGTTTTTAGTATTCATATGATGTCAATTTTATAGGAAATTGAGTGTTGGATGATTGTTTTGTGCTTAATTTGCTTTATCTTTTGAAACATGATTCTTACTCGAACTTTGAAGGAAATTTCAGGTTTATTGAGTTCGAATTTGGAAAACTGTGCTGAACTACAAGTTGTAGATCGTCTTGATAGAAGTTTGTGAGCGCAAACGGATCGCAAATCCAAGTTCAGACGAGGAAGATATGGCCAAAACAAGAAAGTCGCGCGCAGCAGTCAGAATCCGGCGGTCAAACACCGTTGACCACCGCCCGAAGAAGGATTTCCGGCGACCTGACCGGCGATCGCCGCCTGGGTCGCCGGACCTTCTGGAACGTTGGAAAAGACGCGGCGATCTCCGCGTTAGGAAGGATTTTTGTGCTTGCGCCGGCGACCGCCGGATGGGTCGCCGGGCAGGTCGCCGGCTACCCGGATTTTTCAGTTTTGCGCGTTTTTGGAGTTCTTCTGGGTTTCAAACTCTGTATTTTACCCTGGTACTATAAATAGGTCTTCTTATGACCTATTTTGGGTTCCTTTTTCAGTTCCCAAACTTTATTTTCTCAGTTTCATAGCTTTAGATTATTATTGCTTTCCAATTTTTACAGCTTGGATTGGATTTCCACAAGATTGAAGATTCAAGCCGCTACAATTATTTTATTCAGAGTTTTATTTAATTCAGTTCTTTCAATTGAGTTCTCATTAATTATGTTTTTGCTTTCTTTTATTATGTTTGGCTAGTTCTTTTATCTGAACCTAGGGTTTGTACATAGCTATTCAATTATGTGTGTATGATTTATTGATATCAATTTGCCCTCCAACTTGTGATTCGTGATTCCCGGTGCTTAATTTCTTGTGAATTATTTGGCCAATAATTTACATGTCTAGCTGTTCAGTATGAGTCTTGAATGCGATAATTGTTCAGCCGATTCAGGGATGCATGATATAGTGTTAGCCTTGAGTCTTGAATGCGATAGGTGAAGCTATAGGAAGCTATTCTTTATGTGCTATTGGGAGTTAATTTATTCCTTGGAGTCTTGAATGCGAAAAGGGATTAATTAATCTACGTTCATAGGTGGTCGTTAGAGACGCTTGTGAATAATATAGTGATCTTTCATCAGGGTTGGATTAAAATTGGTAATTGAATCAATAGGTTAAATGCATGTAGTTGCTTAGTAAAAGTACATCCCTAGGGTCAGAGCTTTCCTTATATTTGAGTTAATTATCATAGTTAACATACTCTTTAGTTTTTATTTAGTTAATCTTAGTTCGTAATTCACCTTCATAATTCGTTTTACCTGCATACTGTTAGAGTCTGTTTAGGAGATAGATATAGTAATTTCGTTTTACAGTCTCTGTGGATACGATACTCTGCTTGCTGTTTTCATACTACAATTACACTGTTTAGTTGCAGTTATTGTTGCTATAAAAATAGTGATCAACTTTTTGGCGCCGTTGCCGGGGAGTTTGTAGCAAATAATCAGTAACCGAGTATCGTATCCACAGGGACTGACACAACGAAATAACTCTAGCTATCTCCTAAACAGACTATAACAGTAGACAGGCAACAAAAAGTAGGAAGGTTTGATTAGCACTAAATTCAGGTAACAACAAATAAAATAAGGTAAAAACTTAAATAATAAAAGACTCTGACCCTAGGGATGTACTTTCACTAATCAACTACATGCATTAAACCTATTGATTTAATTACCAATTTAATCCAACCCTGATGAAAGATCACATAACTATTCACAAGCTTCTCTAACGAACACCTATGAAAGTAGATTAATTTACCCCCTTCACATTCAAGATTCCAAGGAATAAATTAACTCCCAAGCGTACACAAAGATTAGCTCCCTATAGCTTCACCTATCGCATTCAAGACTCAAGGCTACTACTATAATATGCATTCCTGAATCGGCTGAACAATTATCGCATTCAAGACTCAAACTGAACAGCTAGACATGTAAATTATTGGCCAAATAATTCACAAGAAATTAAGCACCAGGAATCATGAATCACAAGTTGGAAGGCAAATTGATATCAATAAATCATACACACATAATTAAATGGCTATGTACAAACCCTAGGTTCAGATAAAAGAACTAGCCAAACATAATAAAAGAAAGCAAAAGAATAAATAAAAAGAAAGCAATTAAAATAAATGAAATAGATAAAACCCGGAAGAAATTCGGGATGAACAGCTTGAATCTTGAATCTTGCAGGAAAAGAAATCTAATCTATGAAAGCATTAAAATCCTAAGTCTAAAACTGAAAAATATGAAAAGAGGTAAAGAGATGTGAAAAGATGTGTCTATTAGGTCAGGAAAAGGACCTATATATAGGCACAGGAGATAAATACAGTATAGAGCTCGAAAATACTGATAAAATCCGAAAATCCCGCAAAATCCCGAAAATTCGGAAATTCCCGTCGGGCACTATTCACTGGTGCGCGCGACTTTCTTATTTCGGCCATATCTTCCTCGTCCGAACTCGGATTTACGAACCGTTTGCGCCTACGAACTCGTATCGAGACGATCTACAACTTTCATTAAGGGCAGTGGTCCAAATTCGAACTCCATATTTCTGTAAAAATCATCAAAGTACGACCAAGTAACATATTTCACAAGATAAAACAATTTAAGCACAAAACAATCATCCTAACACTCAATTTCCTATAAAATTATCATCATATGAACATTAAAAACCATAGAAAAATGAGTGTTATCAACTCCCCCAAACTTAAGCCATTGTTCGTCCTCGAATAATGAGAAGAACACAATCATAACACGAATGGGTAAGAAATCTAGCTCATCGATGCCTCCGCAAGATAAAGAATAATAGAATTCTCAAATCCTCAATAATCAAGCACAAAATTCACCAATAAACACAACCTATAGCAAAATCAACCTTGACATTCCAAACAATTGAATCTCACAAGGTATGTGTATCACTCAACTCTCAATTTGATGGAATATATAGGACGTGTATGTTCTCATCGAATTCAATGCAATGCAGATCACTTACCATAGGCTTGCCAATCGTCTACAATCTCCATCGCTAATAGTGTGCCAGGACTAAGATCAAAAAGGTCTTTTTCTTTGGGTTATAATGTAGGGACATTGGTTAAGGTAGGGAAATATAGGCTAAGTGACTCAAAATAATTAAGAACATCAACCTTATAACTTCACAAATCAAGTATGGAATAAATTCCATCTTCCTCCCAACTATATCACCATAATTAACACAACTCAAAGGATTTAATCATCACAAAACAAAACTAAACACTCTTTTATGCTCTCCATTTATTTCCATCACACGAAGTCGATTTTCTAACAAATTTATCAATATACACTCAACTTCACACTTTTTCTCTTTTTTTTTTTTTTCTCAACAATATTTTTTTTTTTACAACTTTCTAGAGCTTATAAGAGTAAATAGTAGCACAATATCATCCCTTCTTTTTCACAACCCACTATGATATTCACCACACAAAGATCCCCATAAACTTCATCACCCACTATCATCCGGCTAAAGAATAAAAGCTAAATAGGCTCAAAGTGGATAACAAAGGATAATTTTTTTTTCAAGGACAGTGTTTGGGAAAAATTGTGGCTAACAAAAGATGGCCTAAAATCATTTTGGCTCATGCATTCCTACGCAAGTTTCATCCGCCTGGCCTTACGTTGAAGTTGAAGATGGACATCGTACAGTTTCAACAGTACGATGGAGAAAAGCTAGCGGAGACTTGGGAGCGGTATCAGGAGAAGCTCAGAAAGTGCCCAAGCCATGGATTTGATGAAGGCACGCTCGTGATCATGTTCTACAATGCCTGCGGGGAGCGTACAAGGATGCACATGGATACAGCTGCAGGTGGCTCTCTATTGCAGAAAAGCAGTTCTGAAGCATGGAGCATTATTGATAGCATGGCTTCTACAAGCTACCAATGGCCATCTGAGCGAGTACAATTGAAGAAGGTTGCAGCTGCGTCAAGTTCTGATCCTATGGCAGCAATGGTTACTCAACAGGCAGCGATGGCTACACAGCTGGCAGAGCTGACTACAAAAATTGGTGAGTTGAATGTTGGACGTCATGAGCAAGCTGTGATAGACCCGTCAAGCATGGAAGATGTCAATTTTGTGAATGGCAGAAATTATGGGAATTTCCAGCAAGGACAACCAAGAATGTATGGCAGAAATCAACAATTTCAACAGGGTCAGCAGCAGTTCCAGCCAGGAGCACGCCCGCATCCTAACCTTTCTTACGGCAATCCGAACAATGCTTTGCAGCCTCCACCTGGATTTTCTGTGTCTAGCGGAGGAGTTATCAATGAGCCAAAGAAAGATTCGATGGAAGACATGATGAAGCAGGTGTTGGGAAAGATAGGTGGTTTGGAAACGAATATAGGTGCGTGGAAGACCAACATGGAGACCCAAGTGAGTCAAATAGGAAATCATGTTTCATCACTGTCTAAACAAGTGCAGATGTTGGAGACTCAAGTTGGTCAGATGGCCAACCAAGCAGCTGCGCAGCACACACCAGGAAAGTTTCCTAGCAACACTCAGTTCAATCCGAAGAGCCAACATCAACAGCCTCAGCAAAATCAGCAATGTCATTCCATACGGGTGGTTGATAATTCAGTTGAGGATGAAGAGCAGCGGGACGGCAAGAATGGAAAGGAAAAAAATGTAGAGATTATGGAGGAGGATGACCTGGAGACGATTCTGTGCGATTTGCCGCCTACTTCTAAGGTATCGTCGAATACCTCTGCTGTTAAGAAGCCTATTCCTACTCCTACGTTTCCCAGGCCAGAGTACAAGCCTGTAGCACCCTTCCCGAATAGCCTGGCAAAGCCGAAGATGGATGAGAAGTTTTTGGAGACATTTAAGAAGTTGGCTGTGAATATTCCATCCATGGAGATCTTGAGAAACAAGCCAAATGAGGTGCAAATTGTGAAGGTTGTGATGGAAAAGAAGAGAGCATTCAATGAATTTGAGGAGGTGCTCGCAGTGAAGGAGTATCAGTTGGCTCCAAAGAGAGAAGATCCAGGCAGCTTCAATATTCCTGTGAAGATTGGAAAGTCACTGTTTGAGGAAGTGATGTGTGACACCGGAGCAAGCATAAATGTCATGCCTCTCAAAGTGTATAGGAAGTTGCAACTGGGGGATTTGAAGCCAACTAACAAGACAATTTAGCTTATTGATAAGTCTTGCTCTAAACCTCTAGGAGTAGCGGAAGATGTGCTTGTGAAAGTGAGTGATTTTTTCTTCCCAGTCGACTTTGTAGTGTTGGATATTCCGGAGGATCCAAAGATGCCTTTGTTGTTAGGAAGACCTTTCCTTGCCACATGTGGAGCAAAGCTAGATATGCAAAGGGGGACGATGACATTGGGAGCCTATGGGGAAACTGTGATTTTCAAGAAACCTCCACCAAAGGAAGTTCCCCAGAATGAAGTGATTAATTTGGCTGACAGTTTTCTAGCAAATTCGGAGGATGAAGAGGTTGAGAAGAATGAGCTGCCCAAGTATGAAGCCAAGAAAAAGACTCCAAAACCAAAAGAAGTTCTGACTTTTGAGATGTGTTTGTTTTTGGAGCATGATGGGGGGTCTTTGAAAACCCATACCCCCAAGAAGAAGAAAGTGAAATTCCGGATTTTTCGGAACAAGAATGAGAAGGGGGCAATGCTTGTGGAGGATGTCCGAGCCAAGAGAAGTGTTTTGGTGGAGAGGGCACCCAAGAGTAGAAAAGCTTTCCAATGGTTAGAGTGCTGTTTCCGACCTCCATGAGTTTTTGAGGTATCGTCGAGCTCTAGACGTTAAATTAAGCACTTGTTGGGAGGTAACCCAACCGTTTTTGTTTTGTTTCTCGTTCTTTTAGTTTCGTTTTGTTTCTTTTTGTTTTGTTGTTTTGTTTGGGGTTTTAGTGCAGTGTTGAGCTTGGAAGATGAGGGAACTCGCGCTTTATTCATACCACCACCATGGAGCATGTTTTTCTGTGAGTAGTGACACACATATCATCATCCCTCCAAACTTATTTTCGAACTTATGTTCTGTAATAAGTTTGGGGGAGGGGGGTGAGATTAGATATGTGTATCACTTTTATCTTTTTGTTGGCTTTATTGTTTTATCCTGCTTGGTTGGTGGTGTGTGTTTGTTTTGTTTTTGAGATGATTATTGCTCCATTAGATTTCTGGTGAGATGCCAATGATGATTTCTGTGAGAAAAAAAAATTGAATTTGATTTTCTTTGATGATTTAAGCATAATTGGAACTAATTTGCATAATTCTAGAGTGATTTTGACCTTGACTTTTGGACGTTGAATAAACCTGTGAGATTTTGAGCCATAACTGTTTTTCATACGCAGTTTATTCTTTGTTGTGAGTTTTGTCATGCATGTGGTGATCTTCTAGAACTTGCCATGGTTTCTGTGTCGAGGTTGCTGTTGTGCCCAGGATTATGAGATGATTTTAGGCCATCTTTTGTTAGCCACAATTTTTCCCAAACACTATCCTTGAAAGATTTATCCTTTGTTATCCACTTTGAGCCTATTTAGCTTTTATTTTTTTAGCTGGATGATAGGGGGTGATGAAGTATATGGGGATCCTTATGTGGTGAATGTTCAAAGTGGGTTGTGAAAAAGAAGGGATGATTTTGTGTTACTATTTACTCTTATGAGCTCTAGAAAAGTTGTGGAAAGAAAAAAAAAAGTTGTTGAAAAAAAAAGAGAAAAAAAAGAAGAAAAAAAAAGAAAAAAAAAGTGTAAAGTCGAGTGTTTATTGAGAAATTTGTTAGAAAATCGACTTTGTTTGTTGGAAATAAATGGAGAGCATAAAAGAGTGTTTAGTTTTGTATGGTGATGATTAAATCCCTTGAGTTGTGTTGATTATGGTGATATAGTTGGGTGGAAGATGGAATTTATTCCATGCTTGATTAGTGAAGTCATAAGGTTGGTGTTCTTGATCTATTTGAGTCACTTCGCCTATATTTCCCTACCTTAACCAATGTCCCTACATTATAACCTGAAAATAAAGACCTATTTGATCTTAGTTCTGGCACACTTTTAGCGATGGAGATTGTAGACGATTGGCAAGCCTATGGTAAGAGATCTGCATTGCATTGAATTCGATGAGAGCATACACGTCCTATATATATTCCATCAAATTGAGAGTTTAGTAATACACATACCTTGTGAGATTCAATTGTTTGGAATGTCAAGGTTGATTTTGCTATAGGTTGTGTTTATTGGTGAATTTTGTGCTTGATTATTGAAGATTTGAGAATTCCATTATACTTTATTTTTCGGAGGCATCGATGAGCTAGATTTCTTACCCATTCGTGTTATTGATTGTGTTCTTCTCATTATTCGAGGACGAACAATGGCTTAAGTTTGGGGGAGTTGATAACACTCATGTTTCCTTTGTTTTTAGTATTCATATGATGTCAATTTTATAGGAAATTGAGTGTTGGATGATTGTTTTGTGCTTAATTTGCTTTATCTTTCGAAACATGATTCTTACTCGAACTTTGAAGGAAATTTCAGGTTTATTGAGTTCGAATTTGGAAAACTGTGCTGAAATACAAGTTGTAGATCGTCTCGATAGGAGTTTGCGAGCGCAAACGGATCGCAAATCCAAGTTTAGACGAGGAAGATATGGCCAAAACAAGAAAGTCGCGCGCAGTAGTCAGAATCCGGCGGTCAAGCACCGTTGACCACCGCCCGAAGAAGGATTTCCGCCGACCTGACCGGCGATCGCCGCCTGGGTCGCCGGACCTTCTGGAACGTTGGAAAAGACGCGGCGATCTCCGGGTTAGGAAGGATTTTTGTGCTTGCGCCGGCGACCGCCGGATGGGTCGCCGGGCAGGTCGCCGGCTACCGGATTTTTCAGTTTTGCGCGTTTTTGGAGTTCTTCTGGGTTTCAAACTCTGTATTTTACCTTGGTACTATAAATAGGTCTTCTTATGACCTATTTTGGGTTCCTTTTTCAGTTCCCAAACTTTATTTTCTCAGTTTCATAGCTTTAGATTATTATTGCTTTCCAATTTTTACAGCTTGGATTGGATTTCCACAAGATTGAAGATTCAAGCCGCTACAATTATTTTATTCAGAGTTTTATTTAATTCAGTTCTTTCAATTGAGTTCTCATTAATTATGTTTTTGCTTTCTTTTATTATGTTTGGCTAGTTCTTTTATCTGAACCTAGGGTTTGTACATAGCTATTCAATTATGTGCGTATGATTTATTGATATCAATTTGCCCTCCAACTTGTGATTCATGATTCCTGGTGCTTAATTTCTTGTGAATTATTTGGCCAATAATTTACATGTCTAGCTGTTCAGTATGAGTCTTGAATGCGATAATTGTTCAGCCGATTCAGGGATGCATGATATAGTGTTAGCCTTGAGTCTTGAATGCGATAGGTGAAGCTATAGGAAGCTATTCTTTATGTGCTATTGGGAGTTAATTTATTCCTTGGAGTCTTGAATGCGAAAAGGGATTAATTAATCTACGTTCATAGGTGGTCGTTAGAGACGCTTGTGAATAATATAGTGATCTTTCATCAGGGTTGGATTAAAATTGGTAATTGAATCAATAGGTTAAATGCATGTAGTTGCTTAGTAAAAGTACATCCCTAGGGTCAGAGCTTTCCTTATATTTGAGTTAATTATCATAGTTAACATACTCTTTAGTTTTTATTTAGTTAATCTTAGTTCGTAATTCACCTTCATAATTCGTTTTACCTGTATACTGTTAGAGTCTGTTTAGGAGATAGATATAGTAATTTCGTTTTACAGTCTCTGTGGATACGATACTCTGCTTGCTGTTTTCATACTACAATTACACTGTTTAGTTGCAGTTATTGTTGCTATAAAAATAGTGATCAACTTTTTGGCGCCGTTGCCGGGGAGTTTGTAGCAAATAATCAGTAACCGAGTATCGTATCCACAGGGACTGACACAACGAAATAACTCTAGCTATCTCCTAAACAGACTATAACAGTAGACAGGCAACAAAAAGTAGGAAGGTTTGATTAGCACTAAATTCAGGTAACAACAAATAAAATAAGGTAAAAACTCAAATAATAAAAGACTCTGACCCTAGGGATGTACTTTCACTAATCAACTACATGCATTTAACCTATTGATTCAATTACCAATTTAATCCAACCCTGATGAGAGATCACATAACTATTCACAAGCTTCTCTAACGAACACCTATGAAAGTAGATTAATTTAACCCCTTCACATTCAAGATTCCAAGGAATAAATTAACTCCCAAGCGTACACAAAGATTAGCTCCCTATAGCTTCACCTATCGCATTCAAGACTCAAGGCTACTACTATAACATGCATTCCTGAATCGGCTGAACAATTATCGCATTCAAGACTCAAACTGAACAGCTAGACATGTAAATTATTGGCCAAATAATTCACAAGAAATTAAGCACCAGGAATCATGAATCACAAGTTGGAAGGCAAATTGATATCAATAAATCATACACACATAATTAAATAGCTATGTACAAACCCTAGGTTCAGATAAAAGAACTAGCCAAACATAATAAAAGAAAGCAAAAGAATAAATAAAAAGAAAGCAATTAAAATAAATGAAATAGATAAAACCCGGAAGAAATTCGGGATGAACAGCTTGAATCTTGAATCTTGCAGGAAAAGAAATCTAATCTATGAAAGCATTAAAATCCTAAGTCTAAAACTGAAAAATATGAAAAGAGGTAAAGAGATGTGAAAAGATGTGTCTATTAGGTCAGGAAAAGGACCTATATATAGGCACAGGAGATAAATACAGTATAGAGCTCGAAAATACTGATAAAATCCGAAAATCCCGCAAAATCCCGAAAATTCGGAAATTCCCGTCGGGCACTATTCACTGGTGCGCGCGACTTTCTTATTTCGGCCATATCTTCCTCGTCCGAACTCCGATTTACGAACCGTTTGCGCCTACGAACTCGTATCGAGACGATCTACAACTTTCATTAAGGGCAGTGGTCCAAATTCGAACTCCATATTTCTGTAAAAATCATCAAAGTACGACCAAGTAACATATTTCACAAGATAAAACAATTTAAGCACAAAACAATCATCCAACACTCAATTTCCTATAAAATTATCATCATATGAACATTAAAAACCATAGAAAAATGAGTGTTATCAAATCCCCCAAACTTAAGCCATTGTTCGTCCTCGAATAATGAGAAGAACACAATCATAACACGAATGGGTAAGAAATCTAGCTCATCGATGCCTCCGCAAGATAAAGAATAATAGAATTCTCAAATCCACAATAATCAAGCACAAAATTCACCAATAAACACAACCTACAGCAAAATCAACCTTGACATTCCAAACAATTGAATCTCACAAGGTATGTGTATCACTCAACTCTCAATTTGATGGAATATATAGGACGTGTATGCTCTCATCGAATTCAATGCAATGCAGATCACTTACCATAGGCTTGCCAATCGTCTACAATCTCCATCGCTAATAGTGTGCCAGGACTAAGATCAAAAAGGTCTTTTTCTTTGGGTTATAATGTAGGGACATTGGTTAAGGTAGGGAAATATAGGCTAAGTGACTCAAAATAATTAAGAACATCAACCTTATAACTTCACAAATCAAGTATGGAATAAATTCCATCTTCCTCCCAACTATATCACCGTAATTAACACAACTCAAAGGATTTAATCATCACAAAACAAAACTAAACACTCTTTTATGCTTTCCATTTATTTCCATCACACGAAGTCGATTTTCTAACAAATTTATCAATATACACTCACTGTTCTCTCTCTCTCTTCAGTATATATATCTCCTTCCCTGCACTCCGATCTTCTTTTCTCATTCACTCACTTCTCTCTCGTTTTGTCCCGGACTGAGCTTCGATCACTGAACTCCAAGAACAGCAACCAACGATTCACCCAGCAAATCCAAGCCAAGGTTTCACCTTTAAACTCCCCTGCTTCTTTACTTCACTTTTCGTCCAATAATTCAAAATGCATGTTCATGTATTTGTGTGTTTATATGTGTTTTAGCTTCATAACTGATTAATGAATAAGGAAAGGTAGATTCATGAACTATGCTGCTTTAGTTTCGAGTCTTGAGCAGGTTTAATGAAGGAGTTAAGGATGGTTCGAACCCTAACCATGGAACCCATGAGGGCAGCCGTCCGTGTTCTTCGTCGTCGTCACTTGTTCTTTGATTTTTGTTAATCGATGTAACTTGTGTTTGTGTTTTAGGAGCATGCTAGGTTTGTTATTTGTTTATCATTGTTTTTACCAAGCATGATAGATTGTAGGTTGTACAAATGGTTGTGCTGTGCGTGAACTTAGAAATGCATATTAAGGTTTTCTTGAGTTTTGTGTTCTAAGTTTGAAGTTGAGCATGATAAGTTAAGTTTAAGGTTTTGAGGAGTGTTAGATCGAGAGAGAAGAGTGAGTGTTGTTTTTGTTGAGTTGGTGCGTGAAGTCCAACTCTGGCGTTCCAGCGGGTTCGTTCCAGCCCTAGCGTTCCAGCGGGTTCGTTCCAGCTCTGGCGTTCCAGCGGGTTCGTTCCAGCTCTGGCGAGTGATTCCTCTGGCGTCGATTCCTCTGGCATCGATTCCTCTATCGTCGATTCCTCTGGCATCGATTCCTCTGTCGTCGATTCCTCTGGCACCGATTCCTCTGTCGTTGATTCCTCTGGCGTCGATTCCTCTGGCGTCGATTCCTCTGGCAGCGATTCCTCTGGCGTTGATTCCTCTGGCATCGTTTTCTCTGGCAGGGCAGTTGAGTTAAGTGTAAATGTTAGAGTTTGCATGAAATAGGCTGCTGTTCGTGTTCAGTTTCTGGAGTCATGCATTGCATCATGTTTTAATTAGTTTTTATAATTTCAATTACGAGAGATAGATGAGTAAGAATATTGTTGGTGTTCTTAACTCAAGAAAAATGTTTTCAATTATTTATTCTTTAAATTTTGGAAACCCGGCTAAGTGAATCATAGAATGTTAAGCACTTTACCGTGACTTGGTTTAGATTTAAGAGACCTATTAAGAATAGATTTCTTGTAGGCTTTGAACGTCAGGAGGATTAGCACTGCTATTCCGATTCAAAGTTAAGATTTAACGACAGGCATTGCCTAATCAGGTGGGCTTATTTTCCAATTGTATGATTTAGCTATTGAGCTTAAATGTTTCAATGAAATGAAAACTGTTTATCCAATAAAATGTTTATGTGCACTCTGCTCTGTTTAAGGCTCGCAATTCATGGATCGATCGAGGTTCTCTTATGGCCTAACACGTTATTTGAGAATTGTGTACACTTGTTAGTTGTTTCGGTGGGTTGATCTCCATCGGGCACTAATTCATGTAAGAGGCATTATAAGGGTGCTTGGCTGGATGTGTTCCGGAGCATGTATCATGTAAGGCCTGCCTGGGTCGCGTCCCGAGGTCAATTCAACTTGTCTGAGTTACGTCCTCAGGGCAAGTGCAATGGGATAAATGGATCCGTCGGTGGCTAAAAGGTCCGGGATCACAGCGAGTAACAGAAAGGGAGTGTGACATGTGCGCACAAATGAAAGAAAATATTTTAACATGCTTAGAAGTTATTTCAATTTAAAGTCTTCTAAGTCATGTCAAGTATAATTGGATAAACTGCTCTTATGATTATGAAATGTTTATAAAAATGCTAGCCCACTAAGTACTTTAGTACTTAGCCCAAAATTACTTTCAAATGTTTTCAGGTTGATTAGTCGGTGCTGACGGAGCGAGCTGAGGCTAGGGTTCAACTCTGTATTTTTGTCTTCCGCTGTTGCACTAGCTCTTTTGTCTTTTGTTACTCTGACTTAAGACCTATATGTAAATTCTGAATTATGTTTCTTATCGAGCTTTGACTCTCAACCTATATATATATATATATATATATATATATATATATATATATTTTGTTAAGCCGAGACTATTATTTCATGAGTATCCCATTCTAAATGTTGGTTATCAGAAGCATGACACTAAACTTGTGATCCAAAGGGGACTAGCCCGACTTGTTATTTTATTCGGGCTTTGACAAGGTTGTTCCTTGTTTATTTTTATGATTTTAGTCGCACCTCGATTATATTTATTCATTCCAGAATTGGGGTGTGACAGGTGTGCTCAACATAGGTAACGCCAGTATCAGTAATGTTAGCTTTGCTTCTGGTCTTAAACATAATCTGTTGTCTGTGAGTCAATTTTGTGACAACGGTTTCACAGTGAAGATCAAAAATGATGAATTCACTGTTAGAAACAATCAAAAGAAGGTGGTTCTGAAAGGTTTCAGACAAGGAAGTCTCTACGTCGTTTCATGGGAAGACAGCCCACCAGAAACATGCCTCATCAGCAAAAGCAGCTCGGAGCTCAACTGGCTGCGGCACAGGAGACTCAACCATCTCAACTTCAAGACGATCAACAAGCTTGCTAAACATCAACTGGTAGAAGGTCTGCCTTCTATTGTGTTCTAGAAGAAGCAAGAATGTGAAGCAAGTCAAAGAGGAAAGCAGACGCGAATATCATTCAAGTCAAAGTCAGGACACTTCTCTGGAAGAATTCTTCAACTACTTCACATGGATCTGTTTGGCCCAATCTCTCCAAGAAGCTACAAGGTAGGAAGTACACCTTAGTAGTTGTGGATGACTATTCACGATATACTTGGGTTATCTTTCTCTTCAAGAAGAAAGAGACACTGGAGGAACTGCCAAAGCTGCTGAGAAGACTGAGCGTGGAAAAAGAAGTCAACATCATCAGCATTAGATCAGATCGTGGGACTGAGTTCCTCAATACTGTCATTCGTGAGTATTGCGATGAACAAGGAATCAGTCATCAAACTTCTGCAGCAAGAACTCCTCAACAGAATGGAGTTGCAGAAAGAAGAAATAGGTCTTTAAAGGAAGCAGCAAGGACGATGCTAGCCGAATCAAAACTTCCCTTGAAGTTTTGGGTCGAAGCAGTCAACAACGCATGCTACACGCAGAATCGCTCCTTCCTCACTCAAAGACATGGAAAAACTCCTTACGAGTTATGGAAGAACAGAAAGCCCTCAATTGCCTATTTTCATGCTTTCGGTTCTAAGTGTTTCATCCACAACAATGAAAAGAAAAGGTTAAACACATTTGATAGCAAGGCTGATCCAGGAGTCTTTCTTGGATACTCTGGAACAGAACGATCGAGCAAAGCCTATCGAGTGTTTAACTCTCAAACTCTTTGTGTTGAAGAAACACCTCATGTGGTCTTTGATGAGTCTACAGATGATTTTAGGGAACAGGAAACTAAAAGGTGTGACCAGAACACTGAAGGTTCCAAAGCTGAAATCCACAACACCGAGCCCTCTACTGTCTTGGTGTGGGGACCAGGAAAAAATGAAGATACTGAAAGGCTTCAGCATCAAAAGATCAGTCAAAGGTCTAAAGTTCAGACTGGAGCCAATACAGATGGCATCAGTCAAGGGAGAACTCCAATTGCTGAAGATCGAGTTGAACGTGCCGAAGCAGCTCCAGCTCAACTCTCCCCTGCTCCAGAAGGTGCTCAACACTTCAGAACCATTCTGACTGAAGAAGCCCCACCATCTCCAGAAGAAATCAAGAAGTATCGAAGATGGTTTGAACTCCACTCAAAGGAGAACATTATTGGAGAACCATCAGATGGCGTCAAGACTCGAAGATCAATGTGCAACCTCGTCTTTGACATCAATCAGAACTGCATCAACGAAGATAAGAATTTAGTTGTTTCTTATCATCTATAGAGCCCAAGGATGTTGAAGAAGCTCTGAAGTCCACTCAATGGGTCATCGCAATGCAAGAAGAACTCAATGAATTCAACCGGAATTCAGTTTGGGAGCTTGTGGATCGACCAGACGATGCAAAAGTGATTGGTTTGAAATGGATTTTCAAAAACAAGAAAGACGAAGAAGGAAACGTTGTGAGAAACAAAGCAAGGCTTGTAGCAAAAGGATACAGTCAAGAAGAAGGAATCGACTACGACGAAACGTTTGCTCCAGTTGCCAGATTGGAAGCAGTCAGACTCTTCTTAGCCTTCGCAGCTCACAAAGGTTTCAAGGTACACCAAATGGATGTCAAGTGTGCATTTCTCAATGGAGTGCTTGATAACACTCATGTTTCCATGGTTTTTAGTGTTCATATGATGTTATTTTATAGGAAACTGAGTGTTGGATGATTGTTTTATGCTTAATTTGCTTTATCTTTTGAAACATGATTCTTATTCGAACTTTCAAGGAAATTTCAGGTTTATTGAGTTCGAATTTGGAAAACGTATCTGAAATAGAAGTTGTAGATTGTCTCGATACGAGTTCGTGAGCATAAATGGATCATAAATCGGAGTTCGGACGAGAAAGTTATGACCAAAACATGAAAGTCGCGCGCAGCAGCGAAACGGCGGCGACCCCGCGGCGACCGGGCGGCGACCGCCGCCTGAAGAAGGAAAATTGTGCAGCAGCCGGCGACCCAGCCGGCGACCGCCACGCAGCCCGCCGAGAAATCGGCGTGGCTGGCGATCAGGCGGCGCCCGCCGGGCGCCCGCCGCGTGCAGAAGGAAAATAAAGAAGGAGGCGGCGACCGCCGGGTGCCCGCCGTGCGACCGCTGCGAGTCCGGGTTTTTGCGTTTTTTTTCGTTTTTCAAAGTCTTTTCGAGCTCAAACTCTTTAGTTTTACCCTGGAACTATATATAGGTCTTCTTTGTACCTATTTAGGGTTCCCAGCTTTAGTTTTTCAGTTCTCAATTTTCATATTTCAGTTTTATAGCTTTAGAACTTTTTAGCTTTCCAGTTTTCAAGGCTTGGATCAAGATTGAAGATTCAAGTCGCTACAATCGTTTTAATTCGGTTTTATACAATTTGTTTTTACAATTGCTTTCAATTTAATTATGTTTATGTTTGATTTTATTATGTCTGGCTAGTCTTTTAATCTGAACCTAGGGTTTGTATATAGCTAATTAATTATGTGTTTTTGATTTATTGATTTCAATTTTCCCTCCAACTTGTGATTCATGATTCCTGGTGTTTAATCTATTGTGAATTATCTGATCAATGATTTACATGTCTAGCTGTTCAGTTTGAGTCTTGAATGCGATAATTGTTCAGCCGATTCAGGAATGCATGATATAGTGTTAGCCTTGAGTCTTGAATGCGATAGGTGAAGCTATAGGAAGCTATTCTTTATGTGCGGAGTTAATTTATTCCTTGGAGTCTTGAATGTGAAAAGGGATTAATTAATCTACGTTCATAGGTGGTCGTTAGAGACGCTTGTGGATAATATAGTGATCTTTCATCAGGGTTGGATTAAAATTGGTAATTGAATCAATAGGTTGAATGCATGTAGTTGATTGGTGAAAATACATCCCTAGGGTCAGAGTTTTCCATATTTGAATTTATCTACGTATTTTTATTAGTTTCTATTTGCGTTTTAATTTACGTCAACCAATCTCTACCTTTCGTTGCCTGAATATTACTATAGTTTAATTAGGATTAGTTAGAGTAATTCGTTATAATAGTCCTCTGTGGATACGATACTCGGTTACTGATTTTGTGCTGCAATTGCACCGTGTTAGTTGCGGTAATTTGTTGCTAATAATTTAGTGATCAACTTTTTGGCGCCGTTGCCGGGGACTATTTAGAATTAACTTTAATATTTCTGATTAGACTTAAGCATTATTTCAGGCGTTATAAGTTTTAATTTTATTTTTTTTAGTTTTTAAATTTCTGTTTTTGTTTGTTGTCTCAGGCGTGTATGATCACGAGATCCAAAGGAAAGGAACATCTAGTGCCTTTGAACTTGGAAATCGAAAAGCAGTACAAAAGAGACAACCGCGAAAAGAAGAAGCAAGCAATGGCAGAGAATAACATGGACCTTCAAACTCTTGTGCAAGTCGTGACAAACCTTCAGAGGCAGCTAGACGAAGAGAGAGAGCGCAACCGGACTCCTCCACCAGAGCCACCACTGAATCACATGTATCAGCCTCGGGTTGATCAATTTCAAGGAGGCAGATGGGGACCAACTGTGCAGGCTACCACGTTCGAGCTGAAGCCGGGATTGATAAACATGGTTCAAGCTGAACAGTTTAGTGGAATGGCTTCCGAAAACCCGCATGCTCACATTACTCAGTTTCTAGATATCTGCGACACTATTAAGCAGAATGGAGTGCCACCAGATGCCATCAGAATGAAGATGTTTGGATTCTCTCTCAGGGACAAAGCGAAGGAGTGGTTCAAGAGTTTGGACAGAGGTGCTATTACTGGATGGGAGGATTTGTGTAGAGCTTTCCTGGCAAAATACTTTCCTGCTTCTAAAGCTCAGAAAATCATTGCGGAGATTTCTCACTTTTCCCAGCTAGGAGATGAGACCATTCATGATGCCTGGGAAAGATTTCGTGAACTGCTCAGGAACTGTCCACAACATGGTTTCACGGAGGATCAGCAAATCATTCACTTTTATAATGGTTTGACTGGTCTAACAAAAAGTATGGTGGATGCTACTGCAGGTGGATGTCTTCTCCATAGAAATACAAGGGAGGCTTATCGTGTGATAGAAGAGATGGCCTCCAATAGTTATCAATGGCCGAATGACAGAAATTCTACGAGAAGAATTGCAGCTGTGCATGAGGAGAGAGATGATTTTAAGGAGAAATATGAAGCTCTTCAAAAGCAGTATGAGTTGGAGAGAAAAGCATTGCTAGCTAAAATTCCTCAGCAGCCGAGTTTATCTGATGTGTCACAGTTTGAAGATGCTAATTATGTCCAGCAGCAGTACCAATTCAATAGACCAAACTATCAGGGACATCAGGGCGGAAATCCACCGTATCATCCTAATAATAGGAATCATCCAAATTTTTCCTATTCAAATCCCAACAGTGTTGTGCAGCCTCCACCTGGGTTTTCTGTGTCTAGTGGAGGAGTAATCAATGAGCCAAAGAAAGATTCAATGGAGGAAATGATAAAGCAAGTATTGGTGAAGGTCACTGGGATGGAGACAAATTCGGCAAACATGGGGACCAAAATCTCCAACATGGAGCAAAACTTTTCAGCGTTGTCTAAGCAGGTGCAGATGTTGGAGATTCAAGTTGGTCAGATGGCTAACCAAACAGCTGCACAGCACAAGCCAGGCCAATTTCCTAGCAACACTCAGTTCAATCCGAAGAGCCAACATCAACAACCTCAGCAAAATCAGCAATGTCATTCCATCCGGGTGGTTGATAATTCAGTTGAGGATGAAGAGCAGCGGAATGACAAGGGAAAAAGCAAAGTAGTGGAGGAAGACGATGATGATTTGGAGGAGCTTGCAGCGAAACAGACGCCTCTCCCTAAGAAGGATTCGAGCTCTTCTGCTGTTAAAGGGCCTATTCCTACTCCTACGTTTCCCAGGCCAGAGTACAAGCCTGTAGCACCCTTCCCGAATAGCCTGGCAAAGCCGAAGATGGATGAGAAGTTTTTGGAGACATTTAAGAAGTTGGCTGTGAATATTCCTTCCGTGGAGATCTTGAGAAACAAGCCAAATGAGGTGCAAATTGTGAAAGCTGTGATGGAAAAGAAGAGAGCATTCAATGAATTTGAGGAGGTGCTCGCAGTGAAGGAGTATCAGTTGGCTCCAAAGAGAGAAGATCCGGGCAGCTTCAATATTCCTGTGAAGATTGGAAAGTCATTGTTTGAGAAAGTGATGTGTGACACCGGAGCAAGCATAAATGTCATGCCTCTCAAAGTTTATAGGAAGTTGAAGCTGGGGGATTTGAAGCCAACCAACAAGACAATTCAGCTTATTGATAAGTCTTGCTCTAAACCTCTAGGAGTTGCGGAAGATGTGCTTGTGAAGGTGAGTGATTTTTTCTTCCCAGTCGACTTTGTAGTGTTGGATATTCCGGAGGATCCAAAGATGCCTTTGCTATTAGGGAGACCTTTCCTTGCCACATGCGGAGCAAAGCTAGATATGCAAAGGGGGACGATGACATTGGGAGCCTATGGGGAAACTGTGATTTTCAAGAAACCTCCACCAAAGGAAGTTCCCCAGAATGAAGTGATAAATTTGGCTGACAGTTTTCTAGCAAATTCGGAGAATGAAGAGGTTGAGAAGAATGAGCTGCCCAAGTATGAAGCCAAGAAAAAAACTCCAAAACCAAAAGAAGTTCTGACTTTTGAGATGTGTTTGTTTTTGGAGCATGATGGGGGGTCTTTGAAAACCCATACCCCCAAGAAGAAGAAAGTGAAATTCCGGATTTTTCGGAACAAGAATGAGAAGGGGGCAATGCTTGTGGAGGATGTCCGAGCCAAGAGAAGTGTTTTGGTGGAGAGGGCACCCAAGAGTAGAAAAGCTTTCCAATGGTTAGAGTGCTGTTTCCGACCTCCATGAGTTTTTGAGGTATCGTCGAGCTCTAGACGTTAAATTAAGCACTTGTTGGGAGGTAACCCAACCGTTTTCTTTGTTTTGTTTTCCTTTCGTTTAGTTTCTTTTTGTTTCTTTGTTTCTTTGTTTCTTCGTTTTGGGGTTTTAGTGCAGTGTTGAGCTTGGAAGATGCGGGAACTCGCGCCTTGTTCATATCACCACCGTGGAGCATGTGTTTCTGTGAGTAGTGACACACATATCATCATCCCTCCAAACTTATTTTCGAACTTATGTTCTGTAATAAGTTTGGGGGAGGGGGGTGAGAGTAGATATGTGTATCACTTTTATCTTTTTGTTGGCTTTATTGTTTTATCCTGCTTGGTTGGTGGTGTGTGTTTGTGATTGTTTTTGAGATGATTATTGCTCCTTTAGATTTCTGGTGAGATGCCAATGATGATTTCTGTGAAAAAAAATTTGGAGTTTGATTTTCTTTGATGATTTGAGCATAATTGGAACTAATTTGCATAATTCTAGAGTGATTTTGACCTTGACTTTTGGACGTTGAATAAACCTGTGAGGATTTGAGCTATAACTGTTTATCATGCACAGTTTATTCTTTGTTGTGAGTTTTGTCATTGCATGTGGTGATCTTTTAGAACTTGCCATGGTTTCTGTGTTGAGGTTGCTGTTGTGCCCAGGATTAGGAGATGATTTTAGGCCATCTTTTGTTAGCCACATTTTTTCCCAAACACTGTCCTTAACGAAAAATTATCCTTTGTTATCCACTTTGAGCCTATTTAGCTTTTATTCTTTAGCCGGATGATAGGGGGTGATGAAGTATATGGGAATCTTTGTGTGGTGAATTTTCATAGTGGGTTGTGAAAAAGAAGGGATGATTTTGTGTTACTTTTTACTCTTATGAGCTCTAGAAAAGTTGTGGAAATAAAAGAAAAAAAAATGTTGAGAAAAAAAAAAGAAGAAAAAAAAAGAAAAAAAAAAGAAAAGAAAAAGAAAGAGAAAAAAATATAAAGTCGAGTGTTTATTGAGAAATTTGTTAGAAAATCGACTTTGTTTGTTGGAAATAAATGGAGAGCATAAAAGAGTGGTTAGTTCTGCATTGTGATGATTAAATCCCTTGAGTTGTGTTGATTATGGTGATATAGTTGGGTGGAAGATGGAATTTATTCCATACTTGATTTGTGATTTGTGAAGCTATAAGGTTGGTGTTCTTAAATTATTTGAGTCACTTAGCCTATATTTCCCTACCTTAACCAATGTCCCTACATTATAACCCGAATAAAAAGACCTTTTTGATCTTAGTCCTGGCACACTTTTAGCGATGGAGATTGTAGACGATTGGCAAGCCTATGGTAAGATATCTGCATTGCATTGAATTCGATGAGAGCATACACGTCCTATATATTCCATCAAATTGAGAGTTGAGTGATACACATACCTTGTGAGATTCAATTGTTTGGAATGTCAAGGTTGATTTTGCTATAGGTTGTGTTTATTGGTGAATTTTGTGCTTGATTATTGAAGATTTGAGAATTCCATTATTCTTTATTTTTCGGAGGCATCTATGAGCTAGAGTTCTTACCCATTCGTGTTATTGATTTGTATTCTTCCCATTATTCGAGGACGAACAATGGCTTAAGTTTGGGGGAGTTGATAACACTCATGTTTCCATGGTTTTTAGTGTTCATATGATGTTATTTTATAGGAAACTGAGTGTTGGATGATTGTTTTATGCTTAATTTGCTTTATCTTTTGAAATATGATTCTTATTCGAACTTTCAAGGAACTTTCAGGTTTATTGAGTTCGAATTTGGAAAACTTATCTGAAATAGAAGTTGTAGATTGTCTCGATACGAGTTCGTGAGCGTAAACGGATCATAAATCGGAGTTCGGACGAGAAAGTTATGACCAAAACATGAAAGTCGCGCGCAGCAGCGAAACGGCGGCGACCCCGCGGCGACCGGGCGGCGACCGCCGCCTGAAGAAGGAAAATTGTGCAGCAGCCGGCGACCCAGCCGGCGACCGCCACGCAGCCCGCCGAGAAATCGGCGTGGCTGGCGATCAGGCGGCGCCCGCCGCGTGCAGAAGGAAAATAAAGAAGGAGGCGGCGACCGCCGGGTGCCCGCCGTGCGATCCGCCGTCGAGTCCGGGCTTTTTGCGTTTTATTTCGTTTTTCAAAGTCCTTTTCGAGCTCAAACTCTTTAGTTTTACCCTGGAACTATATATAGGTCTTCTTTGTACCTATTTAGGGTTCCCAGCTTTAGTTTTCCAGTTCTAAAACTTTTCATATTTCAGTTTTATAGCTTTAGAACTTTTTAGCTTTCCAGTTTTCAAGGCTTGGATCAAGATTGAAGATTCAAGTCGCTACAATCGTTTTAATTCGGTTTTATACAATTTGTTTTTACAATTGCTTTCAATTTAATTATGTTAATGTTTGATTTTATTATGTCTGGCTAGTCTTTTAATCTGAACCTAGGGTTTGTATATAGCTAATTAATTATGTGTTTTTGATTTATTGATTTCAATTTTCCCTCCAACTTGTGATTCATGATTCCTGGTGCTTAATCTATTGTGAATTATCTGATCAATGATTTACATGTCTAGCTGTTCAGTTTGAGTCTTGAATGCGATAATTGTTCAGCCGATTCAGGAATGCATGATATAGTGTTAGCCTTGAGTCTTGAATGCGATAGGTGAAGCTATAGGAAGTTATTCTTTATGTGCTATTGGGAGTTAATTTATTCCTTGGAGTCTTGAATGTGAAAAGGGATTAATTAATCTACGTTCATAGGTGGTCGTTAGAGACGCTTGTGGATAATATAGTGATCTTTCATCAGGGTTGGATTAAAATTGGTAATTGAATCAATAGGTTGAATGCATGTAGTTGATTGGTGAAAATACATCCCTAGGGTCAGAGTTTTCCATATTTGAATTTATCTACGTATTTTTATTAGTTTCTATTTGCGTTTTAATTTACGTCAACCAATCTCTACCTTTCGTTGCCTGAATATTACTATAGTTTAATTAGGATTACTTAGAGTAATTCGTTATAATAGTCTCTGTGGATACGATACTCGGTTACTGATTTTGTGCTGCAATTGCACCGTGTTAGTTGCGGTAATTTGTTGCTAATAATTTAGTGATCAACACCGATGAAGTCTATGTGGAACAACCTCCAGGCTTTGAGGTTGCTAGACCAGAAAAGGTGTACAAGCTGAAGAAAGCCCTCTATGGCTTGAAGCAAGCTCCAAGAGCGTAGTATGATACTCTCTCGGAGTATCTTGTTGAACAAGGTTTCAAGAAAGGATCTGTGGACAGAACTTTGTTCACTCTCAAAGAAGGAGAAGATCTCTTACTTATTCAGATTTATGTCAATGACATAATCTTCGGATCCAAATCCGAACGCATGTGCAAAAAGTTTGCTGACATCATGACCAATAAGTTCCAAATGTCCATGATGGGAGAAATGAATTTCTTTCTCGGATTGCAAGTCAAGCAGACCAGCGAAGGAATACTGATCAGTCAGTCCAAGTATGCCAAGGAACTGATAGCCAAGTTCGGTATTCAGCACATGAAATCAGTCAAAATCCCAATGAACACAAACTGGAAAGTTGATCCAGGCTCAGAAGGAAAATCTGTCCCTTCGACGAAGTACAAAGAAATTATTGGATCATTGCTGTATTTGACTGCGAGCATACCAGACATCGCATTTGCAGTCGGAGTATGTGCAAGATATCAGTCAGATCCAAAGGAAGCTCATTTGGATGCAGCAAAGCGAATTCTACGATATCTTAAAGGCACACCTAACTTAGGATTGTGGTACCCAGCAGACGACGACTTCAAGCTCACCGGATATTCAGACTCAGATTTTGCTGGATGCAAAATTGATCGCAAATCAACCTCCGAAACCTGTCAATTCCTAGGCAACAAGCTCATCTCTTGGTTTTCAAAGAAGCAGACTTCAGTCGCCACCTCCACAACTGAAGCTGAATATGTTGCTGCCGGAAGCTGCTGCTCACAACTCATGTGGTTAGTCCAACAGTTGAAGGACTATGGGATAGATGAAAAGGAAGTCCCAATCTATTGCGACAGCTCCAGTGCTATTGCAATCTCCCAGAATCCAGTTCATCACACCAGAGTCAAGCATATGGCCATTCGACATCACTTCATCCGTGATCACGTCGAAAAGAAGAATATCTCTGTGGAATGGATTCCAACTGCTGTTCAGAGAGCGGACTTGCTGACCAAAGCTCTTCCAGAAGAAAGGTTCAACGATCTGTGTGGAAGGATCGGCCTCATCAACCCTGAAGAGTGATGCTGTGTTTGAAGATTTTCTCAAACAGTCATGCTGACTGGTGGTTTTCCAATTGCTGTTCAACAACCACTGACGTGGAAAGCAATGAAGTCAAGCGCTCATCTGAAGAAAAGTCATCCTAATGATTCAACCAGGATCAAGTGGTATCGACTGGCTACAATGATCAGTCGATCAGTAAGTATTTTTTTTCTTACTATTTAAAATCAGTTATTTCAGTTAAGAGCCTTGAGTTGAAATTCAAAATCTTTCTCTAACTGATCAGTTTCTTTCAAAAACTTTAACTGATTGTTGGAAAATGGAATATCCGAGAAGGACAAGTGTTTTAAAAGGGAAAATCTGTTTTGATTGAACTTGTCAATATCTTCTCTAAAAATCTTTCCAACCTGTTGCCTCTGTATAAAATTTCTTGAGAACCTCATTGACATGACATAATGCAATGATACCTCTCACCTTTTTGAAGCTTCAGTCCCCTGCAGTGACGGCGAACGTGAAAATTTTCTTCAAAAACATTTTTAGGCACAGTCTTTGAAAAACTTTTCATCTTCTTACTTGGTACAAATTTTGTCTATTTAATACCATGTTGTCTTCAGTCTTTTTCTGCATCAACTAACAGCTATCTACAGCCTTCTCTGTGAGAAAAATTTTCAAACCTTCCAAAGTTGCAGAGAAACTTTGTTCCGACTAAAGGAGAAATCTATGACTGCAAAGTCATGGAGTGGGAGAATGACGCTCACATACTTGGTCTTCACCGGACCCTTCCACTGGATCTCAACGTCTCTCCGACGTCAAAGTTTACTCTACCCTCACTTGTATCCAGCGAAGCGAGTGTCTTCCATCCTCATGCCCAGACCATACGACTTGAAGTACCTGTCTCAAGAAGACGGTCTTCACCTGTTCCTCAGGCAAGCTTTGCACCTTTTGTAAAGCTCTCGTGTGGTGCAACAGCAATGAGAAGGAGCTCGTTGTCAACTGGCACAACATCGACAATGTCTATCCTCACGATAGCCACTGATTCGATTTTCATTACCCACATACCTCCCCTCTTATGCTTCTTTCTCTTCACCAAAAACCCTCTCCTCAACCTCCTTTGGTTTGCATGTCCACTGCTCTCTTCTTCCCTATTTCGAGAGCCATGCAAATCAACCCCTTTCCCTTTCTCCGTCTCCTCTCATCTTTCACTTTTTTTTTTAAACCTCTGTATTCTCCGTCTACCTCTTACCCTCAGCATCTTTCTCTGGACCATTCTACGATTCTATTTCTACGCAGTGGTCTTAGCTTCATCCTTCAGTCAATCCCACCTTTTTGATGTTGCCAAAAAGGGGGAAAAAGTTCTTAAGAGACTTATTCTCAAAAGTCTGAAGACGATCAAGCAAAATGATCATCCGATTCATCCGATGATCATGAGAAAGATTAGCCAAAAGGATAAGACCTCAACTCAACGGAAAACAAGTGAGAGTGGAACAAGCTTAGGAACATGAAGACACGAAGACAGAAGATGAAGATCAAGATGTTCAAAGGCGCAGCCAAGCAGACTGCTGGAGTCCATGGGTTTCCCATGTTGTTTTTGTTTTTATTTTTTACTCCAATGTAAGTCTCGCTCTGTACCCCGACTGATGGCTTATCAGTCCTTCATTAATGAAAAGAACTTCTTTTTTATCTAAACCTAAAGACAATGACTCTTTGTCCAGGCTCTGATTATGTTTTTCTGTCTTCTCCTGTTCTGTTTTAGAACTGTTTCGTTCTAAACTCTAAGTACAAGTTTTTAGGTTCTATTGTTAAGGGGGAACTGTTTTCACCCCAGTTTTAGAACTTGTGCTGAGAGTTCAGTCTTTTTTGTTGTCTAGAACTGCTGTATGGTTTTGGCATCATCAAAAAGGGGGAAATTGTTGGGAACCTTGTGGAATATCCTAATCCTTGTTTTGATGATACCAAAATTCATAGGTCTTAATTGTAATAGACAAGAACAGTTTTGAACTCAAGTGTTAGAGTTCGTTTCTAGTTTAGTATGCGGTTCGGAAGACTGAAGACTGAAGACTGAAGGACGAAGGACTGAAGATACCAACTGAAGTATCAGTTGAAGAATCAGTTTGGAACTGATTACTTAATGCGTGCCACAGACTGATACTAAAGTCAAGTATCAGTTGAACATTCTTCCTCGGACTGATCTTCCAACGTTCAAAGGAAGCCACGTACTCACAAGAGTACAGCCGCATTAAATGCAGAGATCTCAGGATCTTATCTCTGCAGAGGTCATTCCTATTTGGTGGTTACTTTATCAGAGACGTCACATCTCCTGTCCCTCAAGATAGCCGTTTCCACCAGATAAGGAACCTCGAAGATTGAAGCCTCAGCCCAAATTCGAATTGCTCTCCAACGGAAGAAATCTTGAGGACGTTCTACGCCAACGGATCTATTCAACAGTTCTCCTACAAATAGCGCTTGAGGATCACTTCAACCTTCACCGATTCAACGACATAAGCTGAAGCTCTGCCGAATATGCTACTCAGCCTAAAGCTTAACCTCCCCAAAGTTTGAATCGAAGAAGAGAATTCCAAAGCCAAAATCAGTCACTGCTGATTACATACATTCTCTTAGACCTTAGGCAAACCTCTGTTTACCCAGAAGCCAAGGTCAAACTTGCTACAAAGAACTTGTTCTTTGCAGTATAGTTGGCACTCGTTCAAACCTCCTTTCCAAAAGAAAGATTTGAGTGTTTTGAGTGATTCGGAGTTCAGAAGGGTTTTCTGACTCTGAGAGTTTTAGCGCGGGTTGTGCTAAGCAAGAGAAATCCGACACGAGTGAAGTGTGGGTACTGAAGAAGGGTTTTCTTCAGTGGTACGGTTGTGTGCACCCGGCAAGCACACGGTTTGGTTTGCAGTGCACCTGTTAAGCACTTGCGGAGTGGATTGTTGGTCTGATCAACCGACCGTGGATGTAGGAAAGGGTTTTTCCGAACCACGTAAAAGTCTCTGTGTTGTTTACAGCTTTCAATTTTACATTCTTACTTGTGTTGTTTCAATTGATAAACTGAATACTGATTAACGGCAAAGAGAAACCTAAGACCAACAACGTGCTCAACCGAGGCTATTGCGAAACTAAGTTTAATTTCCGCTGCGTATGATATCAGTTTGACTGATCTATCTTTTGATAGTCAGGAAGAGTGTTATCATCTCTGTTTTAGCAAACTCGACTGAAGCCCATAAGTGCATCAGTTAAGTTCCAGTAACTTAACTGATAACTCCTTACTGAAGAGCTTTCAGTATCAGTCGTCAACCCTATTTGGTCAAAACTGTTTTCAGTCAATAGGTGTCTTTGTTTGCATGTAAAGTTTCGTTTAGATCTCTATCTTGAGATCCATCTGATTGAGGAATTTGCAAAAATAGCCCATAGGTGTATCCCCCCCCATACACCTATTCTTCGAGACCCCCGGGACCTAACACTAATTTTGTAATTTATCTATTATCTATTATTATTATTATTATTATTATTATTATTATTATTATTATTATTATTATTATTATTATTATTATTATTATTATTATTGATGAAACTGAAACAAATAAAGTTTTTAGCTAGATATGAAAATATATTTTTCTTCCCTATACAAATAAATGTACGGATATATTTTATAAAAAATAAAAATAAAATTTTAATTATTTTGATAGACATAAGATAAGATTTTGTTTTAAAGTAATCAGGTTATAGAATTTGTGCCTTATTATTCAAACATGTAAATCAATGACCGAACCCGTTTATAATTTACATACACATGCATCATATCTCAATTCAAACTCAATTTAAAATTGATTTTATTAAAAATTAAGAAGATAAATATTATATATATATATATATATAAATTCATACAATATAATATATAATATATTGCAACATATACATATAATATATATGCTTTTGAGAAATATAAAATTAATAACAAATATACATCTAATCACTAACATTCAACTAAAATCATTTATTGTATATAAATTATAATTTTTTTCTTGGCAGACATGTAAATCTAATTTTTATCGAGATAAAATAAATAATAAAATTTATTAATTTAGATTATACGTAAGTTAAGATTATATATATATATATATATATATATATATTATTAATTATACTTATTAAGATTAACTAGTATATCACCCGCGCTATGCGCGGTGATTGTGATTTTAAATTCGCGTTAAATGTGTATATGTTTTATAATTATTAATATTCTCGTTCGAATTTGATATAGTATCATATTTTCTTATTCGGATGTTTAATTTAATATGTCACTTTCTAAAATGAAAAATCAATAAATAATTAACACGCTTACTCAACTCATTATTTACATCAAATGTTATTGTGGCCCACAAATAATTATCTATCTTTTCATTTTAAAAATAATATCTTCATTATCTCTTCTACTTTTTTGACAAATATACCCTAAAAATTACTTTTTTCTTTCTTATTTTATTATGAGATATCTGTTTATTCAAATTTGTGTCCAAGTCTCGTGGCTCATTGAATTGGGATGAAGTGAGTAATATAAACAAATAAAATTAAAATCTGATAGCAAATTTATTACTATTTGTAAAGTGATCAATGTAATATATACAAAAATATAACATGTGTCTATACATAGATATAATATCATTTATATATGGAGTTGCTATAACAATACAAATAAAATTTATCAAATCAGATAAGTTGTCTATGAATTGCTATGTAACATTACGAACTTGCTATGAAAAAAAGATCAATTAAAAAACAATCAACCTATAATTTCAAACTTTGGACCAAGAATTTATTCAGTAAAACTATGATTTCACCAAATATCTTTACAATTTATGGGATGAAAATATTTGCTATTAAGCATATTGATCTCTGACATGCTATATTTCAACACATATTTTTGAAATATCAATAGACACGTAAAGATATTAGAAATGTCATATTTAAAAAGTGACAATAATTTTGAACAAATTCAAACTTATGATTTTCTTTATCTCTTATAACTTTTGATACAATTAAAATTGGATTATTTAATCTTGACTATATTTTTAATTCATTTGATGATTACATAAATATTAAAAATTAAAATCAAAATTAAGAAAATAATAATATCTGATAATATAGCTTAGATTTTTTTTGTTTTGTGTTAATAATTTACACATACCTTTCTTTATTTCACTTTGAAATTCACTCATTTTCAACTTATTTCAGCAAATTAACTACTAAATGATTGACCAATATATAAAATGCGATTTTATATAAGAAAAAAAAAAAAGGAAAACCTAAGAAACCCTTGAAAGCACAGGAGCGCAGACTAAGGGCCGAGCCTCGTTAAAACCTCTTTACGGAAAACCACATGGGAAAAACCGTAAAAAGGAAAAAGAGTATCCGTCTAAACAGAGGAGAAAGAAAGAAAGAGAGTGGCAGGGTAAGTTTCCAGAACTCCGGCCTAACCATCGTCCCCAAACCAACCCGGCTCTCCTCCCACAGAAAAGAAAGGAAACAAACCGAACTTGGGCAAAAGGCCGATGAGACGCCGTCGCCAAATTGCCCAAACAGAGGAAAAAAGGAGCTACGCGGCCGGTTAGACGCCGTCGCCGCTAGCTCGGACCAACAAAAGAGACAATAGGAAGCAACACGGCCGGTTATATGCCGTCGCCGTGAGCTATCCACAGAACAAGACACCGAAACAAAAGGGTAAAAAATCATCCGGTTACACTCCGTCGCCGAAAAAACCGTACAGGGAAAAGCCGAGGAAGAAAAGCTGATAGTCTCGGCCGGTGAAACGCCGTCGCCGAGAACTAAAAAGCCGTGTGTCCTCTCGAAGAGATGTGTTGGCCATGCAGCCTCCCTCACGTAGCTCCAGCAGCAGCTCATCCGAAAGCAAGCATGCCCCAAATGATTGACCAATAATACCCTTTTAAATTTAGTTGCTCGTAATTAATTTTATTAACTTATAATTATTCTAATATTTATTGATTTAACCAAATGATTAATCAATTCAACAAAAAAGGATGCACGTATTATTATATTTAAAATATTCGTAGACAATCTTTTGTAAAGTGACAACGTTATGATTTTCTTCTTGACATAAATTATACTAATATAAAATATTATCTTCTTATAATAATGACATTGCATCATATTTAACAATTTTTCTATGTAAAATAAATAGAACTACATATACTATGAAAATTAAAATGTCATAAATAAGAAAATAATGAAAAAAAAAGAAAAAATATTTTTAAAAATGTTTAAGCATGTCAATTGTCTCAAATTCGAGAAAAATAATTAAAAACTAAAAAAAAATAATATATACAAATCTTAAACGGTCATAAATTACTTGTTAAATTGAATTATACTTTTCATGTATCAAATTAAAGGTTATTCATGATCTTTTGTTTAAAATACATAAGTAAATATTGCATATTTGATCCCAAAGAAAATTATATACAAAAAAAAATTGTGCAATCAAGAGAAAGCATAATAAATTGAAACTAAATAGTTCATACGTGACAAAATAATTTGATTTGTTTATTGAGAGCTTGCATTTTTTAAGTAATATATTAATAGATATTTTACAATATTAAACATATTTTAAAACAAATTATTCCTTCTTCTAATTTTATAGTAAAATGACAATTCACACACTCTTCCATTTTCATAATATATATTAGTATGCACATAGATTATATTTTTAAAATATAATAAGATTAAAATTTAATTTTTAAATTTATAGATTAAAATAATAATAAATAAAAAATACAAACCATATATAAATATATTACTATTATAATTATTTTAAAGAACATTCACATAATTCTTTTGTAATGCCATCGTTTTGTAATTTCCTTCATAAAATAAACTATAATTTGTAATTTGATGTCTTTTGATATTAATTTTATTTTGTTCCATTAATAAAATATATACATTAGATAAATCTAAATGTATAATATAATAATCAAAATATAATAAATAAAAAAGATAGAGAAATAAGAAACAAATAAAGTTAAAAGAAATTAAACATCAAAATACACGGCAGTTTTTTTGTGGGAAACGTGACTCAACATTTTCAATAATGAATTTATGCAAATTTTTTCAATTCCAAATTTACCCTTCAAATTAAATTTATTTACATTTACTTTGCTTTTTATATATATATATAAAGATGAATCTTTATATGGAATGTAATAGTTAATTAATTAATAAATGATGAAGATTATATATGATAAATTATTGAAATGGAACAATTCTAAGCATGCCACATAGGTTAAGGCCTAATCCTATTATATAAAAAAAAAATGCTATCTACATTGTTTGGACGTAGGATTAAAAAAAAAATGCACGACTAAGGTAATATATTTTGTTTAAAATTTCTTATTTTAATTTCATTATTTCTTGCTTCTAATTTTTAAAATAATAATCTATAATTTTTTGATATTTATCTAAGAATGTAATCAATGTATATGACATTATTTTCAAAATTACTGTAATTTCTTTAAATTTTTTTAGTTTGTTGTTATACTTATTTTGACAATATAATATTGTTTGTATTCAACAATATGTTCTGTATGTCACTATTCGGTAAGGTGACAAATGATTAGAATAATATATGATTAAATATAATATAATGTATTATCATATACTAAGATTGACTGATTGATTTTGTCACGCTTTAGTTTCTCAGGAGAATAAGAAATGGGATATGTGACGTGTGTGCTAGACTTTACTTGAATTAAATAGGTGATGTGCCCTTAGAGTCGGGCATGATTCCATTAATAAAAAGAAAATACGTCGTATTTAAAAGATAACAAGCACGGCGTTATAATATAATTATTCTCCCTAATAAGATCAAAAGTTCAAAGGTTTGAGACAAAAGTAACATTTCAAACTAGGCATAAAGTATACATAGAAAACAACCTTTGTGGAAAGCGATGAAAAATAGAATTCACATAAAATAGTCTATGAAGTATCGACATAATCAAACATCAGATAATATTCACCAAGTGAATTTATTTCAGCAGAAGCAGGTCATAAACATTCTTCAAATAACAATAATAATCCCTTCTTCAGCCTCGCATAGGGTTGTAAACGAATCGAATCGAGTCGAATATCATAATTTCGTATTCGTATTTGAATACTAACCGAATCGAAACGAATCGAATATTTATATTTCGAATCGAATATTTATCGAATACGAATATCAAAATTCGAATATCGAATCGAATACGAATTATTTGATTAGTTTACATTCGCAATGACGAAGCGCGACTTGTGATGGAAGAATGACTTCAATTTAAAATTTTGATTTTATAAATTGTAAAATTTTACTTTTTAAATTGTGGAGAATTACTTTAATGCATGTATATTATGATTCTTTGCATTTTTCCTTTTTAAAATTGTCAATTATTATATAATATTATAATTCTTATATATATAATTAGATATTGATGAATATAAAATTAAATTCATCCAATAAAGTGATGAATCCACCATAAAATTTACAATCAAATGATGAAAATTAGTTCATAATTTATTTTAGCCCCTCCACACGCACACATATATACATATATATAATATTTAAATATTTAATCATGCATCTATGCGAATATAGAATCGAATCGAATCGAATAGAATAATTTCATATAAGTATTTGATTACTAATCGAATCGAATCGAATATTTGTTATCGAATACGAATCGAATAATTTCGAATACGAATAACACAATTTCGAATCGAATCTCGAATCGAGCAAAAATATTCGATTCATTTACAACCCTCGCATGTCTCCATCAACTACTCAATTTTTAAAAGGTTTTGAAAACATTTGCAGGGCTGAGTACTAATGTACTCAGTGTGTTGAGCCATTTACAAATATTTTGAAAGCTATCTTTTGAAAAGATAATTCATGCTTTGAGCAGTATAATACAGAATGTTCTTAAACTAAGTCATTCCATGCATACTAAAAACTCGAGTACTCTAATTTTTATGTCTCATCTATTGGACGCTATCTACAATTGGTTGTCATCGATCTATGGATGAAATAGGTTCTGGTGTACGTACATAATTCTAATTGGCAGAACCAACAAAGTTCTGGTTAGCGAAGCTAATAATGTTCTGATATATACCATATAACCAATAGAGAGCAAAACATTTTAAGCATGAACATCAACTTTAACTTTTCATGAAATCGATCTTCTTACTTATACATTTCGAAAATATAGCCCCACTTGATTTGGAGACAATCTGAACAACCTAAATAAGCTGATTAGAAACCTAAGTATCCTATTTTGTAGGACCTACAAGATAAGTTCTCAATTTAAACTTATTGCCCTAAAACAAACCTTAACATTTTCTTAACTTGACATCAATTTTTAACTACATTCGCAATACCTGAATTTTAAAAAATTCAACTAAAACTTGAAAATCATTTTCTTGGCTAAGGGTTCCAACAATACCCTCACTTGAGTTTTACTGGAAAACTCAACTCAACTTATATCATTAATCAATTGAAGCTTTAATATGGCCCAATTAATAGATTAATTAAAGGTGATTCTATTCATAGCCTCCATTTTACTCTTTATAGCCTCTTATTTGATAATATTGTTATTATACATCATTTAAATTAAATATTAATATTTAAATTTTACTCCCTTCGTCCCCTAAACATCTTCCTAAAGGAGAATGACACATATTTTAATAAAAATTAGTTGTGTATTTAATAAGTGGAGAATGAGTCCCATAAAAGTGAAATTATAAGAGTAATAGTTATGAAAGTGGAGAATGGATCCCACAAAAAGTGAAATTGTAATAGTAATAATTAGTGAAATTATTTCTAAAAATAGGTTAAGAAGATGTTTTGGGGATATAGAAAGAGAGGAAGATGTTTGAGGAACAGATGGAGTAATAATATTTTTTTTGTTATCAATTAATTTAATTGATAAATATTTATATTTTAATATTTTTATATAATTTAAAATTGTAAAAATAAATAAATATATAATGACTGGTGTACTGCTAACAATAAACTTAGAGCATCAACAACGTGGGGTGCGAAGGCCGGATCGAACCCGGCCTATCGCACCCGCCACGGTTGTTGCACCCGGGTGCAATGGAGGAGGGGCGTATGGACGCACTCGGGGCAAAGCTGGAGCGAAGGAAATGAGTGTATTGCACGCGCCCATTTCCGTAATTAAAAAAAAATATATTCGAATTAATAATAAAAAAAGAATTTTTGGATGTTTTAAATATTCGAATTAAAAAAATATTCGAATTAAAAAAATTGGATGTTTTAAATATTTATTGTTGTTTTTTTTTATTTGTAATGTTTGGATTTTTAGTTGAATGAATTTTATGTTGTTAAAATTGAAGTTGTTTAATTTAAATTGAAAAAAGAATAAAAGTAAAGAAAAAATGAAATTAAAATCTATTGAACCCGGGCGGGTGCAATACCATTGTTGGAGTGGGTGCAATAGAAGTGAGACCATGTCTATTGCACCCACTATGGGTGCAAGGGTTGTTGATGCTCTTTTATATGAAGCCTTGTTGACTTTTTACAGGCCCGATTCGGTCTGTGTTTGACAAACAGCAATTTCAACGCTTGCCTCCAAAATTAGTCACATCGTTGACTTTGTTAAATAGTCGTATAAAATAGTGCATGCTTAGTTGTCCAAATTTGATTAGTTTTTTGGTGATATGAGTTGTGATTATGAACCTTTTGCTTTGCAAACTTTATTCGATAAAACTTTATTCCAAATGTTTGTCATTTACTTAATTCTCAAAGCTAGATAATCATGTGCTCACACCGCCGCGTTATTGTGTGAAAACGCTCCACTTTTTCCATTCTCGTTTTGTTGTTTTCAAATAATAAATAAAAACCTTAATTCTTATTTTTTTTTGTTACACGATTTGTTCGCTAATTTACGTATATAATTATTTCATCCTCTTAGGGTGCGTTCTCTTTGATTGTAAATTTATCATGAGAAAAAAAAAAGATAAACAAAATTTCACTCTTTAAATCCTTCATTTATTTTCCCACATTTCCTACTTGGCCCTTACTTATTCCTCATTTACACTACAAAGAAGAGATAATATTATCACACTATTTTTGGAGGGATAATATTATCCCTTCTTTGTAGTGTAAATGTGGAATGAGTAAGGGCCAAGTAGGATATGTGGAAAAAGAAAGAAAGGATTTAAAGGGTGAAATTTTGTTTATCCTTCATTTTTCCATGATAAATTTACAACCAAAGAGAACGCACCCTTAATTGTATAATTAAAGTCATCTGTGAATTTGAAGATTTTTAGTCCTTTTCGGCTTCTAAATACATAACCTTTCATTTTTATCTGGTTTTTGTCCGATGACCAGTTTTTTTTCACGCCGGCACCGGAATTAACTATGTGGCAGCCGGAATTAACACTGTGGCAGCCGAAAATTGACACCTAAGCCAATTTATGACACGTGGAATAAAAACAAAAACAAAAAAAAACCAAAAAAAAAAAAACAAAATCCCCATCGCGACACCATCTTCTTCCCCTTCCTCCCTTCCCCTCCCCCCCACCCGCTGCCGCCACCACACGCCACCAAACACCGGCACCGCCACCTCTCATTCGGAAATCAAACGACGATGGTGGTCTGTTGACTATCGACGCCGAAAAATGAAGTTTGAGGGTGAGGGACGAGGAGCATCAGAGGCGGTCGTTGATTTTCTTCGCGCCGCCCGTCTGTGTGTGTGCGTTGGGAGATGAGAGAGGAGAGAGAGCAGAGGCGAGGAGAGAAGGGATGGCGAGGCGGCGGTCGTGGCTGACAGCGGCGCCAGTCGCAGGGAGAAGACCCCTAGTTTCTATTTGTTAAATCGCCGCGCCGCTGCCCTGAAATTTTCGGTGGACTCGACGACTTCTGTTAAATCGCCGCCGCGGGGAGAAAAGCCCTGGAATATCTGTTAAATCGTCGCCGCCGCGTTCTTTAATTTCGCTGCACTTTCTTTCTGTGTGTGTTCTTGGTGTGTAGTTGATTCTTGGGGATGTCTGAAAAGAAATTTGAGATTGTGTTTAGGCTGACGTCGCCGCCGAGCCCTGGAGCTCGTCCGCCGCGCTGTCGAGGTGGGGAGGAGAAGGGGCGCCGAGGTGGGGAAGGGGAAGGAGGCAGCGAGGTGGGGAGGGGGAGGGGGCGCCGAGGTGGGGATGGGGAGGGGGAGGGGGGCGGCGGGCGCCGTCGACGGTGGCGGCAGTGGGTGGGGGAGGGGAGATTAGGGTTTGGGGTGGGGGAGATTGGGGAAGATGATGATGTGTGTGTTTTTTTTTTGTTTTTTTTTATATTATTTTTCTACATGTCAATAATAAGCTTAGGTGTCAATTTTCGGCTGTCACAGTGTTAATTCCGGCTGCCACATAGTCAATTCCGGCGCCGGCGTGAAAAAAAAACCGGTCATCGAACAGAAACCAGACAAAAAGGAAAGGTTATGTATTTAGAAGCGGATTTTTTAAATTAGGTGCAAAAATCAATTCCGTGTATACGTTATGAATTTATAGGCAATTAACCCTATTTTTATTACAACGATTTATAGATCGTACTCCCTCTCTCCAAACTTTTAATATTTACTCCTATATTTTTATTTTAGTTCGTTCCATATTTTGATATTTATTTATATTTTTAGTAAAAGTAGGTGAGACCACTATTTCACTTTAATTACTTTAACACTCACATAAAAGATAGATCCTTATTCCACTCACAATACAACAAACCATTTTATTAAAACTCGTGCTACTTTGAGACGGAGAGAGTATTAAATAATCAAACTTTGTGATTTTCTTAGCGAAGAAACTCACATTTTAATTGCAAAATTCGTGCGAATCATTTAATCAAATTGAAGGGCAAGTTGAAAATTAATTTTTCATATTCATTATTACTATCAAGAGAATAAAGTGCATATCTAAAAATTGTGTCCGTACAAAATTTTACGCAGCAGGTGACGTAAATACGAAATGGGGAGGGCAGCAACGTGTGCTCTGTTTGGCTCCTTTTTATTTTAGTTGTCTTTTTAAGGAAAACGGCTCTTCAAAAATTTTAATAAATAAAGTTATCGAGCAGTGAACTGATAAAAGAATTACAATAATGTTGCTAATCCAAAAAATAATTACAATAACGCGGGATTAATGATAATGTGCAACGTGCTAATGATTTATTTAGGAGCAGACAGATCACGTGGCTTGATTCCTAACAGCCTGTTTACTATCCAAGAGAAACATATATGTGAAAAAAAAAAAAAAACTATATTTCAAGTTGTGATTTTAATATTTTGCGCTTTTGATCTTTATTGCTTCGTTATAACTAATACTACTAATTAGTATTGCCTACCTGTTCCAGTAACTTTTATTCAGTTGTCGTCATTTTACGGGTATTTATTTTTTAGGATTAACTTGATATATGAAAATAATAAATTTAATCTCTTATTTATTTTGATGGATTAGAATTTTGAGATATTTTAAAGTCTTTGATTATTTCTATCATTTAAATTAATTTTATTTTATTCATATTTCATTGAAAAAGTGAGATTAGAGAAATTCTACTCTTTAAGATAAAAATACTCAATCATTAATCTTATCAATCATGCAAAATAAACGCTCCTTAATGTTGAAAGAAAGCAGCACTTCAAAAAGGAAGCTTATATAAGAAAAAAGGTTAATTATTCAAAAATTAATAAACATTTATCAAATTTTAGTTGTACATACAAACTTTAAAATATAGTACTAAGGACATTAACTATGATGCTATTTTATGAGGTAATTGATGTTGTCGCAAACGTAACACAATAATAATGGAATAAAAAAAGGGGTTAATGGCCCGTGAAATCACGAATTTTAGACATAATCTAATTTTAATCTCTAATAAATGATTATGTTTGTAAAATCATGAACTTTTATTTATTTTTATTTTAATTACCTGAATAGCACATACGTGGCATTTTAATCTTATGTGGCTTATAACTAGTTGATGTGATTAATAAATATTATATAACGTCATTTCATACTTAAAAAAATAAATAAGTTAAATCTATCCTAATTACAATCACACATAATGTATTCTAGTTAAATTTCCGTTTATGGTTGTATATTGTTCCCGTAGTTAAAATAAAAAATAATTAAAAGTTTGTGGTTTTACAGGCAAACTCTTTTGCTAGAGGTTAAAATCAGAATATGCTCAAAGTTCGTGGTTTTACAGACAAAATCTTTTGCTAGAGGTTAAAATTAGAAAATGTCCAAAGTTCGTGATTTTACAGAGTATTAACCTTAAAAAAAAAGAGTACCAAAGGAACGAAGTAGCTCTTCTTCTACCTTATTTGTTGTCAAAATTGTGGGACCCACTTAAGAGCTTAGTGATGCGCACGTACCCTGCCGCTCACCCTAGCATGCAAATTCGAGTCAAATTCGGATTGAATGTGGCACCATTGTTTTGAGGTTTGAATGATCAGCCTGCTTAATTTCAACTTTGCCTATGTGGCTTAGAGAATGAGGTTTCTGTGTTTGGATATGTTTCGTTCGTGGCATTTGTTGGAGAATAGTTTTTTTTACTTCATACAGTTTCCGTAGACCGTGTATGTATATGACTACAAAATTGGAATTATATCATCGAAAATGATAATCGGCGCAGAAAAGAGGGTCTGTCGAAGCAATGTAAAAAATTATTCTGCCTCTGTATCGCCTATATATTGAAGTTGGATTGTTTGGAGTAAAAATTTGTGGACTTTAATTAACTGAAAACCACTCATACTTGTTGTTATTGGAGTAAAAACTTGTGGACTTTATTTTGTCCAAACAAGATAATGAGCGGTGTTGCTTGTTTCGTGCAGCTAGGATTTATGTTAAAAGTATCACATGGTATTTCTCATGTGTTTGTCTAAGTTTATGTGCACTGGTGTACATTATAATTTCCTGTTGAGTGGAGAGATTAGATAATTGGAAGAATTTGATCTGTTGAGGACGATACTCTAAATACCTTAAATCGGAATATTATAAGGAATACTCCTCCGTTACTAGGAAATATATTTCTGTAACAAGTTGAAATAGTGAAATTTGTGATGCTCAACAAGTTGTGAATAGTAATAGATACTCATGTGGCAATCCTTAATCATGGTTTCGATAACGTATGGATTGGTGCAACATATTGCGGCTTGTATATCGAAAGAACAACAATATGTCAAAGAGACGCATAGACACAACTTGTCCTCTTATTTTCATTTCGAATTTTCCGGCCTGGAATTGATGTTGGAGAATTTATTGCATCTAGATAGAACTAGGCTGGATTCATATGTGTCGTCTTGTAAGTGATTTTGATATGTACACTTGTATATATTTTGCCAAGCTGAGATGAGTTACTGTAGAGGCAGCAAAATGATCCCTCAAGAATTGAAATAACACTTTGATCGTATTTGATAATCCAAGTTGGAATCGGCTGACACTAGCCAACATGTGATTGAGTTTGACTTGGGCGAGTTGTGCCTCATCTTAGTGTGCAAGCTAATCAAATAATTTCATGCAGCATGTCGGCTTGGGATTATTTTTGAATCAAATGATGGAATTGTAGAATTGTCGGCTATGAATTGCCTAAGTCGAATACCTGAAATTGAACCAAGTTGGTTTTCATTGGGTCGTAACGACTTCGACCAATTGTGGCTAGTACAATATGATGAGAATATATGAACACGTGGCAGATTTTTACTTATGAAAGATAAATGTGTACAAATTTCTTGACTATGACTGTCGATTGCTCCAAGCTGGGTAGTCCATCCAATTTGATGATTAAAGATGATTTTATTGACATAGGTTGATATTGTCGTCGCAGACGGATCATCATTGGCGACATGTATTTCATAAGGTGTTAACATCGTAGGGCAGGTTGAGACATTGTTATTTGAGGGTGGTGGCTGCACTTCGGAAAGTCGCCTACATACATCTTGCCAGGATCAAGCCAAATGTAGTTCTTGGGTCGCTTGCGGCTGGTTGGGTGAATTTATTGGCAAACAACTAGTACTGGGTGAACTCACTCGGATCATGTTCGTCCGCCTGTTGGTTAACTTGGGTTGGCGTGATCGTCTGATTGGACCCCAGTATGGTGGGTTGTATATGCCTGCTCAAGTGAGGACGTTGTGAAAGTACATTGATTCGCTTGATTGCTAGGGCCCCATGGTGGGCGCCAAATTGTAGAGGCTAAAATCTACAATGGAGGTTGACGTCTACACGTCCGGATTGATTGGGCACTAGCAACCTGTCAACACAAGAACACGTAAGAACCCTAGGTTGAGCACCGGGAAGGGGTGTCGACCGTAGAGCCTCCGACGCTCAAGTCAGTAACGGAATAGAAATAGCAAGATAGAATGACAAACATAATGAAATAAGAGAAAAAGACAAGTTGAAATGAGTGGTTATTTCAAGGTGTCGATGGCGCTCAGAGGGTGAAAACGGTGACGGCAGATTGTGATAATGAAAGGTGAAAGACGGTCAAGTTGGCTGTGTCCGACTTGGAAGAGTAATCAGCGTGACGGCAGAGTAGAAAGAGAGTTCAAGAAGTAAAGAGCCTGTAGAATTTCGTGTCCCCCTTTGTGACCTAGTCGGGCTGTTTATATAGAGGGCGGCCAGCCGCTAGGGTTTCTACAGTCTGGCCTCATCTAAACCCTTCTCTCCCAGGTTGTTGCGATTTGGACGGGATCATAAAGATTCATCCTTTGATCGTGTCAGCTTAGCGGTAACCCTTAGGGTTGATGGCTGGGTCATAGGTGGACGGTAACCCTTGGGCCGGATGTGATACATTCGGCCTGTTTATCGATTCAAGTTGATCTATAGCTTTTTGGGCTAGATGGGCCAATCTGTGTGGTTGACTGGGCCTTTAGGGTCGTGCAAGATTGGCGAGCTAGCTTGGCGGACTAGCTTGATGGGCCAGGCTGGGTGCGAATTATTCAACCTGACGGTTCTGATAGGTCAATCTGGTCAGTCCAGGTAGGTCTTAAAATTTGACTTATCGGGCTGGGCGAACATGTTTTCTTAAGTAATTGGTCTATCATCGTTTTCGACCCAAGTTGGTTCGAACCTTGTCGGACTGGATGAACCGGGTTGCTTGACTTATTGGACCAGCTTGTAGAGTCAAGTTGACGGATTTTGCCCACTACAATATGTTGTATTTAAATTAACATGTTGTGTATATTTTAATTCAAAAAAGCATTTTGTGTATATTTTTATTATTTTAAATTTTAGTTATGTGTTGTAGCAATTTCCCTTTTAATATTATTAGAGTTTGAATTTAAATTTTTACTTTTTAGCACAATTATATTACTCCCTCCGTCCCGCGAATTTTGAGGCAATTCTTTTCGGCACGAGAATTAAGAAAATACTCCCTCCGTCCCGGCCAAGACGCTACATTTGCTCTTTGGCACGGGATTTAAGGAGTTGTAGATTAATGTTTTAAGTGTGTAGTAATAAAGTGATAAAGTAGGTGAGAGAAAGTAATATAAAGTAAGAAAGAGAAGGTAATAAAATGATAAAGTAGGAGAGAGAAGGTAATAAAGTGATAAAGTAGGAGAGAGAATGTAATAAAGAAATACTTAATTAGTGTTAATTAAGTGTTTAAATTCCTTATTTTTGCCAAATATAGAAATGTAGCATCTTCGTTGGGACGGTCCAAAAAGGAATATGTAGCATCTTGGGCGGGACGGAGGGAGTAGTATTTAGTGTATTAAATATGGTAGGTGAAAAAGTGAAAAGGTGAATAAAGAAAGAAAAAAATTGCCATATAAAGAAATGACTCAAGATTCGTGGGACGGAGGGAGTAATTTTTATTATTTAAAATTAATTTATTAATGTAATTATATCAATTTTACTAAAGTCAAATATAAATGTAAAAATCCTGAACATAAATTATATATATATATATATATATATATATATAGAGAGAGAGAGAGAGAGAGAGAGAGAGAGAGAGAAAGGTTAAATAGAGAATGCTAAATATTTAGATAATAGAGAATTCGTGAAACAAAAACGAACAGATCTACAATTTTTACGAACAAATCAATGTACCGCATGAACAGCAATTTGCCCCGGGTTCGAATCCTGTTGGTGGCGAGTTTTTCTCTTTTTTTACTAAATACGTCTGTTCGTTAGTTATGTTGATTTGTTCGTAAAATGTATAGACTTGTTCAAAATGAAATATATAATAATTCTCTGTTTAACTTGACCCCCGATTGAATCGGGGGCAAATGCCTATGAAAAGATCGCTTGGATTTAAGAAAGGGTCGCTTGAGGTGAACAAAACGAACAAAATTATCCCCATAACACCTACGTCAGCTTTTTATTTGAATACAGACAAAACGAATCGCTTTCTAGATGATCCTTCTAGGAGAAGGTGATTCTGAAATTCATAAATGAAGTAGTTAATGGTGGGGTTACCATTATCCTTTTTGTAGTGACGAATCTTGTATGTGTTCTTAAGACTTAAGAAAAGGAATTTGGCCACTTTTCGGTACATTTTACGAACAAATCAACATAACTAACGAACAGACGTATTTAGTAAAAAAAGAGAAAAACTCGCCACCAACAGGATTCGAACCCGGGGCAAATTGCTGTTCATGCGGTACATTGATTTGTTCGTAAAAATTGTAGATCTGTTCGTTTTTATTTCACGAATTCTCTATTATCTAAATATTTAGCATTCTCTATTTAACCTTTCTCTCTCTCTCTCTCTATATATATATGGTTAGATTCTAGTGAGATTACTATTTTTCGTGATATGTGAGACTAATGAATAAGTCAGTATATAGTAAAAAATAAGGCAATATATAGTGTTGAATAACAATATTCAAAAAATCAGCAAAATTTTCACTCCCTTCTGGATTCGAACCTAGGTAAAAATTTTCTTCCTCTAGATAAATACCAGTCATAAGATATATTAAATCAACACCTACAAATCAATTTAAGCTCTCACCATATATAAAGGATCTCATTGAAATCATTCCCTATGTGTGTGTAATATGTGGAAAAAGTAGTATTTTGTCAATGAGGTTTATGAATAGTTAAATCTAAGATAGCACCATAGTGAAGGAAGTTGAAGTAGTTTGAAATAGGGGAAGATGCTGATGTGCTAATACTATGGAGTAACACTATATATTGTGAATACTCTGTGCTCAAAACTAATAATATTATCAAATTTTATTGCTAATATAATTGAGACTTTGATCAAATTTATGACTGATATGATTAGCCAAATAATTGATTTGAGATAATGGACAGGGGAATAAAACGACTTCTATTATGACATGTCACAATCATTATTTGAAATTATAAAAAATCATATTATTCGACTAGTTATGTGACTAGTAAATTCGATCATCATTGTAATTGGTAGCAAATATAGATAAAATAAATAGTTCAATAATTATCACGCTAATTTTAAAACTTGTATGCAAAACTAAATTTCACGAAAGTTGAATAATAATTTATAGATAAACAAATAATTAGGTGTCTCGTATCCGAGTAATTAATTGAATTGAACTGAAACTAGAAACTGGTACAAATTTATTGTAGATTTATTCTTCGTGCGAAAATTTTAAAAATATCTGGAATCTATCTCATCGGCTTTGAATTTATGTAGATTAATTATTCAACTGTAAGATAGAGACTTTACGAATTCAATAACTTTTAAGTTGGGTTTCAGTCTATTTATGCTATTAATTTAAGGGTTATTTGTGCATAAATATATGATTTTTATTTTTATTTAATCATTTTTTTAACTTTTTTTCATAATTTTTTTAAAAATCTAAATACTAATTTTATGCGCGTTTGATTTTTTTTCACGGCGAGCAATTTCGATGGAATTGTTGTTGGGAACTTAATGGAATATCCTAATCCTTGTTTTGATGATACCAAAATCCATAGGCCTTAATTGTAATAGACTAGAACTGTTCGAACTCGTGTGTTAAAGTTCGTTTCTAGTTTAGCTTGTGGTTCTGAAGACTAAAGACTGAAGGACGAAGGACTGAAGACTGAAGACTGAAGATACCAACTGAAGTATCAGTTGAAGAATCAGTTCGGAACTGATTACTTAATGCGTGCCGCGTTGATTCAGCGGACTGATACTAAAGTCAAGTATCAGTTAAACATTCTTCCTCGGACTGAACTTCCAACGTTCAAAGGAAACCACGTACTCAAAAAGTACAGCCGCATTAAATGCAGAGATCTCAGGATCCTCTTTTTTTCTACAGAGGTCATTCCTATTTGGTGGCTACTTTATCAGAGACGTCGCATCTCCTGCTCTTCAACATAGCCGTTCTCACCAAACAAGGAACCTCGAAGATTGAAGCCTCAGCCCAAATTCAAAAAGCTCTCCAACGGAAGAAATCTTGAAGACGTTCTCCTCCAACGGATCTATTCAAGACCTCTCGTATAAATAACACTCGAGGATCACTTCAATCTTCACCGATTCAACAACATAAGCTGAAACTCTGCCAAAATTGTTTCTCAGCCAAAAGCTTAACCTCTCCAAAGCTTGAATCGAAGAAGAGAATACCAAAGCCAAAAATCAGTCACTGCTGATTACATACATTCTCTTAGACATTAGGCAAACCCCTATTTACCCATAGCCTAGGTCAAAACTAACTCCAAAGAACTTGTTCTTTGAAGTTTAGTTGACAAGATTTCAAACCTCCCTTCGACCGATAGAATCGAGTGTTTGAGTTGAAAAGGAGTTCAGGAAGGTACTCTAACTCCGTGAGATCCTAGTGCCAGTTCGTGCTAGGAGTGAGAAATCCAACGCGAGTGAAGTGTTGGTACTGAAGATTGGATCTTCAGTTGATTCGGTGGTGTGCACCCGGCTAAGCACATAGTTTCGGTTTGTAGTGCACCCGGCTAAGCACTTGCGGAGTAAAGTTGTTGGTCTGATCAACCGACCGTGGATGTAGGAAGTGTTTTCTGAACCACGTAAAAATCTTTGTGTTATTTACAGCTTTCAGTTTTACTTTCCTACTTGTGCTCTTACATTTGATAAATTGAATACTGATTAAAAGCAAAGAGAAACCTAAGACTAACAACGTGCTCAACACAGGCTATTTCGAAACAAAGTATTTCCGCTGCGTATGTTATCAGTCTGACTGATCTATCCTCCGATAGTCAGGAAGACTTATAACATCTTTGTTTTAACAAACTCGACTGAAGCTTTAACGTGCATCAGTTAAGTTCCAGTGACTTAACTTATAACTCATTACTGAAGAGTATTTCAGTATCAGTCGTCAACCCTGTTTGGTCAAAACTCTTTTCTGTAAACAGGCGTCTAAATTTGCGTGTAAAGTTTCGTTTTGATCTCTATCTTGAGATCCCTCTGAATTTTTGAATAAAAATAGCCTATAGGTGTATCCCCCCCCTCATACACCTATTCAAGACCCTCCGGACCTAACAATTGTAATTGACTTCGCTTCTACGTGACATACACGTGTCAATTTTCAATTTAAGTTAATTTCAACATTTTCTAATTTTTCCACGAATTTAATATTCTTTTGATTTTTTCCACAATTGTTTTTCCCGCTAAATCCATTTCCCTCATAGTTCTCAATTAGTTTGTGTTGCAATTGATTCTATGTGTAAATGTCAATTCAAATTTTTATATTGTGTCTAGAAATCTGAAAGCTTAATATGATTTTTTGATCCAAAAGTTATATCATGACATATTTTTTCAACGAGTTGTGTGCTTAATTAGTTATTGGTTAAAAATGTTAATTCAAATTTTTTATGTGTCAAGAAATTGGAAGTATTAATATGACCTTTGGATTAAAAAATGATACTATTCCCTCTGTCCCACTACAAATTTCCCTCACTTTCCATAATGGGAGTTCCATTACAAAAGATCTCATTCATTTTTTTGGTAACTAATTAAAAACTAATTAAACTACTGGATACAACACCATCTCTTATCTCTCTCTCTCTCTCTCTCTACTATATAATACTAGTATAGAGTATATATATATATATATATTAATATATATATATACCTACG